>NW_027397078.1:31310794-31580330 GCF_003265705.2 Callorhinus ursinus
ATACTGTCTTGATGATGACAGCTTTGTAATAGAGGTGGAAGTCCGGAATTGTGATGCCGCCAGCTTTGCTTTTCTTTTTCAATATTCTTCTGGCTATTCGGGGTCTCTTCTGGTTCCATACAAATTTTAGGATTATTTGTTCCATTTCTTTGAAAAAAGTGGATGGTATTTTGATGGGGATTGCATTGAATGTGTAGATTGCTCTAGGTAGCATTGACATCTTCACAATGTTCGTTCTCCCAATCCATGAGCATGGAACGTTTTTCCATTTCTTCGTGTCTTCTTCAATTTCTTTCATGAGTATTTTATAGTTTTCTGAGTACAGATCCTTTGCCTCTTTGGTTAAATTTATTCCTAGATATCTAATGGTTTTGGGTGCAATTGTAAATGGGGTCGTCTCCTTGATTTAAGACATTCTTTTTTAGCACAGACATAAAAAGTCCTTAATTTTGCTTTCAGTCAAGAATTAGGGACTTCAGTGTGTCATTTTCTTTCTTTAACTTTTCTAATATTAGCTGTGTCACTCTTCAGTCTTGACTTCTCATGCTGTTATATATGGCATTACCAGTGTGGTCACGCAACGCTTGCTTTCAAGCAGATACTGAAAAAGTTGTAATTTGATTAGTTGCTTTTCCACTCTGGGCCACGGGCTACCAGATTTCTATGGTTCACTGCCTTTACCCCAACTAGGTTGTATAATCAAGTCTAGATTCTGCTCAATTCTAGATCTGCTGTCTGAAGTCCCCCCATTTTAACAATTGCTGATCCAGTGTTTCATGACATAAAGTGATTTTGTTTATCCTAAGTAGAAAGGGAATTGATTGGAAAGATATCAAATATTTCATGGAATTGACCAGACTTCGAAGATAGACCAGAACTAAGGAAATGTGGGCAGGAGGAACCACAGAAAATGTCACGGGCCAGGCCCTTTGGGTTCCCACTGCTCCTCTCACTGGGCATTGAATGCTGCTGTGATGGATGATATCGGAACGGATGCCAGACTTCCTTCTTGCCATCTTGTTTGGCTGAGCATAGGTCATGTGCCATGTCCTTCCTAGTTGCCTGTGCCCAGGGAAAGCATGTCCTTGCCTTTTGGTGTCTTGGCTTTTGGTGTCTATGGGGAGGAGACCCTATTTGTACCCAAGATTTGAACAATGACAGATTCCTCACATTTAGAATGTGAACATATAGAATGACATTGGGGTCACAACTTTGAGTAAAGGCTTAGCCTCAGCACTGGGCTGATCCAGGTCTGCCTATAAGAATGACCTCAGAGTCCTGTTTCTTTGGAAACCACAGTGATCAATAAACATGGAATGTTGTGCCTGTTCTGTTGTTGTGAAGCCTTGATCTGTGGGACTGCTTCTGGACTGGGGCTGCTGGGGGCCGGCATGCAGGTTTTGGGCCTATGTCACTAGATCATATAAAACATTGTTGGGAAGCTAAAGCTGTGGTTTCTCTGTGTCAAGGTGACCTTGGATATCATTCTGTGGCAGCCTTGCGTTTCTTGCATGGGTATAGGAACAAAAGACGCTGTGCACTTGGGTAGCTGTTAAGTGTTGTTTTTATTTCCTATGGGTGCTATACCAAATTTCCACAAACTTAGTGACTTAAAGTAACATAAATTTATTACTTTATAGTTTCATAAGATAGAAGTCTGACAAGGATCTTAATGAGCTAGATCAAGGTATCAGCCGGTCTGTGTTCCTTTATGGAGGCTGTAGTGGAACACCTGTTTCCTGGTCCTTTCTAGATTCTAGAGGCTGCCTGCATTCTTTGGCCTGGGATCCTTCCTCCATCTTTAAAGTTAGCAATAGGGATAGAGTCCTTCTCATGTGGCATCACTCTGGTCTCCTCTTCTGCTTCCCTCTTCCACTTTTAAGGACTCATGTAACTGATTACTTTAGACCCACCTAGACAATCCAAAATAATCTCTCTGTTTTAAGATCAGCTGATTATCACCTTTTACTTTTTTTTAACACCTACAACATTAAATCCCTTCCTCCGGGTGCCTGGGTGGCTCAGTTGGTTAAGCGACTGCCTTTGGCTCAGGTCATGATCCTGGAGTCCCACGATCGAGTCCTGCATCGGGCTCCCTGCTCAGCGGGGAGTCTGCTTCTCCCTCTGACCCTCTTCCCTCTCGTGCTCTCTCTCATTCTCTCTCTCTCAAATAAATAAATAAAATCTTTAAAAAAAAAAAATAAATCCCTTCCTCCATTTAATAGAACGTGTTCATAGGTTCTGGGGATTAGGATGTGGGTATCTTTGGGGGACTATGATCCTGCTTACCACAGGTGTCCTGATGAAATGAAGGTGCTGTTTCTTTCTTCTACAAAGCTATGTACAAGGAGACTAAAGCCTGTAATGTGTCTTAAATCTGATTGCCAGTCTGAATCTGCAACCACTGCTGTGTTGATGCCCTTTAGAACCACAGTTTTGAGAGGGCAGACCTTTATTGGGAGCACCTTCACATGTTCAAGCACACTTTATTAAATCTCTATAGGAGTCTACTGTTATTATGAAAATGGACTAATTTCTTAATTGTGTAGCTCCCAGGATGTCTTTCCTTTCCAAAACCTCTGCAAGTGATTCTCAGATAAGATTCTGGGCAATAGGTTTCTGGGACTCTGTTAACTACTCAAATCTCCAAAACTTTAGGACTTTTTTTGACCAACAGAAAGAATTGAAAGCTACTGTTTTCTTTTAGAGGAAAAGTGCTAAAAAAAAAAACCTGTGTGATATAAATTTTAAATGAAGCCAATATGCTAGGCTGGGCTGCTGTTAAATTATTTTCATCATTGCACCCATTGTGTCAACCAGATCTTTGGCTCCAAATATGCTGTTCCTGTAAAAATTTCATTTCAGCTATCAGGATAATCAAAATGGTTTCAAAAGCTTTCCTTGAATATTGAATTGAAATAAAAAAATAAAATACACTATCAAATGCCAGATACTACAGAAGGAAGAAACCAGGTATAGGCAGGTTTTTCTTTTTTAAAAAGTTGATTTTATTAACTTCTTTACTTTGATATAATTTTGAAGTAACTGTTCCTGACATACACAGTTTCAGTAAATTCAAGTGGCTTTTCAGTCCAAAATCAGATTTGGGACTACATAATTAAACACAGAAAATGCCAAATAATATTTCACTTATTTATCTTTTGATGCCATAGTTTATGCTGTGTAATGGTATTTTTATAATGTATAATGTATAATTTTGTATAATGGTAATTTATGATGCACGGGCAGAGAAAATGATGGTTACAAGTTTTATCTTTTAAAATTTTGATACTACTGATCTGTGTTTCTAAAAACCGCAAGCTACAGATGTCTGTCAGTTACATGATATTATTATATTGCAGAATAAAAATGTTGTTGAGGTTGTGGATGACATAAATGTGGAAATGAGAGATAAATTTTAGAGAGAACTCACTGAATAGTCAAAAGGCTATGCAAAATATTATTTAAAAGAAGCTTCTGTTTCAAAACGTTACCTAGCTTAGTCACAGTTAAAAACCAAAATAACCAGGAACATCAGGCCAGATCTTTCTGGAGACCTTGTGGGGATAAAAGTACCAGATTTGCTATCGTGTGAGTCTGCTGCTGCAGAGCAGCAGGGGTGGGGTGTTTTCACCCTCTGCACTCCTCTTCTTCAGTGAAAGCCTCTTGACAACCTTCCCATCCATCCCCAGGCTTTTTCTGACTGCTGCTGTATTTGCTCCTCAGAATTTCTTCCTGCTCTTGGTATTCATTTATTCATCCATCCTTCCAACCAACAACTTTTTGTTGAATGCCACTTTATAGGAATTTAATTATAGAAGAATCGGTGAAGGTGGGAATGATCGTGATCTGCATTACCAGATCACTCTGACGTAGGGAAAACTTGAGGAAAAAGTGAATCAGTTGACCCACCAGTTTTGAGGGTCTGGATATTGTCATCCATTCTTGCTCACTACTTCTATGAATTGGTCGCTGTAGGAGGCAGTGTCACGATATTAAGAGAAAGCAGACATCAGTTAGAAAATTGCAAATGGGGACCCATCAGTTGGAGTGTGAGAATGGAGGATGTGGGAGAGGAGAGGGTAGGCTAGGGAGAGAGGGGCTAGACAAAAGTCGCAAGGTGAGTAAAATTTTCCATCACCATTTCATATGCCTAATATCTGTTTGTGGCTGCCTGCTCAAATACCAGGACATTCTCTTGCTCTGTAACCAGCGAAGGCCCCATTCCCTCTCACCCCCACTCCCATTCTTTACTAGGGGACCATGGCTATCTCTGTCTCCAATCTCTGGATTCAGCTTTCTTGATATGTCTCATCTGTATGTATCATGTCCTACTCTGTTATGGCAGAGTCCTGTTCTAAGGGCCAGTCTTTCCACTTGATTAGCTAGCTAATGAAAATATATAAAAGGGGACATTCTCCCTGGAGGCAATGCAGCAATACTGATGGCTCTAATGGGACCTAGCAGATAGGCAGGGCTTTTACTACCAAACACACATACCATATAAGTGGTTATCTATTAGTAGTCTTTTTTTTTTTTTAAGATTTTATTTATTTATTTGAGAGAGAGAATGAGAGATAGAGAGCACGAGAGGGAAGAGGGTCACAAGGAGAAGCAGACTCCCCGCAGAGCAGGGAGCCCGACATGGGACTCGATCCCGGGACTCCAGGATCATGACCTGAGCCGAAGGCAGTCGCTTAACCAACTGAGCCACCCAGGCGCCCTATTAGTAGTCTTGATATGAGCTTTTCCAAAATACCGCTCCCAGTTCAGGACCAGCAAGTAAATGGTTGTTGCCTAAGTTCCTCTCTAGTAAATGGCAGGAGGAGGGCATGAATTTTCAGTTATGACTGTCTTTCTCTGGGTTAGGGGGCAGTGAATTCATATATGTTCATAGTAGAACAGATTGCAAAAAATGGCCTCAATACTTTTCAGCTTCTCCCATCAACAGATGGAGTCTGTTTCCCTGTCCTTAAAATCGAGGCTGGCCTTGGGATTTGCTTTGACAAATGGAGAGTGGTAGAAGTGACACCAAGTGAGTTCTAAACCTATGGATGAGGAGGTCTTGTGGCTTCTGCTTTTGTTCATCTTGGGACCCTGTGACCCACTATGTGAAGGAACCCAGGCAGTCTTGCTGGATGATGAAAGACATGTCATTCTAGCCTGCCACCTGCCAAACATATGAGTGAGACCACCTTAGATCATCAAGCCACCAGCTGTCTGCCAGCTGACTCCAGATGCATGCAAAAGTCCAGCAGGGATTGACTGAACTAGCCCCAGTCAGAACAACCAACCAGTTCCCCAGATTGTGAGCTAAATAAGTGGCAGTTGTTTTAAACCATTGGGTTCTGGGGTGTTTGGTTACACAGCATAGTTAACTTATAGGAGTAGTCAATATGAGATGATTTTTAGTCAGTAGTGAGTATGAGATGAATCACTAAGAGTATGAGATAATTTTTATCCTATTCTATTTTATTTATTTTTTAAAAGATTTATTTATTTGAGGGGCGCCTGGGTGGCTCAGTTGGTTAAGCGTCTGCCTTTGGCTCAGGTCAAGATCCCAGGGTCCTGGGATCGAGCTCCATGTTGGGCTCCCTGCCTTGTGGAGCAGGGAGCCTGCTTCTCCCTCTGCCTCTGCCCGCCACTCTGCCTGCTTGTGCTGTCTCTCTCTCTGTGTCAAATAAATAAATAAAATTTGAGAGACAGAGAGAGAGAGGGAGACAGCACAGTTCGGGGGAGAGGGACAGAGGGAGAGGGAGAGAGAGCATCTCAAGCCGACTCTGTGCTGAGTGTGGAGCCTGATGCAGAACTCGATCCCAAGACCCTGAGATCCTGACCTGAGCTGAAACCAAGAGTTGGACTGACTGAGCCACCCAGGTGCCCCATTTTTGTCCCATTTTAAATGGAAAGGATGGGATGGATTTATCAGTAGAGTGGATTAAGATCTGTACAATTTGACTGTAACCTAAAGAGGAGAATAAAAGAAAAAAGGATATGAAGATATACATATCTAAAACTACCCAGAAAGCACAAATCTCTTGCCAGCATTTGCTGGGGAAAATCCAGAGTATTTGAATGGGTTTAAGTATTTTAAACACACCCACTGGCGTGAAAGAGGATAGCTCTGATTCTAGATAGCACTCTGCGTTTGGGGCGTATGTTCCAGTTAAGATCAAACTAAGATTCAGAGGTTGGTGAACTTACCTGGTATCTATTTATACGTGTGATAATGCCTGAAGGCCATTGTTTTTTCCTGAAAAGAGAGGGAGTTCTTTATAACTTTATATTAACCTGAATACAACTGGGACTCCATTATGGCCCAGTCTCTGAGCAGTGTTGCTTTTAAAAAAATAGCATTGTGGCAGAAAAGCATAATTGACAGTAATTCATCTGTACTCAGTCTCTTGGGAAAAAAAAATGCCAACAGGAGAGTACATTCTTAGTGCCAACAAAGCTTAAAAAGCATCTTCTTTAGACATCTTTATTGTTCTCAATCTTTCTAGTATGCTCTGCCACAGCATTCCTAAGAACTCTGTTTCTGGAAGTGGCTTATAAAAATATAAAATGTTCTTTTCCTATTTTGTCTTTAGTCTTTGAAAACTCTTCCCTGAAACCAAAATGAATGGCTTTTCTGTCTCTTGACTATGCGTCCCTGCTCAAGTAAATAGCAAAAAAATCCCAATTTTGTCCTCCACCAAACTCTCCTTTCACCACTGTGATAGTCCCTCATTCACTTCCTCTTTTCTATCCCTGTGTTGTTCATGCACGGTGAAACCTTCCTCAAAGGAGCAGTCCCTGCATCTGCCCCTCTGTGCTACATTTGGGCCTCTGGGGTGGGTAATCTGTTTTTATTTCTCTGAGAATCATTTCATTATCCACATTCCACACACTAGAGGAAACACTTGGCATTTAACTCTCAAGTGAAGATTTCTTCTTCTTTGGGAATGGAGGGGGTTGGGAAGGGCTGAAGTGTCCATATATTAACATAGCCTTATATGAATTTGGATTATATAAATATGAAATAATATGATACAAATATGCTTACAAAGTCTCATTTCTGGAACAAAAGTTGAAATAGTGTCAACCTCCTCCAAAAATCAATAATCACATATGTTTAAAGCTGGTGGACTGAGTGAATTGGAAACTATTTATGCTATTGCTATGGTAGCTGATAAACACAACTACATGATAGTGTTCTTTGGCAATCTTATGAAAAAGTTATTCTTGAATTATAGGAGTTTGAATTATGAAAGGTGTTCTGCAAAACACCCTAGCATAAATTGACTTTGATAGTATGCCCTGTTATTTGCTTTTGTGCCTGAGGCAAAGGGATGGGCCCTGGGAAAACCTAGGAAAGGAAGACCAAATTTTGAACTCTCATGAGGAACGGAAGAAACAGACATTGGATGAGCAGCTTCAGGATCCAGGTGACAATGGGCATCGCTGTGAAAGGTTGCGAGCCACAGTTGCTACTTCTCCATGGCGCCCAAGACTGCTCTGGCATTTTCAAAATTGGCAATTCTGGGACCACAGGGACACATGATCAAGGATGGTCCAAGATGTCCATCAGCTGTGTGAGCATTGGGGCTTCCCCTAGTGGCTGCATTAGCAAGGGCATTGATGGCGTGAACTGGAAGAGAAAAGACCATGAAGATGCCAGGTACTGACTATGGCTGACAAGCTGGTCCATGGATGGGCACAGGAGAGGCATCCTTTAAGACCTTCAGGAATACTTGGGGGTGGGAGGAATTTTTGGAGGGTCTGTGTGTGTAGAAAGGGTTAAATGGAAGAATTTTGAGATACTGATGGTATTCAACCTGAATTTATGCACACGGAGCTTGGACCTTGGGATTCTCATTATACCTACACATACCAGTATGGTGGCTTTGTTCCTTAATCTCTTTATGGGCTTATGCTATTTACTTAACTCCCTAAACCTCTGGTTCCTCCTTTGTAGAATGGAAGCAGTGGTGGCACTTAACTTTACAAGATTTTTGTGAGGATTCAGTAAGCTGATGCAAGGAAAGAGCTTAGTGTGGTGTGTAGCCAACATTGTAAGTGCTCAGTAAATATGAGCTATCATTGTGTTGTTAACACATTCACTGTCTTTGAAGCGTACATTCTCAGTTTCATAGAACCCTTGGAATTGCTAACATGGTTTGCTGAACATGCTACTTCAGTTTCATCGGTAACTTCTGGGTCTTAGATCCCTCCTGATCTTTAATGACTGATTTGGCAGGAGGACCCCGGTAATGATTCCTTTTTAGTCTCAGGCCCTCTGTAAAGTGAACTGTCATTTCAGTTGGCATTTCTGAATTTTCTGCCACATCCTCTGGGAAAACAGTAAGTTCTTACTCAGGAGAGATGGTATTTTATCAAGCAAGATCAAGCCATTCTGAGAGAGGAGAAATTACCTATGTTTTCTCATTCACTGACATTTTGGGAAAATTACTAGTTTGCTTTCTTCTTTATTAAATGGCAGAAAAACTCTGTAAAAGCAATTAATGGAAGTATTTAATTCTGACTATATTAAAGCCAATTTTTCTGTCTCTCTTGCACTCAAAATGGCAGGTCAAATGTATCCTTGGAAGTATGACTAGGGGTTTCCATGGCAACCAGATGGCACTAAGGGAGGAGACCAAGTTCTGGGCCATAGGTGCTTTTCTCCCACTCACTGGGGACCCTAGCAAATTCTTTTGTGGGTAGAACCTTGCCATGGCTCTCAGTGCACCCAAGTCTAGAGCTCCAAATGCCCCTTTGTACCCAACGTGGGGCCAATGGAGGTTGGAGTGACTGCTCCTAGTAAAAGGACCCCAATGGGTAATATTAATACCATAGATTGGATTATAATTTTCATTCCATAAACTTTTTTAATTTACATTATTTCATTTGATCATGTTATCACTCTAACTTAAGTTATCAACATTCTAAAGGTGAAGAAACAGGTTAAGAAAGGTGAAATGGGGGCGCCTGGGTGGCTCAGTTGGTTGGGCGACTGCCTTCGGCTCAGGTCATGATCCTGGAGTCCCGGGATCGAGTCCCACATCAGGCTCCCTGCTCAGTGGGGAGTCTGCTTCTCCCTCTGACCCTCCCCTCTCTCATGTGCTCTCTCTCTCTCTCTCATTCTCTCCCTCAAATAAATAAATAAAATCTTTAAAAAAATAAAAAAAAAAGAATGGTGAAATGGTTTGCTAGAGTCAAGTGGCAGAACCAGGGTCTGAATCATCCAACTCAAAGACCAGTGTCCATTCCTTTGGGCCATGGTTTGGGTCAGAACCTTCTTCGCAGGGTCTTCCTTGTTCACTGTGGCAGGGTGGGTGGTTGGAGAGAGTGAGGCTTATACCTGTGTCCTCATTGGGAGCTGTGATGGAGAATAGGACACAGCTTTATGTATTTCCAGGAACGGCTCAGTTGCCAGGATGGGAGATTAATACTTGGTGAAAAAAAAATATGCATTGCATTTCTTCCATGGTTCCTGATTCTTTGCCTCCTGAAGTGTGGAACCCCTCATCGATTACAGTAATGAAAGACACTGTCTTATTGCATCGATTAACACATCCTTTCACGGTTTTCTTCAGTTTACACTGATTATTTCCCATTATAAGTTTATTCTTTTCTGAGCTTTTTCCTCAAGAAGCTTCTGTAATTTCATTCCCAATTATTCTGTTATTGTAAGTGGCTCTCCAGTGGCACAATGGGTCATTTCAACTTCTCACATTAAGCAGCTTCTAATTTTTGTGTGGAATGAAAGAACTGGTTGCTGATTGGAATTGGATGGACTGTATGAGTATCCTTGGTCTTTTTTTTTTTTTTTACTATTACAAAAGCATACCTGACAAAAAATCTTCATATGAAAATGTACACAACCCAATTTTTACATTTAGTAAAATAGGTGCTGTGGAGAAGGGCACGTAGAAACAGTTGATTTTTCTGGTGAACACAGAAATTGTTTATACTCCTGCCAAGCCTTGTAGTATGATGATACTATTTCCTCATGATACCACCATTCCAGTATTGTCCTGTTGTCCACTAGTTGCTATATCTACACATTTATCTATCAGGAGATTCATAAAGGGATTGGATCCTTGCAATATTCCTTGGACATGGCTCCCACCATCTAATTTCAATGATAACTTCTTGTCCATAGATTTTTTTCAACTGGGGGGGGGTGAGCTGTGCTCACAGTGTCTACTCAGCTCGAAGATGCCTCGAAACGGAATTTGTGGCCTCCCTCATGCTTCCACAAGCAGGCCTGGCATTTCCCCTAGATCTTTAATTATGATGAAATAACGTTGTAATTATTTTCCAGCTTTAGAATTATCTCTCTTTTACTTTCTACTTCAAGCCTGCCACTAAGCATTTTTTCCTCTGGAAACTTTCCTGACTGTCCTGCTTCCTTTTCACTCCCACCATAATCCCATAATAATCAGTGGCCATCTTAGCTCCACAGTGCATCATCTGCCTCCCTTCTGGCTTCTTAGTTTCTTGTCTTTATTCTAATGCATCCTACACTTAGCAGCATGAATACTTTCTTCAGCTTTTATTTAGTTTAGGTCACTCCCATTCTAAGAAGCCCAGAATAACTTTGAATTACCTCTTGAATAAAATTAAACCTCCTAATTACATACGCTAAAGTCCTCAGCCTGTAAGCACCTCCACTTAATGGCCCCCTTGCCTGAACATCCTACTTCAGGTACACAAGCCCATTTACACCTCCCACTTGGAGTGCGCATTTATACCCTCCTATTAACCCATGAGTCTTTGAATATCCCACCTCTCCTGTTCAGAATGCCTCCCCTCCTCCTTTTACTAGGAAAATAATTGGATTAACGTTGTTTGACTCAGTGTTTCTCAAATTTATTTTACCACAGAGTACTTTTGCCCACAATATAGCTATTAAAACTGTGCGGGATAGCTTCTTTTTACTCTTTGCTCCCCCAGGTCCACCCTCCCTGAACCTTTCTCTGTTCTGCTATGTGTTCACGAGGGAGGCCAGCCTGTATAAACTACATCGACAGGTCCTTCTGGACCTCTGTCATGGTGAGTTTTATGCATCAACTGTGGCTGAACTATTATTACCCACTTATTTAATTAAACACCAATCTAGGTGTTGCTGTGAAGGTATTTTGTAGTTGTGACTAACATCTATAATCAGTATACTTTAAGTAAAGCAGATTACTCTCCTTAATGATTGGCCTCATCCAATCAGCTGAAGGCCTTAAGGGCAAAATCTGAGGTTTCCCAAAGAAGTTCTAGCTCAAGGTTGCAATATTTAACCACCCCAATTGCATGAGCCAATTTCTTAAAATTAGTTTCTCTCTCCTCCCCCAGTATAGATTCTGTTTTTCTGGAAAACCCTGACTAATACACCCTTTAACTTCTGAGTTGGTTTGGCCAGAGAGGCCTATTCACAGGTGAAAAGAGTGAGGAGGGAGAGTGGGGTGGGGTATTCATTCCCTGGGTCCCACTCCGCTGGATCACTTATAGTTGGCTGTGTCTGTGCACAGAAATCCCAGCTCTGGAGTCTTCTCCCTGTGATTCTTTTCCTCTTGATTCTGGGTTCAGCAAACCACCCCATCCTCTATCTTCTTTTCCCCTTGGGGCCTAGGGATGGTTCCAGC
Organism: Callorhinus ursinus; assembly: GCF_003265705.2. Classification (NCBI taxonomy): domain Eukaryota; kingdom Metazoa; phylum Chordata; class Mammalia; order Carnivora; family Otariidae; genus Callorhinus; species Callorhinus ursinus. The sequence continues at coordinate 31,322,416 of NW_027397078.1, forward strand.
TCCTTGCTATTACTAGACATGGGGACCTGCACTATCTTCTGTGGCTTCCCTGTACTCTGTCCTCATGTTTGTAAATATCCCATTGTTAAAATGTCCTCAGATTGCCCTATTTGAATGTATCATTTGTTTCCTGACATGGCCTTGACTGATACAATGTCTCATGGAATTGGTGTCCCAGGAAACATACTTTGGGAAACTATGCTTCAACTTCAACCTTTCTCTTAATTAGGGTGGCAAAGTTGTAGGGTTCACTATTTCCCAAAACAGCTTGAGAGAAGTCAGGACAGACTTCCTAGAAAAAGAGACTTATGGGTTAAGAGTTGAGCTACAGATAAGTTTAATTCAGCTGGGGAGAAGGTGGGCATGGCAACAGAGTGAAAACTTAAATTTGTGGACTTTATTATTATATTATAATATATTATTATAATATGCTTCTGCACATTTTATTTCATTTGATCCTCTCAACAGTCCTGTGAGGGAGGCAGTTATTCTGTGTCACATATAATCAAGGAGATGAGCAAATGAGCAGTGTGTGTTCAGGGATACAGGAGAAATTTGTCTAATTGAAGTGGAGAGTTCTTGGTGAAAAGTAGGGAAGAATAAGGTTTCCATACGTCAGGCAGGCCCAAATTATGTGTGATCCTGAGGGTGGAGGTGAGGAGTTTGATTTGATGCAAGAAGCTGCAGAGAGCTTTTGAAGGATTAATAAAATTTTTTTACTTTACTATACAAATAATACATGTTCACAGTATATATTACTATATTTAGTAATATAAAGTAAAAAGAAAATAAACATAACCCATAATTTTAGCATCAAGTGATATCCTCATTTTTGCTCTTAAAACTTGAGATCAGTGTTCATAGTATTGTACCCTGTTTTATTCATCTGATTCAGTTTCTCAACTGTGGGACACTGACATTGGGCAGGATAATTCTTTGTTGTTGGGGGAGAGGGTTGCTTGTGTATTATAGGACGTTTAACAACATCCCTGGCCTCTACCCACTGGATGCCAGTACCACCTCCCCCTCCAAGCTGTGACAACCAAAAATGTCTTCCAGACATTGCTGGAATGTCTATTGGTAGGCAGAATAATCCCCAGTTGAGAATCTGTGATCTGACTTTATATTGTGAACATTTTTTCCCGTATCATTAACAATCCTTGAAAAATCTTTGTGACAGATATCCCATACTTTATTTACTCATTTTTTTTTTGTTGGATGTTTAGTCTTGTTATTATATATATTACCATCATGAATAACAAACACAGCGATGAGTAACCTTTCATATAAATCTTTAGTTGGATCTCTGATTATCTCTTTAGGACTAATTCCAGAAGTGTATTTCTGAGTAAAGGGGCATGAACCTTTCAGGGCTCCTGGTTTATTTTTCTGAAAAGGTGCCTTCCACAATGATTGTACAGATATACACACCCACTGGCCAGTGATGCACGAGTGTTTCCATTTTACCAAGTCTCATAAGCACTGAGAATTACTCTTGGAAACACTCTTGGTGTGTTTACAGGTTTAAAGAATGATATCCTGATATTTTAATTTGTACTTTTTGATCTTTAGTAAAGTTTTCTCATGTGTTGCTTAGAAATCTGTTTACTTCCTCTTACCTAACTTGAAAGTTGTTGAGTGTTTAATCATTATGAGGGCAGAATTCAGAAAAATGTCTGCTGGCCTGTGTTTAGGGGGGACTGTACTGATTTTAGCTTCTTTTCCTCAGGTATCTTGTTTTCCGAATTTTCAGCTCAGATTCAGTTTCCTGACTATGTCAGAAAGTCATTTTCTTCTTTGTGAGGAAAATCTCCTTCCTTAAAAGAAGCATGGAAAGAAAGAAAAGAAAAGGACTTGTAAATAGACTTTTCAGTTTTCTTGTTTACAACCTCAAGTCACCTTTTGTGTAGCTGAGTCTGCCAGTGTTTTCTCATTAGTATTATAAAATCCATTGTTATTTACTGTTGTGCTCTCCTGGGGATATAAACCTAGAACTGGAATCTAGTCCAACTCTGCCTCCAGCTACTTTTGTAATCTTGGGCAGATTGCTTCATCTTTCTCAACCTAACTGTCCTCATTTATAAAATAATGTGAGAGAAGATGATCTCTCAGGATCTTTATATTTATTTATTTCTTATTAAGTTTTATTTATTCAAGTAATCTTTACACCCAATGTAGAGCTCAAACCCATCACCCCAACATCAAGAATCACATGCTCTTCTGACTGAGCCAGCCAAGTGCCCCATCAGGGCCTTTAGAATTCTATGAATCTGTGTTCATGTGATGAAAAGAAAAGAAAGAACTCAACAGCAACAACTTGGGATCCTGGGACCTTGTTCTGGGAGGGGAAGGAGGAGAGATGCAATTCTAAAATAATATATTTTAAAAATGGCAAAGTACAACACTTGTATTTGTATTTCAGTTATTAATGGACTTTACTTCTTTATTTTTTATAATTCTGCACCCTTTTTGCTCACCAGCAGTGGTCATTTTCCCAAAGTGCAAATGTTATAAGGGCAGAGGTAGAATGTTGAGTGTTTACATAGGGCTGTTTTTGAAACAGGAAGTCACAAAATTGGCTTTGCCAGTGATATAATATATATAATTGTTATGTATACATGTTACAACAAATGTATATCTAAATATATAAAATATAAATATATATAATATATACATATATATCCATCTATCTCTACCTATCCATCCATCCATCCATCCATCTATATATGTCTTCTCCACTGGAATGGAAGTTCCATGAGAGAAGAGATTTTGTCCATCTTGTCCATCACAGAGTCCTCTCAGCACCTAAGACAGTACCCGGCACATGGTATCTGTTCAATAGTTAAGTAAAGACTGGGTACATCAATGAATAAACAAGGATGTCGATTTATCAAAAAGACAAGAGATAAATGTTGGTGAGGATATGGAGAAAAGAGAACCCTCATGCTCTGATGGTAGGAATGTAAACTGATATAGCCACTATGGAAACAGTATGGAGGTTCCTCAAAAAATTAAGAATAGAACTGCTATATGATCCAGCAGTCTCACTTCTGGGTATATATCCAGAGGAAAGGAAATCACTATTTTGAAGAGATATCTGCGCCCCCATGTTCGTTGCAGCATTATTCATAATAGCTAAACTATGGAAACAACCTAAGTGTCCGTTGATGGATGAGTGGATATAGAAACTGTGGTATATATATAAATATAAATAGTGAAATACACACACACACACGACACACACACACACACACACACACTGATATATTATTCAGCCATGAAAAAGAAGAAAATCCTGCCATTTGCAACAACATGGATGAAACTAAAGAGCATTAGGCTAAGTGAAACAAACCAGACACAGAAAGACAAATACTGTCACTTAAATGTGAAATCTGAAAGGAAAAAATTTGAAATCATAGAAACAGAGAATTGAATGGTGGTTGCCATGGACTGGGGATGTGGGAAATGGGCCGAAGGGTATGCACTTTTGATTATAAGATGAATAAATTCTGAGAATCTAATGTACAGCATGGTGACTACAGTTAATAGTTATATATTGTATACTTAAAATCTGCTGAGAATATATCTTAAGTGTTCTCTCAAGAAAAAAAATGGGGGAAAAAAGGTAACCATGTGAGGTGAAGCTGTGTTAATTAACTTGGTTGTGGTAATCATTTCAGAATGTATATGTATATCAAATCACTTTAAATATAATACGTTTTTGTTTGTCAATTATACCTCAATAAAGCAAAAAAAAAAATGAACTGGATATCTGCAGCATGTACAAGTATAACTCATGAATACAACTTCCAGTCACAAGCGCTCTGTGCTTGTCGTTTGTGTCCATGGAGCTTGAACCCTAATGATGTTTCTCAAAATGTGCCTTCTGCAAAGAACCCCAGCATATGTAGCTATTTTTAAAGTTAACTAAAAAGATGAAATCAGTCATATTTATGAATGATTGAAGGAATGACCACAGAAATGAAAACAATGAAAAACAAATAAGCTAACACACAAGTAAAATGAACTTGGCTAAAAAATTAATTTTAAAAAACAGTTTGGATTATCTGGTTTTCCTTTGCCATCATTTAAATGCTTTTATGAAAATAACTTTTGGAAATAAGCTCTGCCAATATGATTATCATTTATTAGGGCAGAGATCATGAAAACAGATTCTATCAGTTTTTTTATCACTTAGGATGTAGATTAATACACGTTCACTGGGGCACGTGGGAGGCTCAGTCGTTGAGCATCTGCCTTCGGCTCAGGTCATGATCCCAGGGTCCTGGGGTCGAGCCCCGCATTGGGCTCCCTGCTCGGCAGGAAGCCTGCTTCTCCCTCTCCCGCTCCCCCTGCTTGTGTTCTCTCTCTTGCTGTGTGTCTCTCTGTCAAATAAATAAATAAAATGTTAAAAAAAAATACACATTCACAAATACATTAGCAAGAAAGATGATACAACTACAGATGTAGGTATATCTATATCTACATATCTCTGTCTCTGTCTGTATCTGTATCATGTACATCATTGTGTCTATATGTCTCTTTCTATTCTACATCCATATCTACATCTATGTCTACATCTGTATCATCTACATCATTGTGTCTATATGTCTCTGTCTATTCTACATCCATATCTACATCTATGTCTATATCTTTATCATGTACTTCATTGTGTCTATATGCCTCTATTCTACATCCATATCTACATCTGTGTCTACATCTATATCATCTACATCATTGTGTCTATATGTCTCTGTCTATTCTACATCCATATCTACATCTATGTCTACATCTTTATCATCTGCATCATTGTGTCTATATGTCTGTCTATTCCACATCCATATCTACATCTATGTGTATATCTTTATCACGTACATCATTGTGTCTATATGTCTCTGTCTATTCTACATCCATATCTACATCTATGTCTACTTCTTCATCATGTACATCATTGTGTCTATATGTCTCTGTCTATTCCACATCCATATCTACATCTATGTCTACATCTTTATCACGTACATCATTGTGTCTATATGTCTCTATCTATTCTACATCCATATCTACATCTATGTCTATATATCATCTATATTTACATCTATATCTACAGGTATAGATACAGGAGAGGGAGCCCTGTTCAGGCCTGCAAAATAATGAGAACCTTTGAGCTCCATTTGCTGCCTCGCTTGTAAAATGAGAATGGAAATTTTGTCAAAGATGGTGAAGGAATAGCTTTGATTGCAGTGATTGCAAGGCATTTTCAAAATACAAATAGATTTTGTGAAATTATCACTGCAGCAGCAAGCAGTTGCAGATTTATGTTAGAGAGCTCCATTTTGCTATGAAGTTGTAGACAAGCAATTTGAAAGAGCACCAACTTTCGACTGTGTAAAACTTATTCCAGAGGTTCAGCAAGGCTGGGACATAGGAACATAAGTTTTCCAAATTGTTTTCAAATGGACAGTGAGGGTGTGTGGGCAGTCAGATTCTCATAAGTAGTAAGACAAAGGAGAATCAGTTTGAATCACACATTTTATTCAGAGACAAACTTCTTCAGCCCTTAAACAAGTTGTGTTATTTCTTCTTAAAATGAATTCCCATTTCCCCTAGTAATTTATGGCAATTTGTAGCATTTAACAAGCACTCACAATGTGTATTTGGCAGTGAGCTTATACTTTAAGATTTATGCCTCAAAAAGCTTTCATTCAGCCTATTTTGAGGTTCTTTTTTTTTTTTAAGATTTTACTTATTTGAGAGAGAGCAAGTGAGAGAGAGCATGAGCACGGGGGAGGGGCAGAGGGAGAGGGAGAAGCAGACTCCCTGCTGAACAGGGAGCCCGATGCAGGACTCAATCCCAGGACCCTGGGATCATGACCTGAGCCAAAGGCAGATGCTTAACTGACTGAGGCACCCAGGTGCCCCTATTTTGAGGTTCTAATGACTGCAGTGACTATGTCTAATTAGTTTGTGGCAGAGACTAGTGAGTTGTACACCATACTTGTTTTCTTTCCTCCTAGACACATAGCTGGACTACATTTCCCAGCTTATAGTTAGGTATAGTTAGGTGTGACTGAGCCCTGGCCAGTGGAATGTAGGTTGAAACTGTGTGGCTCACTTTCAGGCTTGACTCATTATGACTTCCCACATGATCCTCTACTCTAAGGTGGCAAAGTCTTTGTCAGCCTGAGTCGCTGGGATACTTTGTGGAACAGAGACCCAACCCACATCCCCACCCTCCAGCTGACTGGACTTTATTTGAGAGAGCAATTGGTTTTGATTGTTTAAACCACTGAGATTTCAGGGCACCTAGCATTACCCTAACCAAAGTATAGCATAGAGAATGGAAACATTTTAGAACAGAAGCAACAGAAACACATAAATGATCATTATAATTATAAAAATATAAACAACAAAAGTATGAAGGCATGCTTGACTTCTCCCATTGTAGTGATTTGGGCTAGTCCATTTTCAAAATATTATGCAGCAGCTGCCCACATGCTAGGAAATAATTGAATTGGGGCCTTAAGAACAAACAAAAATAATAAACCAATCTGAAAGTAAAAAATTTGAGTTCAGAAATTACATGGAAAGGGGTGCCTGGCTGGCTCAATCAGTGGAACATGTGACTCTTGATCTTGGGGTTATAGGTTTGAGCCCCACATTGGGTGTAGAAATTACTTAAAAATAAAATCTTTAAGAAAAAAACAGGGGTGCCTGGGTGGCTTAATTGGTTAAGCGGCCGACTCTTGATTTTGTCTCAGGTCATGATCTCAGGGTTGTGGGATTGAACCCTACACTGGGCTCCATATTCAGCGGGGAGTCTGCTTCTTTCCCCCCTCTCTGCCCCTCCCCTTGCTCTCTCTCAAATAAATGAATAAATCTTAAAAAAAAAAACACCCAAAAATTACATGGAAAGAAATGAAAATAAAAGTATAATGGTCCTAAATCTTAGGGATGCAGCAAAAGTTGTTCTAAGAGGGAAGTTTAAAGCAATAGAGGCCTACTTCAAGAAGCAAGAAAAATCTCAACCTAAACTTACACCTACAGGAGCTAGAAAAAGAACAAGTGAAGCCTAAAGCCTGCAGAAGGAAGGAAATAATAAAGATTAGAGCAGAAGTTAAGTGATACAGAAACTAAAGAAAATAGATCAGTGGAACCAGGAGCTGGTTCTTTGAAAAGATCAACAAAATGTATAAATGTCTAGCCAGACTCATGCAAAAGAGAGAGTGAGAGAGAGAGAACTCAAATAAAATCACAAATGAAAGAGGAGAAATAACAATACACTGCAGAAATACAAAGAATTATAAGAAAATCTTTGAAAAATTATATGCTAGTAAATTGGACAACCTAGAAGAAATGGATAAGTTCCTAGAAACATGTAACCTCCCAAAACTGAGTTAGGAAGAAATAGAAAACTTGAACAGACTGATTACCAGCAATGAAATTGAATTAGTCATCAAAAAACTCCTAACAAACAAAATTCCAGGACCAGATGGCTTCACGTCAAATTCTACGAAACATTTAAAGAAGAGTTAATGCCTATTCTCAACCTTTCCAAAATATAGGAGAGGAAGGAAAACTTTCCAATTTATTCTGAGGCCAGTATCACCCTGATACCAAACCAGATAAAGAAACCACACACACACACACACACACACAAAGAACTACAGGCCAATAAATCTGATGAACATAGATGCAAAAGTCCTCAACAAAATACTAGCAAACAGAATCCAACAATACATTAAAAAGGTCATACATCACAGTCAAGTGAGATTTATCCCTGGGATGCAAGGGTGATTCAGTATTCACAAATCAATCAGTGTGATACATCACATCAATAAGAGAAAGGATAGAAACCATATGATCATTTGAATAGATGCAGAAAAAGAATTTGACAAAGTACAACATCCATTCATGATAAAAAAAAAAAAGCCAACAAAGTAGGTCTAGATGGAACACACCTCAATATAATAAAGGCTTTATATGAAAAATCCACAGCTAACATCATACTCAATGGTGAAAAACAGAGCTTTTCCCCTAAGGTCAGGAACAAGACAAGTAACAAGACACTTTTACCACTTTTATTCAACATAGTACTGGAAGTTCTAGCTACAGCAATCAGGCCACAAAAAGAAATAAAAGGTATCCAAATTGGTAAGGAAGAAGTAAAGCTTACACTATTTGCAGATGACATGATACTATATAGAAAACCCTAAAGACTCTAAAAAACAACTAGAACTGATAAATGAATTCAGTGAGGTCAGGAGATATAAAAATCAATGTACAGAATCTGTTGCATTCCTATACACTAATGATGAAGCAACAGAAAGTGAAATTAAGAAAACAATCCCATTTACAATTGCACCAAAAACAATAAAATATTTAGGAATAAACTTAAGCAAAGAGGTGAAAGACCTGTACTCTGAAAACTATAAAACACTGTTGAAAGAAATTGAAAAGAAAGAAATGGAAAGACATTCTGTGCTCATGGGTTGGAAGAACAAATATTGTTAAAATGTCTATACTACTCAAAGCACTCTATAGATTTAATGCAATCCTTATCAAAATACTAACAGCATTTTCCACAAAACTAGAACAAACAATCCTAAAATTTGTATGGAACCACCAAAGACCCTGAATAGCCAAAGTAATCTTGAAAAAGAAAAACAAATATGGAATTATAACAATTCCAGACTTCAAGTTATATTACAAAGCTGTAGTAATCAAAATAGTATGGTACTGGGGTGCCTGGGTGGCTCAGTTGGTTAAGAGACTACCTTCGGCTCAGGTCATGATCCTGGAGTCCCTGGATCGAGGCCCTCATTGGGCTCCTTGCTCAGCGAGTAGCCTGCTTCTCCCTCTAGCCCTCCCCTCTCTCATGTACTCTTTCTCTCTCTCATTCTTGCTTTCTCAAATAAATAAATAAGTCAATCTTTAAAAAAAAAGCTTTAAAAAAATAGTATGGTACTGGCATAAAAATAGACATATCAGTGCAACAGAATAGAAAACCCAGAAATAAGGCCATAATTATATGGTCAAATAATCTTCAGCAAAAGAGGAAAGAATATACAATGGGAAAAAGATGGTCTCCTCAACAAATGGTGTTGGGCAAACTGGACAGCTACATGCAAAAGAATGAAACTGGACCATTTTCATACACTATACACAAAAATAAACTAAAAATGGTTTAAAGACCTAAATGTGAGACCTGAAACCATAAAAATCCTAGAAGAGAGGACAGGCAGTAATTTCTTTGACATTGACTGTAGCAACATTTTTCTAGATACGTGTCCTGAGGCAAGGGGGAAAAAAAAAGCAAAAATAAAGTATTGGGACTACATCAAAATAAAAAGCTTCTGTGCACCAAAGGAAACAGTCAACAAAACTAAAAGACAACCTTCTGAATGGGAGAAGGTATTTGCAAATAACATATCCCGTAAAGGGTTAGTATCCAAAATATATAAAGAAGTTACAGCACTCAACATCCAAAAAACAAATAATCCAATTTAAAAATGGGCAGAAGACATGAACAGATGTTTCTCCAAAGAAGACATCCAGCTGTCCAACAGACACATGAAAAGATGCTCAACATCACTCATCATCAGGAAAATGCAAATCAAAACCACAATGAGATACCACCTCACACCTGTCAGAATGGCCAAAATCAGCAACACAAGAAACAAGCGTTGGTGAGGATGTGGAGAAATATGAACACTCATGCACTGTGGGAATGCAAACTGGTGCGGCCACTGCGGAAAACAGTATGGAGTTTCCTTTAAAAATAGAACTACCCTATGACCCAGTAATTGCACTCCTGGGTATTTACCCCAAAAGCGCAAAAACCTAATTCAAAGGGATACAAGCATCCCTGTGTTTATTGCAGCATTATTTACAATATCCAAATTATGGAAGCAGCCCGAGTGTGCACTGATAGAAGAATGGATAAAGAAGTGATATACATATATAAAATTCAGCCATAAAAAAAGAATGAAATCTTGCTGTTTGCAACAAAATGGATGGAGCTAGAGAGTGTAATGCTAAGTGAAATAAGTCAAAGAAAGACAAATATCATATGATTTCACTCATATGTGGAATTTAAGAAACAAAAGAAATGAGCAAAGGAAAAAAAAAAGGAGACACAAACCAAGAAACAGACTCTTAGCTATGGAGAACAAATTGATGATTATGAGAGGGGAGGTGGATGGGGGATGGGTGAAATAGGTGATGGGGATTAAAGAGTACACTTATCAGGAGGAGCACTGAGTAATGTATAGAATTTTTGAATCACTATTGTATACTTGAAACTAATATACTGTATGTTAACTATATTGATATTAAAATGAAAAAAATTAAAAAAATATTAAGTTCAAAACTGTTAATGAAGAAAGACATGTTGCCATTTACATATAATCCAAGGACCAAAAGGTTTTAGTTTTTACCTACTGTGATAACTTATTAAAGGTGATGAGGGCAAGGAGATGGAAGAGAAAGAAGGGGAAATGTAATAGCTAGCTATTGGCTTTCTCTGTCTGGCTTTTCTGGTTCAGGACTTTAACCAAATAAGGTTGAATGGGTCGTGCTATGTGTGACCACTTGGGAAAGGGGCACTGTGCTAGTCTAGGGCAAATGTCCTTAGCAACTTTTATAAGAGGAGTCTTGAGTACAAGGTACTCTGGAGTGAGAGGTCTTCATTGAGCATCATTAAAATGAAGCATAGGGGAAGGTGTAAGAAAGATAATCAAAAGAATGATATAACATCAAAACCTACTCCCCGAAGCTGTCAAGAAAAAAGAGGGGAAAAAAAGATCTTTTGTACTGAGTGAAATCTTTTCTGCCCCTATTGTGATAGCTTCAAAGCTTCTCTTGTTTTAACCATTTTTAAAAATTGAAGTGTAATTAACACACAATGTTTCAGGTATACAATGTAGTGATTCAACATCTCTGTACGTTATGCTATGCTCATGACGCATGTAGCTGCCATCTGTCATCATTACTACAAAACCATTGACTTCACTTCCTGGCTGTACCTTTCATTGCTGTGGCTTATGCATTCCATGACTGGAAGCCTGTACCTCCTACTCCTCTTCACCCATTTTACCCATCCCTCCTAGCCTCCTCCCCTCTGGCAACCATCAGTTTGTTCTCTGTTTTTCTGAGTCTGTTTCTGCTGTTTTTGTTCATTTTATTTTTTAGATTCCACATATGAGTGAAATAGTATAGTATTTGTCTTTCACTGTCTGACTTATTTCACTTAGCATAATACCTTCCAGGTCCATCCATGTTTTTGCAGATGGCAAGATCCCATTCTTTTTTATGTTGGACTAATATTTCATTGTATATGTGTACCACATCTTCTTTATCCATTCATCCGTTGATGGACACTTAGGTTGCTTCCATATCTAGGCTATTGAAAATAATGCTGCAACAAACATAGGAGTGCATATTATCTTTTCTAATTAGTATTTTTGTTTTCTTTGGGTAAATTCCCAGGAGTGGAATTGGATTATATGGTATTTCTAGGTTTCTGAGGAACTTCCATACTGTTTTCCACAATGGCTGCACCAATTTACATCCCCACCAATAGTATTCAAGAGTTCCTTTTTCTCCATTCTTGCCAACAGTTGTTATTGTCTTTTTTTTTAAAGTAGGCTGCATGCCCAACATGGGGCTTGAACTCATGACCCCGAGATTAAGAGTCACATGCTTTACTGACCGAGCCAGCCAGGTGCCCTTATTATTGTCTTTTTGATACTAGCCATCTGACAAGTGTGAGGTGATATCTTATCGTGGTGTTGATTTGCATTTCCTTAATGATGAGTGATGTTGAACATCTCATGTGTCTATTGGCCATCTCTATGTCTTCTTTGGAAAAATGTCTATTTAGGTCCTCTGCCTATTTTAAAATTAGATTATTTGTTTGTGTGTGTGTGTGTGTGTGTGTGTGTGTGTGTGTGTTGAATTGAATAAGTGTTTTTCATGTATTTTGGAGATTAACCCCTTATTGAATATGTCATTTGCAAATATCTTCTCCCATTCAGTAGGTTGTCCTTTCATTTTATTGATGGTTTTCTTCACTGTGCAAAAGCTTTTAATTTTGGTGTAGTCCCAATAGTTTAGAGTTTACTTTTGCTTTTGTTTCCTTTGTGTTAGGAGACATATTTACAAAAATGTTGCTAAGGCCAACATCAAAGAGATTACTGCCCATCATTTCTTCTAGGGTTTTTGTGGTTTCAGGTCTCACATTCAGGTCTTAATCCACTTTGAATTTATTTTTGTGTATGCTGTAAGAAAGTGGTCCAGTTTCATTCTTTTGCACATAGCTGATCTCTTTTTAATGACTTTTGAATGTCACCAAATTTAGATGCTGCAAAATTGTAAGCTTTATCAGTTTGAATTCATTTAATGAAGAATCCATGGATGTATCCAATTAATAATAGAGTGCCATCCAGAGAGTGTTCCCACAACAAAATATCTCAAAACACAATAGCAAAATCGCAAAGTTAAGTAATTTACATGAACTGAGGTGTCATCATTTATTTTATTTAGTTTCTCTCTTGCATTTGTATGGATATTTTTTTAAAGTTTTTATTTAAATTCCAGTTAGTTAACATTGTATGGATATGTTTTAATGATTTCTGTCTGTAGGCTTTATTTCAACCACTAAAATTTATTAAAAATTTTGGTTCTCCATTAGTTGAATACTTTAATTAAAGATATTCAGTAGATTTTGGAAAAATGTAACCAAAATTTTGAGAACTCTTTGCACACTCACAAAAATCCTATACCATGGGAAGACTCAAAGGCTCAAACATTTATAAAATCTAATGGATGAAGGTAGCAACTGTATTTTGCTATCATAATAGTTATTACTGTTTTTTGCATTCAGCATGGTCTTTGTCACACAAATTTTGTAGTTCAGGTACTCTGTGTATTTATAGAAACATATTTGAAATTTTGACAGCCATAGCTTCTGTTTTGATTGGTGGGATACTCCTGCTTATTTGAGCACAATCATGAATAATGTATGCAGCAAGCCAGTTTTAAGAACCTATTTTCTTCATAGGTTTCTTAATGAAATGATGCCACTGTTTGTACCATGTCACAGTCCTCCATGAAATAAAAAGTACATATATTTCACATAAAAGCAAATACTTTTATTTTCCATGTTGAACATTACAACCAATTTTGTAAGAGCATTCACAACATCAGATGTTTCACCTTCAGCACAATGAATGCCCAAGCTTTGCTTTAATGTCATGAAATAAATGGCAAAATAAAGTCATCATTGGTATAAATCTGGCATTATTTAACAGTGAAGTCCTTTTCTGCTAATTGACCTGACTCATTAGCTGTAATGTTATGTGCACCAAACATTTGGAATTGAAAATGAGCAAAGAAGAACAGTCTTTTGATCAAAATCCATAGCCTTGATGCATAGGTGCTAGGTCTTCATACCTTTGACAACTGCTTGTGTTAAATTGTTGTCTTCATTTCAGACTTTTAAAAATGACTAATTTTGAAGCAGATGTGTATGCTTCTTTAGTAGGTTTGGTCTTCTGGTTTTCGGGTAGAAAATGGTATCATAAGGACCCTTATTATAGATGGTGAAAGTTAAATATTTTGTGCAAATTATACATTCACTAGTACCTCTCTTGAAAGGGAATTAAGTACTTATTTTTTCATTACACATGCACTTTTTATGAGCTCACTGCTTTAAGAGTTTATTGCTTTAAACTAAAAAGTAAAATAAAAAATAGCTTTACCAAATAATAAAATAAATGGTTGAGATTTACCCTGTACTATAAATGACAAGAACACTATAAAAAGAACATTCAGACTGTTCTTCCACGTACTCCATATTTGCCACAACAGAAGGATTATTGGTTCAGTTTCTATTTCACATGGTGTTAATTTAAATTGTCTTATGTTTCCACCAGCACCACTAACTTGGTGACCCAACTCATTTGTGTGTTTATCAGACTGATAATGGACCATGCACTGCTAGATGGCTCAGCATGTGACTAGCTGGGGTAGCGGCAGAAATACTTGTCTTACCACCACCACCCAGTTCTGGAAGGGGTTAGCTGTCTGAAGGAGATTGCAGAAAAGGCTGTATCTTTGTACTTTTCCCAATAAGAGGTAGAGTCTGTGTCCTCTCCCTTTGAATATGTGGTAGCCCTGTGACTTGTTTTGACCAAAAGAAAGTAGTGGAAGCATCCTTGTGGGGTTTCTGATTAAAGCATCAAGACCCTTTGCAGCTTCCTCTTTTGTTCTCTTGTTGCCCTGAGATCACCACGGCCAGGCTAGCTTCCTTGTAGATTAGGGGCTGCGTATACAGAGAGAGACCCAACTATCAGCCAGTACCAGTTGTCAGACATGTGAATGATACCATCTTAGGCCAGCAGTTCTCAAAGTGCAGTCAGGTAACTCTTGGTGGTCCCTGACGCCTAGCTCATGGAGTCCATCTAAGGATAAAAGCATAATGCATGTAACACACTGAAAACAGGGCTTGATCAATACCAAGTACTGAGTACATGTTTATTATTGTCGTTAGGCTCTTGAGATAAGTATTAGTGAATACAGTCTGTGACAACCTGGACTAGAAAAACCACAGGTCACACCCACTATAACATTTTTTGTAGTTTAGGTGCTTAATTCTTTTAGGTTATATGGTCCATTAAACAGTAATGATGAACACTGTCACTGCTATTAGTGGTGGATTGGTAGGTCAGTAAAACATCAACACATTTGGTGAAAATAACCAACCAAACAAACAAGCTCTAATCATTGGTTGGGTACACAAAGCAACCAGCCAACTTATAATATATCAGTTACTGAAAGTGTCTAAATCAGTGGCTTAAACAAATAATTATTTAATATTTTTCACATAACAGGGGCGCCTGGGTGGCTCAGTCATTGGGCATCTGCCTTCGGCTTGGGTCATGATCCCAGGGTCCCACATTGGGCTCCCTGCTCAGCAGGGAGCCTGCTTCTCCCTCTCCCACTCCCCCTGCTTGTGTTCCCTCTCTTGCTGTGTCTCTTTGTGTCAAATAAATAAAATCTTTTAAAAAAAATATTTTTCACATAACAAAGAATCCAGAGTTAAACAATCTAGGGCCAGTGACTCCATAATGACAGCAAGGTTGTAGGCTGCATCTCTTTCCTCAGCCATCCTCAGTGTGATTGCTGCTCAGGTCATAGTCAGTTGCCTCTCCTCATGCACTGAGCCCACATTGCAGGCAGAAAGAAGGGTAGAGCAGAGGACGAAGGGTGGAATGTGCCCTATCTGAGTCTAGTCTGGTGCAGCAGCTCTCTTAGAAGCCCTTTTACAACTTCCACCTACACCTCCCTGGCCTGATTTGGGTCGTCTGGTTATCCCATGTGCAAGAGAGGCTGGGGACTATAGTTATTGGCTGGGCACATTGCCTTTTCCAGCAGAAGCAGAATTCTGTTAATAAGGGAAAAGTGGGGGTAGAGATTGGATTGTTAAAGGTAGAATTCTGTTTGCTGCCTTTAGGTCTCACTTGCTATTGCACATGGTCATTCTTAAGCTGGAATTACAAAGTAGGTGTCTAATGAAACCACCCCAGCCACACATCATGTTTTTCATTTTCCATCCAGTTGTCATGAAGTCATACTGATACATTAATTAAGGGACTGGAGGAATTTATAAGCACCTGGGAGACCCATCTCTCAGAATGTTTATTTGAAAGACCATTTAGCCAGTTCAAGAGATTGCATTGTGAACAACAGTTTGTCTTTTTAAAGGAGTATGAGGAAGTTAAGCCATTATGCTTTATTTGGAGGAATTTATATCATCACATCCCTGGACAGATTTTAACACCACTGGCAGGAAATAAACACAAGTCTTTTTTCTTGTTCTCAGAGCCTTTTGAGGATGATAATATCTTTGAGACCAGGGTTGGGTTGGTTTTCTCTAGTCCCTTTGCAACTGTTAGCAAAAGCCTATTGTGATAGCTCACATTTCTCCGTGAGAAAAATGATGACAAAACACAGCAGGGTAAGTTCCTGTGTAGGAATCCCCCCTCCCATGTAAAAATCCTCCTAAAAATAAAATCCAGTTCTAGAATGCCTCCTTCTCCCTCAGTCAAGTAGCTCTTTGTCCCTCTACTCTTTTGTCTCAGTCACTCTGCCTTCTATTGGTAACTTTTGTTTTTTTTCTATTTTTTAAAAAGATTTTATTTATTTATTTGACAGAGAGAGAGAGAGAGCGAGAGAGGGAACACAAGCAGGGGGAGTGGGAGAGGGAGAAGCAGTCTTCCCGCTGAGCAGGGAGCCCGATGCGGGGCTCGATCCCTGGACCCCGGGATCATGACTGAGCCACCCAGGCGCCCTTATTAGTTACTTTTGGATCTATTTCTCCTCCCCATTTCTCTCAGTACTATACTAACATAATTTTATTTTTTTTTTATTTTTTTTATTTTTTTTTTTTAAAGATTTTATTTATTTATTTGAGAGAGAGAGATTGAGAGATAGAGAGCACGAGAGGGAAGAGGGTCAGAGGGAGAAGCAGACTCCCTGCTGAGCAGGGAGCCCGATGTGGGACTCGATCCCGGGACTCCAGGATCATGACCTGAGCCGAAGGCAGTCGCTTAACCAACTGAGCCACCCAGGCGCCCTATACTAACATAATTTTAAAGATCACATACTAAGACACTCATTTCTTTGTCCCTCATAGCTTCTAGACCAGGACTGCCCAGTAGAAATAGAATGAGTCACTAAATTTTTTTCACATTAAATGTTCTCATACATACATTAAAAAAGTAAAAAGAAATAGGTAAAGTTAATTTTAATAATACATTTTGTTTAGCCCAATATATTCAAAATATGATTTCAACATGTAATCAATATAATTATGGAGAAATTTTACATTTTTTTAGTATTAAACTTTTGAAATATGGTGTGTATCTTATACTTCCTTTACCTCTCATTTTGGACTAGGCACATTTCAAGCACCCAATAACCACATGGGACTAGTGGCTACTGTATTGGACAGCATAGGTTTAGACAATGCCTTGGGCAATGAGAGTATATCATAATCACCAGCAGAATTTTACATAGGCCCAAAAAGAGGCTGTTAAATGCTAGGATTTTAGGAGATACTCTAGTTATAGTTTAATGTGGTCCACAAAGGTTTGATTGTTTCCTTAACGTGGCCAGCTTTATGCTGCATTAACATGGCTTAAGAGGTTGGAGAATGGGAAGAAATTTTGGTTATCTGCATCATATAATAACTTGACCTCAGCAAATATCGAGTTCTCTCATATTACAGATGGAAGTAAGTACAGCTCAGACTGGTTAACTGATTTGTCCAAAGTCACACATCTAATCAGTGGCAGAGCCAGTACTAGACTCAACCACTAGATCCACCATTTATTTAACTCTTGTAAGAGCCTTCTATGCAAAAGCTACTATGCTAGATGCTTGGGAGGCAAAGCTAATAAGACACAGTTACTGTTTGTGAGGAGTTTATAGATAACAGGGGGAAACAGGAATAGAGACCACACCCTAGAGCATTCTGGATATTATAAAGCATGTACAGTAGAGACCAAAGGAGGAAGAAGTGGTGGAAGGGATGGGAGTGAGGGAAGATTTTTGTGTTGCCTATATTAGTGCTGCCTTCTGGTTCCTGAATTAAAAACATGGAGGCCACTTAATACTTGATTAAGCAACACACCATTATATGTGGAATTCCTTTCCTTTTGAATATAGTTAGGGATTTTTCTCCAGCATCTTTGGGACATGTCTTAGCTTGTGTTTCCCCAAAAGTGTACCCCAAGACAAGGACTTGGGTACAGATAATTTAATTGGGAAGTCACCCCTGGATGCACAAGTGAGGCAGTGGGGAAGTGAGACAAGGAAGAAAGAAAAATGGAGAAAAGGTGAGTTAATGTATGCATTACAGCTGTAGGCAGCTGGGATTCAATCTTGCCGGAGATGGCGGGAGACCGTGTAGAACACAGCTCAGGGGAAGCTGGGGCTTTTAGCCACTAACTTCTGTCCTCCTTTGGCTGATTTCATCTGGAGGTATTGAACCTAGTCTGCCAAGTGCACAGGCTGAACAAGCTTCTTCGGTAGCAGAGAGACATGGATACTTGATGCAGGGAACGATCAGGGGTTCCAGGAACCATCCCCTGTAGCTGCAGGTGGACTCTGACGTAGGTGGAGGTGAAACTGGGCAGGGCACCAATAGTGTCTTACCCTTAGTTATTCAGAACCAATACTATATCTTAAGATCTTAAATACAGGGATGTTTTCTTCTACTGTATCTTCATGTTTCTGGTTTGCTCCAGTTGTCCTGGTTCCCCCTCTACAATGCCTATTTATAGAAGCTTACATCTTTTTCTTTATGGTTACAATCTTCTCCTCTATCATTTTCATCCTTTTGTTCTTTTCCCTTGTTACATTTGGAGTGCAGTTCAATTTTGCCTTATCCTTTTTTAAAATTAATTTTAAGATTTTATTTTTTTAAGTAATCTCTACACCCAGTGTGGGGCTCAAACCCACAACATGGAGATCAAGAGTTGCATGCTCCACTGACTGAGCCAGCCAGGTGCCCCGACTTACCCATTTTTGATTTGTTTGTTCTCTAATGTAGATTCTATTCTTTTGTTAGCTCCCATGGGTACTTCTGCCTTTGTCTGTAGTTTCGTGGATTCTTTTCAGTTGTTTCTTGCGCCTTTTGCCTTCTCGGTGCATTCTATTTTCATGCCAGCCTTTTGTGCCTTCATTTCACCTTTCATTGCCTACTTCATAGAGTTCACATTTTCTTTTTTTCAAAGATTTTATGTTATTTATTTATTTGATTGAGTGAGAGAGAGCGAGCTTGCACAAGCAGGGGGAGTGGCAGAGGGAGAGGGAGAAGCAGGCTCCCCACTGAGCAGGGAGCCTCACATGGGGCTCGATCCCAGGACCCTGAGATCATAACCTGAGCCAAAGGCAGATGCTTAACTGACTGAGCCACCCAGGCGCCCCAAGTTCACATTTTCTTATATATTTTTTGAGAGACCAGTTTTCTTCTGTTTTCTCATAGGAGCATGTTTCCTAAATCTTTGACACTCAGACTGTGGTGTGAGCACCAGCAGCATCAGTATCACCAGAAAGCTTGTTAGAAAAGTAGATTTTCAGGCCCCCATCTCCCTTACAGCACACCAGACTTACTGAATCAGAGTCTGCTTTTTAACAGTGCCACCAGGTGATTTGTGGGTATAACAGGGTGGAGGGGTGGTGATGAGGAGTGTTAAGAAGCACAGATCCATGGTTCCCTGGAAGATGGTCTGAGGCTGGGATTAGGAGCACAGACTTCAATTTCTATTTGAATCTCAGCCTTGCCACCAACCAACCACAGGACTTTGGGAGATTTAGCTATCTTTCCCAAACTTCAGTTTCCTCATCTCCAGAATGGGAACAATTTCTATCTTACAAGGAGGCACTGAAAAATTAAATTAGATAAGTACGTAAAGTGCTAAGCTAAGTACCTGGAACGTGAGCATTTGAAAAATAGCTGCTATATGATCAATTTTTAATATTGAAGAATGTTTTTATTGACCCTTTCATGATAAATTCTTTTATTCTTGCTCCTGTTAGCTCATCCTTGAAAGAAAGAAACCTAGCTTGAACTAGTCAAGGTGATGCTACTCCCCCTGGTTATGTTCACAGACTAACTGAGGCTTGTCACAGTTTCTGACTCAGATTTTAATCTTGGGGGAGCCAAATTTCTAATATCTACAACGCTAAGTGTCTCAGGAAAGGATTTTCCTACAGAAAAGGTGTGGCTCAGACCTATTCTCTTTGAGGTAAGGGTAGATACTGGACCAGTTATATCCCACTCCCAGTTGCTTCCTTTCTGACTCTGTCCTGTTTCAAAGGACTGGGACATGGTTTGTTTCTCAGTCAGGCTCATCTCCTCTATAGCCCCCAGAATATTTCCAGGCGAGTGGCAAGTCATTGATTGCTTTGCTCAGCTTCCAGTGCTACTGTGAATTGATATGCTCTATGTATCAGTGGGCATTCTGCAGGAATAATGGAAATAGAGAATCAGTGCGCTTATGGTGTTCAGGGCAGGCCACCCCAAGATATGCCACTTTGGCATATTGATAATTTTGAATTCAAGTTACTTAAAAAACAGCCAGTGCAAAAAGGACACTCCGACCCTCTTTTGTCTCCCTGAAAGCAGGAAATAAATTTCCGGTGTGAAATGTACCTCCCTGTATCAGGAGTTAAAGAGACATCCTTGTCACCAGAAATAAGAAATTCAGAGTCAAGAAGGCTGTATAAACAAAACTTGTTACTTCTTTGCTAATTTACTACCCTAAGCCCAAACTTCTTTGTCTTGTCAATTCCTAACAAATTTATTGTTTATTTGTCTAAAAGTTATTAAAGTTGCCTGCTTTGGTCACTTCTCTGAGACTCATATTTCTGTGAGCTCCTGTACATATGAATTATATTTGTTTTTCTCCTGTTAATGTTTCATGTCAATTTTGACCAGTCAGAAGAACCTTGAAGAGTAGAAAATAATTTTTCCTCCACGACACTACCATCACACCTGGGAAGTTCAGTATTATTTTACATTTGGGCTGTGCTGACCTTTGAAATTTGAGTTTTATATATCCTGCACATAAATATTCACTAGAAATCCTTAAACTGTCTTTTTAAAGCCAAATTGAAATTTTCATACATCAGGTGATAAATGAGTATTTTAAGCCATTGCATATTGGCACTACCTGTGGTTCAACAGTTAGTTTTGGAAGCATTTGTATCTTTGCATAGCAGTGCTTGTGTCATTATTTGTATGTTTTATTACATTTTGTCTTTATTATTTTATAAAAATGTCAGTGAGAGAAGTCTAGGTCTCAAACTCAATATAGATTTTTAAGCATGCTGAAAGCTGATAATCTTTAACTTTATTTGGATGAGTATGAGACACGTACAGGTGGACTGTGTTAATTGTGAAGAAAATGAATAAAAATAACGAATACCTCCAAAATGATGAAAATATATTACTTTTTGAAAAAATATTTATTTATTTAAGTAATCTCTACACCCAGTGTGGGGCTTGAACTCACGAGCCCCCCCTCACCCCCCATTGAGAGTTGCATGCTCCTCCAGCTGAGCCAGCCAGGTGCCCCTGAAAATATATTATTGAAGAGTGTGTCAAAATGATCAATGTATTTTGAGTTTTTAAAAAATATTTTTAATATCTCTGGGAATTACATCCTCTTGTAGAGGAGGAAATACAATTTTCCCTCTATCCTTCTAGGTTCTTGGCTGAGATCTCCCTGTAATAAAAGACAGATTAACAGGAGAAAAGCAAACAGAAGTTTAATAATATGTATACCTCCTGTATACATGGGAGAAACCCAGGAAAACTGAGTAATTCCCTGAAATAGCTCAAACCATCACTTTAAGTGCCATCTCCAGCTAAAGACAAAAAATGATGGGTGGGGCAGAGCCAGGTTTTTAGGCAAAGCACAGTAAACAAAGGAAAGGTTGTTATGCAGATTTAAGTTCATGCCTTTCCCATTGACTAGAGTTTCTGTAGATTTAGTCCTGCCCCTCTTCCTGGTACATAGAGGGAGACACCCTTACAGATGGAGATTTTTTTTTTCTTTCACAAAAGGGTAATTTCTACTCGGTTTTCAGAGTTTCTCCATGTGTGTTTTTAAAAAAAAAATAACCAGGTGAAAATAATCTTTATGCCAAAGAGTTATATTTTGGGGTGGCAAATTCTGCTTTCTTTCATTCTTACGTAATCCTGTTTGACTTTCTCACTTTGCAATTTATACACATTGTTAGGAAGATATTTTGTATCAAGCTATTGGACTGTTATACTGTGACATTTATGATGCAAACATAATTATGATTTATTTTTTCTCTAAGTTTAAAGGTACATTAAAAATTCAAAGAATGGAGATTCTTGTTAATTTAATGTGCTTTTTTTAGCTTTTTGTTCTTTTTTTCCTCATAAATATGTGAGGTGCCTTAAATAATTGTTGTTGAGTTCTTTTGCTGGGATATTGCTGGCACTAAATAAATGACTGAGGGCTACAGGTATCATTCCTAAATTATTGATGTCATAGCAATCAGGGAACCACCAAAATAGTTTTATGATAACCCAGAGCCTATTTGAATAACTTTTACAAATACCAGCTTATCTTTTCCCCATTCCATTTGGGAAAAGGCATTTTTAGGTCTGCAGTTCTTAGCTGGAGAGTGGTTATTTTAGAAAAAATATGTAGTGTTATCATTTAATGGGCTCAGATCCCAAATCCAAGTCTCTTATTATGAACCTCTGAAAGTCCTTGGTTTCCGGGGCACCTGGGTGGCTCAGTTGGTTAAGCGTCTGCCTTTGGCTCAGGTCATGATCTCAGGGTCCTGAGATCGAGCTCCATGTTGCATGTTGGGCTCACTGCTCAGCGGGGAGCCTGCTTCTCCCTCTCCCTGCCTCTCTCCCTGCTTGTACTCTCTCTCTCTCTCTGTCAAATAAATAAATAAATAAATAAATAAAATAAAATCTTAAAAAAAAACGAAAGTCCCTGGTTTCCAAGAATATTTTAATGTCTACAGGTGATCAAAAGAATCCTGTTCATACATTTTGGGGTTACATTTGGAGTGAGACAGATGTGGTTTTTGCCATAAACTTGCCATGTGATCTTGAGAGGTTTACTTAATCTACGGGAGTCCTGGTTTTCTCATATGTAAAGAGGAACCTAAGAAGATTAACTAGGTATTACTCTAACAGGCTGATGATTGAACTAAACCACTTGTACCTTGTCTGTGATGCTTTTTTAGTAGCTCTTAGTAGTCATTCATAAAGTATTGACACATTTATGTATTCATAAACTTCATCATCACTATCATTAATAACATTATTCTTCTCAGCACACTTGATTAGTTTAATAACTGAATGTTCCAGAGCACAGTGATAAGATGTCTGTGACTAAATATAGATTGTGGGGGATACAAGTGAGTTCTGTGGAAAAAAAAAAACCTATCAATGTGTCAGGTCCTGAAGGGCACTCAATACTTCTATTTTTTTGCACTTCATTTTCTTCAAAATAGGTGAATCATTTTTGATATTATAGTCTATGGACATTCTATGATTGCTTTCCCAATGATTAAGTAAATAGAAGTTTAAAAGTGTGTACAATTCTAATTTCAGTTCCTACATTTATGCTTACTTAGGAAAGCTGGAATGATCCTAAGAAAATCTTTTTGGATCATTTGTTTGTTGGGAAAGAATTCTCCATGCATGTCTTGCATTTCTGCACATCTCCTGAGCAAAAACATCATCAGATTTGCATTCCAGTCCTTTTCAAGGCTGTTTATACAATGAAAGGCCTTAGAAGATAGAAAGAACATCTCCCTCCAAAGCAGAGGGCTGATTTGCCTGCTTTCAGGGATAGTAATGATAATGTCTCTCTCCAGGGCAGGTTTAGTAGCAGCCTCCTTATCAAAGTTTGGCATTTCCAAGGCTTGGAGTTCCTCCCTGCATATTCAGGCATCTTGGGGGTTCACTGTAGTACCCCATGGGAATTAAGGCCTGAGGAACCAGTACAAGTGATGTTATTCTGACTACTGCTATTGCTGTCTTTTGCCCTTTGTCTTTAACCCAAGAGTTCAGTCAATTTATATGCGTGCAACATAGAGGATGGGGCTGGTTCCTGAGAGATTTTATCTAGTTACTTCCAACCTTTGCATCCCCTCTCCTCACCATCTCCTCAGCAGGTGGTTGGGAGAAAGGGACAGAGGAGACAGAAGGCTAATGGTAGGACTTACTTTTTAGAGTTGTGTGAAGACTAAGGGTGAGAATGTTTGTAAAGCATTAAGTGCAGGTCTGGCACGGAGTAAATGTTCAATAAAGTTTAGCTATTTAAGTTTTCTTCTGTCTATTAAAGGGCTTTGGATACATTTCCCTAGGGTTCATCAGAGTATGACTTTGGTTTTCTCTTAAATGGTAGATGCTTGTATCTCCATTGATTTGAGTGGTCATGTGAAAATCAAGCCTAATTTACCCTTGGGGAAACATCCCTAAATAATTTATATATGAAGATGACATAGTAACTAATAGTGTAGTGCATAACATAAGGCAGAAACTCAAAAAATGTTAGATATGATGATGCTGATGCTGATGACAGCTGTTAATGTTATTTTTCCTTTCGTCTAAACTCACTTATCTCACGTTCTTTTTAAAAAATTTTAATTTATTTGCTATTTTTTTATTTTTTAATTTTTTTGGTCTCACATCTCATTCTAGTGCTCAGCCTAGCTCTTCTCCATCTACTGGCTATATGTATAATTTAAAGTTACAGAAAAGAAAATATTCAAGGAGCTTTAAAAATTCAAAATGTGGAAGATCCTGTGCATTGGGGTTGCATGGTTGTCATTTTGTCTTGTGTTTATTGCTTTATCTGATAATGTCAGATAAAGAAACAAAATGGTGAAGACAGAAATTAAATGATCTTGGCTTAAGTTTCAGCTTTATTATTTAATTAGCTATGAAAACTTGTGAGTTTCCTTAATCTCTGGCCTCAATTTTCTCATCTGCAAAATGTAGAACATAATAGTATTGACCTCAGGGAGTTACTGTGAAGATTAAATGAATTCATACTTCAAGAACACTTATAACAAGTGCTTTTTTCATGGTGACCACTCAAGAAATGTTAAATATTATTAATACATTATTACCTATTGTTTAGGAGGGCAGGAGAGAGGTTTTTTATTGGTGGTGGTGCTGATGTTAGCAAAAATATATTTCAAGAACTCATGGAATTTAAAACAAAGGAGATCTGTTAGGGGGAAAACTCTTCCTTATTATTTCTTTTGAAACCAATCACTTTCTATGGTATTGTGTTGATTGAGACTAAATTTGGCTCTAAGTAATAGAAAGTGCAACTTTTATGACATAAATAGAGAGTTTTACATCTCTGGAGGCAGGAAGCTCCTGGCATTGGCTTGACAGCTCAAACATTTCAAGGCCAATATCTCTTAATTCTCTAGGCCTTTCACTGGCTACAAAGATGGGTGCTACAGCTCCAGGCATTGGGCAGAATCCAAGGCAGAAGGAAGGAAGAGTGGTGCTAGCCATATTTGCCTGTTTTATCAAGAAAGCAAAATCTTTCCTGGAAACCCTTTAAACAAGTTTTTATTTCTGTCTTATTGGTCAGCATTATATTACATGGCCATTACTGGTGGCCATTACTGGTGGCAAGGGAAGCTGGAAAAGCCAATTAGCAGAGTTTCCAGTATTTAAGTTTGAGAGCAGCAAGGGATAAGGGAATGATTATTGGGTCAGCCAATTAATAGTATTTGTTTCAGGTAGTATTTGGACTTTTTCTCAAAGTGAGTATTTGATCTAGCAAACTGCAGATTCTTTTTTTTTTTTTTTTGTCAGAGAGAGAGCAGGAGGCAGAGGGAAAATCAGGCTCCCCACCAAGCAGGGAGCCCGACACGGGGCTCAATCCCAGGACCCCAGAATCATGACCTGAGCCGAAGGCAGACACTCAACCAACTGAGCCACCCAGGCACCGCACAAACTGCAGATTCTATTGGAAGAATAGTCTGACAGATTCTGTGATTGTCCATGAAAATCAAGTGTTATTTCTGGAAGGAGCATTTTGTCCAACTCTTTCATCTTAATAATGCCTGACATATTAGACAGTAAATATTTGCTGACTGAATAAAAATAACCTGAGAAATGGAAGCACAGAATGACTCTTCCTACTGGGTCATTATATTAGTTATTTATTACTAAGCAATGTTACCCCAAAATTTAGTTGTTTAAGAAAATAAATATTTATTATGCCATAGTTTCCGTGGGTCAGGGATTTGGGCACTACTTAGGTGCTGGTTCTGGCTCAGGATCTCTCATGAGGTTACAATCAAGATGTCAGCCCAGACTGCAGTCATCAGAAGGCTTGACTGAGGTTGGAAGATCTTTCTAGCTCCCTGAAATGACTGTTGGTCATAAACCTGTGTTCCTTATCATATAGGTGTCTCCATAGGGCTGTTTGAGTGTTCTCATAACATATCAACTAAGCCACTTCAGAGTGAGTGATCCAAGAAAGAGCAAAGGAGCAAAGTAGAGAAGCCACACTGTCTTTTATGATCTAGGCTTGGAAGTGATACACATCACTTCTGCCATATTCTATTGGTCACACAGATCAAGTCTGATTTAATATGAGAGGAGACTATACAAGGGCATACATACCAGAAGGAAGAGACCATTGGATGCCATGTTAGAGGCTAGCTGCTATAGTCCTAGAACCAGTTAGCAGTGAAATGACAACTGTAAGCCCAGTTTTTCTGATTATCAACCTGTGGCCCATGTCACATTCTTATTTTTATTTTTAGATATGTTTTAAAAGCTAGAACTAACAATAAAGAAAAATTTTTGTTAAAAACAATCATCACTTAAGCTATAGCTTCCTCTGTGTTTTGTGCACACCCACACAGACACATTGACACAAACACACAAACAAAATACACAGATACTTTGCTATGGCTCAGTTCCTGTCAGTATACGTTAGAGAGGATAAAAACCACAGAATTCTTGCCTAATGTAGCTAAACCCCACAAATAGAAAATTATGATAGCTGTGTCATTGACAGGGTATAGATGTACCATCAGAATTTTGCAGTTGGTTTCCTCTTCCATCAGTGAGATGCTCAACAATCAAGAAAAAAGAAAAGAAACCATCTGTAAGATAGAAGGGAATGAAGCAAAAGTAATTGGAAGATTTTTAAATGAAAAGAGCAGCTTTTATTTTTTATTGTGGAGCAAACCAGGTTCCCAAGCTATTTTTTCACATGCCTGTGTTTGTACAGAAATACTGATTGGTAGAAAATTGCTTGCTGTACTTGGGTCTTATTGGGAAAGGAGCCCACACTGAATTTCAGCTTATTACAGTGATAGTATTTTCTAAGTGTATCTTAAAGTAAGTATAAATTTGTTTTCAGAATGACCAGTACTTAACAGCTTGCAGAAATAAGCAGTTTTCAGTTTTATCCATTCTAGTTTTAGTGCTAAAAATAATAGTGAGCATTTGCTTTATTTTAATAGTGTCCTTTAGTTCCTATTCCTCTAAAGCTCATCAAAACCATTTCTGGGTTTATGTCAGTAATTTGACACCTCTTGGAATAATGAAGGGGGGAGGAACAAAGAAAAGATATTTTTGGTCTGGCCTCTTTATAGAAATATATATATATATATTTTTAAGATTTTATTTATTTATTTGACAGAGCGAGAGAGGGAACACAAGCAGGGAGAGTGGCAGAGGGAGAAGCAGGGTTGCCTGCTGAGCAGGGAGCCAGATGCGGGGCTCGATCCCTGGACCCTGGGATCATGACCTGAGCCGAAGGCGGACGCTTAACGACTGAGCCACCCAGGAGCCCCTAGAAATATATATTTCAATTATCTTCAGTTAAAGTTGAAATGGATTCCTTTTTGGCTCATATATTTATGTTTTTAAAACAAGTGTTCAAATCTAATTGAATACAGCTACTCGGTGGTTTAATCTGAGTATATGAAATAGGTCATATTCGAGGGCCATTTTTTATTCATTGAAAATACCAGTTTTTGAGAAAAGAAAGAAACTAACATTTATGGAGCAGCAATATTGGGTTAAAGACTGTGCTAGGCAATGTTTATGTGTTTTTGGCTTGAAACATTTTGATATAGTGAGCCAGTTATGCTCCCAGTTTATGGCTGGGAGAGGGGCGCCTTTGTGGCTCAGTTGGTTAAGTGTCTGCCTTCGGCTCAGGTCATGATCCTGGAG
This sequence comes from Callorhinus ursinus, assembly GCF_003265705.2. Classification (NCBI taxonomy): domain Eukaryota; kingdom Metazoa; phylum Chordata; class Mammalia; order Carnivora; family Otariidae; genus Callorhinus; species Callorhinus ursinus. The sequence continues at coordinate 31,350,209 of NW_027397078.1, forward strand.
TCCAGGAAGGAGCCCTGTGTTGGGCTCTGTGCTTAGCGGGGAGCCTGCTTCTCCTTCTCCCTCTGCCTGCCACTCCCCTTGCATGTGTGTGCATGCTATCTCTCTCTGTCATATAAATAAATAAAATCTTAAAATTTATAGCTGGGAGAGCTGAGGCTCAGAGAGGGTAACTTGTTCAGTGACAGAGAACCCTCAGAGAGGGTTCTCACTTGTTCAGTGACTTTTCCTTGAGCTCTTGCTTTAAGTGATATGCACTATACTGGATGGTGTAAATTTAAGGGTAAATAGGACAGCCACACAGCTAGCGAGTGGGAAAGCAATGAGCAGGACCATGATGGTTTCAGACTCCAGCATCCCTTCATTCCACCTCTGTGTACTTATGTACAAATAGCCACAACACAGAGAGGATGTATGGTTGGTTGCAGAGAGGTATGTAGTGGCAAGTTCACCTGAACATTCTGGTCAGGAGGCTTCTATATTGCTTTCCCCTGACACAGGCTCCTTCCACAGTTATGGAGAGCTGAGGTTCCTTTTTTTTTTTTTTATTCAGTTAATTAACATATAGTGTATTATTAGTTTCAGAGGTAGAATTCAGTGATTCATCAGTCTTAGATAATACCCAGTGCTCATTACATCATGTGCCCTCCTTAATGTCCATCACCCAGTTACCCCATCACCCCCTCCCTTCCAGAAACCCTCAGTTTTTTTCCTATGATTAAGAGTCTCTTATGGTTTGTCTCCCTCTGTGATTTTGTCTTTATTTTTCCCTCCTTTCCCCTATGATCCTCTGTTTTGTTTCTTAAATTCCACAAATGAGTGAGATCGTATGATAATTCTTTTCTGACTGACTTACTTCGCTTAGCATAATACCTTCTAGTTCCATCCACATCGTTGCAAATGACAAGATTTCTTTTTTTTGATGGCTGAGTAGTATTCCATTGTGTGTGTGTGTGTGTGTGTGTGTGTGTGTGTATAGTTATATAGTCAATAGTTATTCCAGCCTATTTCTATTCTAACCTGTGTATTCTAAGTTATTCATCACCTATTCCAACCTTCTCTTAGCTTATAGTCTTACTATGGAGGCTGCAAAGTCGTATCTTCAACCTCTTAACTAACTAATGTTGGACATAGGACTTAGTCCTGGCTAATGAGACAAAAACAGAACCTGCTGTGCTGCCACTTCTTCTTCTTCCCTCCTGCTTAGAACACCTATGATGCTTAGGGGTGTCAGCCCTATTGCTAAGGATGAGAGAAACAGAAGGAGCTCAGTTTCTTCTGCCATTTATGAGCTGCTGAACCATCCTTGGCTACCTATTTCCAGAATTCTTGATGCCTGAAATAAATACATTTCTGTTTGGCTGAATTATTATCAGTGGGTTTCCAGACGTCCTTAACCAAAACATTGGCTTCTTCAGGTTATCTTATTATGCACCAAAGCCCTTCTGAAACATGTTTGAACTTTGATTTATTAACTCAGAAGATATATAGGGCTGGCTTTCAACCTTGAGGCTCCAACCCATTTCCAAGGAAATAGTTGACTTTAGTGGTGAGAAGCAGAGCCTGTCTCATGAGGTTGCAGCCTGCACAGGGCCCTGTGCTTAGCAGGGCTTTATGCTTGCTTTGATCCTTTACTGTCTCTGTCTTAAAATTCTTAATTTTCGAACAAGGGGCCACACATTTTCATTTGCATTTAGCCCCACAAATTATGTAGGTGGTCCAGGTGACAAACCAGTATTTTCCATAAAAGAATCTTATTGTTTAGAATAGATTTTACCTGATTATTCATCTTGCCTAAATGAACACCAGGAATTCCTGTCTTAGTTACTATGACAGTTTGATACCATTGCCTTTAAAATACTGCATCTCAAACTCCAGCCATGATAATTTCCATGTATGGATGTTAGCATTGATTTTTAAATTGCTTAATTTAATTTATTAAATAAATAACCGTGCCAGAAGTTATCAAAGGTTATATCTTTCTGAGATCTGGATCAGTTATCTTTGGTGGCTTTGTCAGCATATATTATACTTTCCTCCCAATTCAAAAAGCAATCTGATTTTGGGGGAAATGATTTATCCCTTAGAAGTATCTGTTCACAGACACTTTACTTACTACAGTCTTCAACTTATATTCATCTCATTCTTCAGTAGAAGTAAACAGAAGTGCTGTGTGGTTTATAGAAAAGCAGCCACAAAGAAGCCTCATTATTCATGAGGTTTTATCCAGTTTAAGGAGTTATCCAATGTAGATACGTAATCAGCAGCTCAGAAACTTAGCTACCTAAGGAAGGACTACTTTTTTTTTTAAGATTTTATTTATTTATTTGAGAGAGAGAATGAGATAGAGCATGAGAGGGGGGAGGGTCAGAGGGAGAAGCAGACTCCCTGCTGAGCAGGGAGCCTGATGCAGGACTCGATCCCAGGACTCCAGGATCATGACCTGAGCCGAAGGCAGTCGCTTAACCAACTGAGCCACCCAGGCACGCCCAGGACTATTTTTTTTCAGTCACTCCCCCATTTTAGCATTAATCCCAGGTTCCATTGAGACTAATCTTCATGTGAAATGCAGTTGTTTGCATTATTCTGAACTATGACAGTAATGAGATGATTAGATTTTTTTTTAGTCAAAAGACTATATTTTTGAACAATGTCTCCTTTTCTTAAGTTGCAGTACATCTTAGTCAATTGTGTTTATTTTGAGGAATATATTGTGGCCTTGGGAAAGGGCTGACAAAAACTGAGGAGGGAAATTGCATTTCTTGGTTCTGTACTTAAGTAAATCGGATACTTTGTTCTCTCCTTTTCCCCCAAGGTGTCTTAGTTTGAAATAAATGTGATTCATTTTCAGTAAAAGAGGGACTGTAAGTTGGCCTTGGGTTTAACAATGTCAAAGCATATGATAAATGAACAACACAAAGCCAGAGAAAAATGAATTTAGGAGGCCATTTTGGACTTGATTGTAATAACTGAGAAGCCCTTCACCTAGAGATTGGTTTTGAACATCAGTGAAATATGAAAAGCAAGAGGGAAAAAGTTACTTAGTCACACCTGGTAAGGACTTTGCTAAATTTGAAATTGTTACATGTAATCAAATGCCATTTGACAATTTCTAAAACATCTTTTATGGTTCATTTACCACAAAGGTGTTTATTTTAAAGACTTTTGTATTGGGTAAAGATCCTTTCCCAATGCCTGCGATTTTGTTAGCATATTCTCCTTCATCTAGCTTGAGTCCCCACTCAGCACCACATCTAGGAAAGCATGACATTATGACAGGCCAATACTCTCAGTGGGGAAGTGCTTAGAAAATGGGCATATAGTGTGCAAGTGATGAAGCAAGAATCCTGACCCTTATTCTCAAATGTTTAAGCCTATGCTCCTCAATGCACTGCTTCATGCAGAAAGAAGAAAAGGAGTGCCAAAGACAGTTTGTTGCCCTCGAATCCATTCTCCTCTTCTCCTAGGCACTAGCATCTGTACTCCCAGATCTCCTTGGGATTAGGTGTGTTGATGTGACCAAGTTCTCCTCAATGCCATTTGAAAATGTGCAGCTTTCAACTGCCTTGCTCAGTCCTTTTTCCTGCTAGCCAGAATGCCAGACATCAGCAACCTGGCTTTGACCATGGAGATTAGGAGTAAGCCCGGAGGGTCTTACAGCCCCAGATGGAGGGACCCACGACCCCTGAATGACTTCATTTCCAGGACCAGGACCTCCTTCCCAGGAATGTAGCCCATTGGAGTCCTGGCATAATTAAAGGAGGCCAAGGACCAATTATGTGGGAAGGTTAGAACCCTGCAACCAGTGGACTACATAGAACCCATATAATAATTTAATCCTATCTCCAGGGTGTAAGTCCTTTATGGAGACTTAGAGAGTGCTCAAGAATCCTCTAAAGCAAGAACTTAGGGGAAGATGATGGAGCAGGAAGATCCTATGCTCACCTTGTCCCATGGCTACAACTAGATAACCCCCACATCAGTGTAAATAACCCAGAAAATGACCCAAAGCCTGGCAGAATAGACTCTCCACAGCTAAATGTAGAGAAGAGGCCACACTGAAGAGGGTAGAAAGGGCAGAGACACGGTTAGGAGCTAAACTGAGAAATAGACCCTTACACCAATCACCCCAAGCATGGGGAACCAACAGGGGGAAGACAAATCTCCATAACATTTGGCTTTGGAAACGAGAGGGGCTTAACTTCATGAGTTCTTACAATCAGTGGGGCTTAACATCTAGAACTTCAAAAATCAGCAGGCTTGGCTCTGGGAGAGCCAAAAGGGTGAGAGGAAACTGAATCCCCACCCTTAAAAAAACAGCACAGTAAACAGCCCTGCTGAGTTACAGCATAGAAGCAGCAGTTTGAAAAATGCCTGGGTATACGGGAGGGAGATTTGTTTGCTAATCTTAACATATGTGCTGGCGGGGCAGGGATCTTTGGGAAACTTCTCCAAGAACAAAAGAGCTGGTGGGTGCCATTTCCCTCCCCCAGCCCCCACCTCTCCAACCTAGATACACAGACACCTGCAGGAACTAGTGCAGCACCATTACTTTCCACCTAACTTGCTAACAGTGTGCCCTGCCCCCTCTCTCTCCTGTGGACATGCCCCCTCAAACCCAGCTGGCTATAGTCCCAGACAGCTCCAGGTCCCCTTCCACAGGAGACCTACACAAATCTTGCTAACACTGTGCACCCCCCGCCGACGTTCTCCTGCAGACTTGGCCCCTCCAATACGACCTTGGTCGGAGTCCATCCAAAGTGGTGCCACAAGTCTGGCAGTGTCCAAGCAGATGTGACAGGGGCCAGCAACACTCCCAAGTGACTCCTGCCCTAGGGAGAGGGGAAGATAACCACACACACCAATATGAGTGTGGATCCAACAGTGGGCTGGGGCAGACATCTCGTCTGACTGCAGGCCCTGCCCACCAAGGAAGCTTCTCTGCGGACAACATAAGGAAAGCACCTGGTAGCTCAATGCTACTACATCTCTAGAAAACACCTGGTCTGACTCAATTCAAGCCCAAGGCAGCCCCAGACTGGCCTGCTAATAACACAGGGGCCAAACTCTGCCCACAACAAAGAGAGCCATTGCAGATGACAACTGAAGGCAAAAGTGGCTCAGCCACAACAAAGGGTGCATGCAACACACATAGGAGACACCCCTGAAGTGCCAGTTTCTGGTGAACAGGGGACATTGCCCTGCAGGGCACCACGGGACCTCTTCTTCATAACACTACTTTCAAGAGCAGGAGATACAGCTTACTTCCCTGATACATAGAAACAGACTCAGAGAGTTAGACAAAAATGAGGAAAAGAGGAATATGTCCCAAATGAAAGAATAAGACAAAATCACAGCAAGAAAGCTAAACAAAACCGAGATAAGTAATATGCTTCATAGAGAATTTAAAGTAATGGTCATAAAGATACTCAGTGGACTTGAGGAAAGAGTGGAGGACCTTGGTGAGACCCTCAACAAAGACAGAAAATATTAAAAAGAACAAATCAGAGATAAGAACTCAATAACTAAAATTAAACATACACTAGATGGAACAAATTAGACTGGAAGAAGCAGATGAATGGATCAATGACCTGGAGGACAGAGTAATGGAAAGCAATCAAGCTGAACAGAATAGAGAAAAATAAATAATAAAATATGAAATAGGGGGCGCCTGGGTGGTGCAGTAAGTTAAGGTGTCCAGTTCTTGGTTTCGGCTCAGCACTGGGGTCTCAGGGTCGTGAGATTGAGCCCCGCATTGGGGTCTGTGCTTGGTGCTCAGCCTGCTTGGGTTTCTCTCTCCCTCTCCCTCTGCCCCAGCCTCCTGCACTTGCACTCTCTCTCTCTCTTTCTCTATCAAAATAAATAAATCTTAAAATTTTTTTTAAATGAAATAGACATAGGGACCTCAGTGACACCATCAAGCATAATAACATTCACATTATAGGGATCCCAGAAGGAGTAGAGAGAGAAAAGGGGTCAGAAAACTTATTTGAAGAAATAATAGCTGAAAACTTACGGAACCTGGGGAAGGAAACAGAAATCCAGATCCAGGAAGCACAGAGAGCCCCCAACAAAATCAACCCAGGGAGGTTCACGACGAAACACATAGTAATTAAAATAGCAAAGAGTCGTGGTAGCAAATTTTGAAAGCAGCAAGAGAAAAGAAAACAGTTACATACAGGGAAAACTCGAAAAAGCTATCAGCTTATTTTTCAGCAGAAATTTTGCTAGCCACAAGAGAGTGGCAGGATATATTCAACGTGCTGGAAGAAGAAAAAAACCTACAGCCAAGAATACTGTCCAGCAAGGCTATCATTCAGAATAGAAGGAGGGATAGTTTCCTAGACAAACAAAAATTAAACAAATTCATGACCACTAAACTCAGCCCTATAAGAAATGTTGAAGGGTACTCTTTGAGTGTAAAGGAAAGACCATAAGTATGGTAAGAAAAGTAGGAAGCACAAAAGCAGTAAAATTAAGTATATCTATAAAAGTCAGTCAAGCAATTCATGAAATAAAAGGATATAAAGTATGACAACATATACCTAAAACATTGGGAGGGAGAGGAGTAAAGAATGGGTTCAAATTTAAGCAACCATCAACTTAATATAGACTGCTATGTGCATAAGATGTTATATATAAACCTAATGGTAACCACAAATCAAAAACCAGTAATAGTTATGCAAAAAATAGAGAGGAATCCAGGGGCACATGGGTGGCTCAGGCATTTCTCCAAAGACGATATGGATGGTCAACAGACACATGAAAAGATGCTCAGCATCACTATTCATCAGGGAAATGCAAATCAACCCCATAATGATATATCACCTCACACCTGTCAGAATGGCTAAAATCACCAACACAAGAAACAAGTGTTCGTGAGGATGTGGAGAAAAAGGAACCGTTGTGCACTGTTGGCAGGAATGCTAACTGGTGCAGGCACTGCGGAAAACAATATGGAGGTTCCTCAAAAAATTAAAAATAGAATAACTATAAGATCCAGTAATTCCACTACTGGGTATTTACCCAAAGAATATGATAGCATTATTTTGAAAAGATAAATGCTCCCCTATGTTTATTGCAGCATTATTTATAACCAGCCAAATTTTGGAAGCAGCCCAAGGGTCCATCAATAGATGAATCGATAAAGAAGTGGTATACATACATACATACACACACACATTATATAATGTAATAAGTATATGATGGAATATTACTCAGCTATAACAATATTATATATAACATATAGTTATATTATATATTATAATATATAATGGAATATTACTCAGCAATATATTATATATAATGGAATATAATGGAATATTACTCAGCTATAGAAAAGAATGAAATCTTGTCATTTGCAACAAAGTGGATGGAGCTAAAGAGTAATTCTAAGTGAAATAAGTCAGTCAGAGAAAGACAAATACCATAAGACTTCACTCATATGTAGAATTTAAGAAACAGAACAAATGAACAAGTTAAAAAAGAGACAAACAGAAAAACAGACTCTTAACTACAGAAACCAATTGATGATTACCAGAGGGGAGGTATGTGGGGGGATGGGTGAAAGAGGTGAAGGGGATTAAGGGTACACTTACCGTGATGAGCACGGAGTAATGTATAGAATTGTTGAATCACTATATTGTACACCTGAAACTAATATAATGCTGTATGTTAACTACACTGGAATTAAAATTAAGAAAAAAAAGAATCTTCCAAATCAGCCTAGCATTAGACAACCTCTTCCACAGTACATAATAGTGGGGTTGGAGGAACACTGTAGGGATATGTGATGATCAGCCTGATGTTGCAAACAATGATTGCACTCATCTTCTCCTTGTCTGCTCTTGGCATCTCATGATATTCAGCATATGAAGAATCTAGACTATTTTAGATGTTTGGATCTTGGAGTCATCCACCATGTCCATAAGCAATAGATAAGTAGGAAAATACTCAGGTGTACATAAATACTAAATTTTAAGTGGTTTAGAGGGGGGAAAAGTTGTTGGAAGTAATCACCAGGTGACTGTTCAATAGAAGAGGAAATGGATAGTAGCCTTGTCTGGGACAAGATGGAACATCATGAACATGTTTTCTGATTCTCTCTCTCTCTCTCTTTTGTTTTAAGATTTTATTTATTTATTTGACAGAGAGAGACACAGCGAGAGAGGGAACACAAGCAGGGGGAGTGGGAGAGGGAGAAGCAGGCTTTCCGCTGAGCAAGGAGCCCGATGAGGGGCTCGATCCCAGGACGCTGGGATCATGACCTGAGCCAAAAGCAGATGCTTAACGACTGAGCCACCCAGGCACCCCTGATTCTCTCTCTCTCTCTCTTTTTTTTAAGATTATTTATTTTAGAGAGAGAGAGAGAGGGAGAGTGTATGAGGAGGGGCAGAGGGAGAGAGAGGGGAAGCAGACTCCCTGCTGATTGGGGCGCCTGATGCTGGGCTCAATCTCAGGACCCTGAGATCATGACCTGTGTGGAAACCAAGAGTCAATGATTAACCGAATAAGCCATCCAGGTGCCCTGTGTTTTCTGATTCTTGAACACTTGTGTTTTTCAGAAGCCCAGGATAATCCCATAATCCCATTGATGCTATCATAGGGCAGAGTTTTAGTTTTTTCATCTTACTTGAAATCCCCTAACAAAGATGGTCAGGGTGAAAAATGGAATCACAAGACACACTTTGAGATGAAATATTTTAAAATTAAATGTCGTTGCGCACTGAAATAAAGTTCTCAGACACCAATCTGAGTGGCTATGCAGGGCTGCCTCTGCAAGGGAAAGCAACAGCAGCTGAATCCTGCACATAGCTTTTATTTTGTTTTTTATCAGAAAAGCAAGGACAGATGCCTCAAAGCATGGGAAAGGAGTACAAAACGATGGCAAATATCTTGAAGCAGGCTCACATTCTCCCCTGTGTGTAGGTATGCAGGGAGTAAGTCACGGGATAAGTGAGGAGAGCGGGTTGTTTGGGCTAGTGATTGCTAGGTGCCGAAAGGGGGGGACTGAGGATTACATTCTTTCATAGCTCCTAACTTATGCCTTGCCCCTGGGCATCGTGGGATCCTGCTCCTACTGGGCCATTGCGTTCAACAGCCCGAGAACAAGAGCGCGGCTGCCACTTCCGCTGCTTCCGCAGTCACCGCTTACGGCTTACAATATGCTTTCTAAGACTAACCCGGGAGATCATGGGATCCTGCTTCTACTGGGCCGTTGCGTTCAATAGCCCGAGAACGGGAATGCTGCTGACTTTTCAGCTGCTTCCACAATCACTCCTTAGGGCTTACAATATATTTTCTAAGAGTAACTCCACATTAAAAAAAAATGGAATTTTGATTGGAATTGCATTAAATGTATAAATTATTTTAGGAAGAATTGATATCTTTGTAACAATCTGTTATGAAAGCCAGTAATATGGCAGAATTCTATATATTTAAGCTTGTCTTTATATGTTTTAGTAAGATTTTATGATTTTTATCATAGGGGTTCTACATATTAAATAACTGGGTATTCTATGTTTTTGCTGCTCACGTGAGTGTGATCTCTTTTTCAATGATTTATTCTTTTTGTGTACTTTGGGGAAGGAAAACTACTACTTTCTATATACTTTTCTTTTGTGCAACCAGTTTATTGAACTGTCTTATCAATTTAAATAATTCCTAGTGGATTTTATATGTGTATTGTTTTCTTAATTTCTTTTTTGATTTTTAATTTTTAGTGTATAGAAATGTAGTTTATTTTTGAGTGTTCATTTTGTAACCTGCAAATTTGCTGAATTTGTTTATTCTAACAGCTTTTTCAGTGGAGTCTGTGGGGTTTTCTTTATATAAGCTCATGCCATCTGCAAACAGACAATTTTACTTATTCCTTTCCTATTTAGATGCCTTCTATTTTTTTTTGTTGCCTAACGGTTCTGGCTAGGACTTCAAGTACTGTGTTCAGTATATGTGAAAAGAGTGGGTATCTTGATCTTGTTTTTGATCTTAGAGGAAAAGCTTTCAGCTTTTCATCATTGGGTATGATATCAGCTGTGTGCTTGTCATACATGGCCTTTATTATGTTGAGGTACATTCCTTCTGTATCTAATTTGTTGAGAATTTTTGTCAAGAAAGGATGTTGAATTTTGTCAAATGCTTTATCTGCATCTATTGAGACAATCATATGATTTTCCCCTTCATTTTGTTAATGTGGTTTATCACATTTATTTATTTGTATATGTTAAACTATCCTTGCATCCCTGGAATAAATCCCACTTGGTCATGGTGTATAATCCTTTTAATATACTGTTGAGTTTGGTTTCCTAATATTTTGTTGAGGATTTTTGCATCTATGTTCATCAAAAATACTGGCCTGCTGGGGCGCCTGTGTGGCTCAGTCGTTAAGCTTCTGCCTTCAGCTCAGGTCATGATCCCAGCGTCCTGGGATCGAGCCCCACGTCAGGCTCCCTGCTCCACAGAGAGCCTGTTTCTCCCTCTCCCGCTTACTCTGCTTGTGTTCTCTCTCTCTCTCTCTCGCTGTGTCCTGTGTCTCTCTGTCAAATAAATAAATAAAATCTTTAAAAAAAAAATACTGGCCTGTAATTTTCTTTTCTTGTAGTGTCACATGAGATTTTATTAAGAGGGATTCTGGAGGAGTCAGAGTGAGAGTCAGAAGCAATGTGATAATGGAGGCAGAGATAGGGTGATGCACTTTTAAGATTGAAGAAGAAGCCAGAAGCCAAGAAATACTGGCAGTCAATAGAAGGCTGGAAGAGGAATGAAAATGGATTCCTCCCTGGAGCCTCCAGAAGGAACCAGCCTTGCTAGTCCCTTGACTTCAGCCCAGTTAAACTGATTTTGGACTTCTTACTTCCAGAAGTGAAAGATAATAAGTTTGTATTGTTTTAAGCACCAAATCTGTGGTAATTTGTTACAACAGCAATAGAAAACTAATATACTTGCTTGCTCCCCTACAGATTTTATCTCTTAAAAAACTACTTGCATCCAAATTGTCCTCTCAGTGTTTGCTTCTGGGAGAATACAAACTATGACAGTCCCCATCTTTGCTCTACTTCCCATCTCTTCTCACCACTCCATTCCAAGACATCGTCTTTTCTTGGACAGTTCTTGGAGTCTCTACCAGCAACTCTTGAAATATTTTTTTTGCAACTATTAAAATATTAAACCCACTACCAACACACAGCCATATTTATTGATTTAACTATAGGTTATGCTTTCAGCATTCTCTTCACTTGGTGTCCTTATTCCTGTAGGCCTATACTATTTTATTTGCTATAATAGTGTGAAAAGAGATTCTTGTTCAAATGAAGTTAGGTCGCTCCTGGAAGCTCAAAGCGATTTAGCAGTCATTAATTTCATTTGAACAAAATTCTTTTTTATTTTCTTAACAATAATTTTGAGGAATTTTAAGGCATTTATTCATCAAGTACATTTATTATACTGTGTTTATGAAGGCAAGGAAGTGAACACCTACTGTATTTATTGGAGATTACTTACAGAGACAGAATCCATTATAGCTGGCTTAAGCAGAAAGGGAATATTAAGAGGTATTACATGGCACTATTATTGAAGGGGCCTGAAGAAACAAACTATGAGCTGCATTACCAGGATTGACTTTGAAAACAAACCACAAAACCACTGTTGCTCCTACCACAGTCTGAAAGGTGCTTTTTGAGTGGGCTACTACCGCTAAAGTGCTGGCTTGGGAGCCACTGCCTGTGCTGTGATAGGGAAGCCACTTCTGCTAAATCAGGAAACCACAGCCTCAGCTCCTAGCATTGGAACCAGGCCACTACAGCTATGATCTGCATCTACAAAATGAATTTCTCACACCTGGCCTCTCTTCCTGCATAACTTCGTTCCAAATCCAAGTACTGGATGAGTATGCATCTGTTATGTAGAATCTAAATCTCACCCACAATTTTAGTTGTAAGGAAGTCTGGAAAATAGAGCTTGTTGCTTTCAAGTCTCTGTAATCCAGGAAGACACAGATGGGGGTTGGAACAGAACTGAGCAAGCCAGTCCACAAAACCCACTACAACTATGTGCTAGCAACAATATTGGAACAATAAGAAGAAAAAATGTTCTGCTTAATGTTCCCAGAATAAAAAACTGTATTAGCTTCAATAGCCCATTCTAGTTAATTGAGTTTAATACTCTATTATTACTACACTTTTTATGTAGCAATATTGGTTCTCCTTTGCTTATGCCAGTGTTTTGGTAAGCTGTCAAGAGCTCATTTCATAAATAAACTGATCAGGTCACAGACTCCCAACTTCTCTCTCTTATCTTTCCATGTACCAACCATGGTGTTTTGGAGCCTAGGGGTGTTGGGTCATAGGTTTTGACCGATGATCTCGAGCCTTCATTCCATAACCAAAGGGGAAAGTTCTTGAATTAATGTAGAAATTATTATGTTGAATTAGATCCTGGGGCTAAAACTCTTGACTTATGCCCCAATACAGTAATTTTTATGGGTTATTGTTATGCTGTGATGCTTTGAGCATCCAGAATCCATGTTCAGGGGAAAAAAGCAGGTAGTATGACATGAAGAGACTTCTTGGTGAAGTCCTGTTTTATTGAAGCTGAGAAACTTTGATGTAGGCTATCACTATTTTTCCTTCTTTATCATTTTATAGTTTGCTTTGCTAAGAGTTCTGGTTCTGTTGGATACTATGAAGGGTAAAAACCAGCAACAACCACTATTCACTTGGCAAAGTTGTTTTGCCTTTGCTCTCCATGGAAAAATTGGGAGATATTTGACTAATTTAGCTTTGTGAAAACAGAATTTTAAAGGTAGATGGTTGGGGTGCCTGGGTGGCTAATTTGGTTAAGCGTCTGACTCTTGATTTCGGCTCAGGTCATGATCTCAGGGTTGTGAGATTGAGCCCTGCATCAGGCTCCACACTGGGCATGGAGCCTGCTTGAGATTCTCCCTCTCCCTCTGTCCCTCCCCACCCTCTCTCACTCTCTAAAGAAAAATAAAGGTAGATGGTCATTGGCTTTTATAATTTTACCCCTGAATTTTCATGTATACATCTTCAAGGATTTTTGGATTGCAGCAAGGAACTAAAACATAACTTTGGGAAGATGGTTTATCCATCAGATGGTTTTGAAAATAAATGCTCAGTGAAATGCGAATTGTGAAACTGGGCTCTTTGAAACAGTCCTAAGAGCAAAATGTTTCTTTTCAGAGCACATCATCAAAGTTTGTATATTGCAGTAATTTGACTAATGATAGGGAATCTTGGGAAACCAGCAGCAAAATATAAAAAAACATCTGGAAAGTTGGCAGGCGTGACTTGGAAGGATACCGTGTGGAGTGACAGGTGTGCAATGTAAATGCTAGGGAATCAGGTGGGAGCCGTTATTGTAGGTAGTAGGACTAGAGGCTGCAAAATGAGAGATTGAAGTTTCTGTCTTTATTTGTTCCCAAAAGAGATGACCAGGAAACTAGCCATTAATTTATGCATGTATTACATATTATACACATCTTTCTAGAAATATTTTGTATTTGTATTAAACAAATCCAACACTTGGTATTCTTAATCCTATATAGGACCCTTTCTTTCCCTTGGATCTGTTTGGCCCCAAATAAATTAATGAACATTTTAATGAAACTGATACTATTTCTCATCTAAAATGATTATATAAAAAACCTCTACCATTGATTTCAAACTTTGCTATCAGTTATAAATTGTCCACATTAAAATCAGCCTTCACTTGAGTTAAGCTTTTCTTTCTTTTTGCTCTTAGGACAGTGTTTCTCAAAGTAAGGTCCCCAGACTAGCAGCATTAGCATCACCTGGGGACTTGTTAGAAATGCAGACTCTTGGGCCTGACCGCAGATCCACAGAATCATAAGCTCTGGTGGTGATCAATGATTTGTGTTTAAACATCCTTATGTGAGAACCAAGGGTGAGAACCACTGCTAGTCTAGGGTCAGAGACATTAGAGAGAGTAGGCTATGGTCCTATCGACTTAAACTTTTGACAAAATTGAGTTTCTTTTCATTTCAGGGGGCGATCTTTTGTGCAGTTAATTTATATTGGAAGACAGTGCTACTGGAGCTAAATGTTGCTAAGGTCATCTACCTTGATGATAGGGAGAAGGACGAAGGAGGTTGTGTTTAAAACCTTACGTTACTCATTAGCGACTCTAGCCAAAGATGATAAAAGGTGACCTCTTGAACAAAGGAAGGCCTGGTTGGAGTTGGGAAGATGGCTGACCTAATCTAGAAGAAATAGATTTGTCACTTGGCATTGATTTCTCCATAAAGAATTTCTGTAACATTTCAGTGTTTGCACAGGGCACAGAGCAGAGTTGGACTTTCAGGATTCCTTGATATGCATTATTCATGTCATGGTAGTGATCCCAGAACCAAAAGAGCTCAAGCTTGATGCTATCATCAAGGACTCAGTGGATCCTTCCTGTTCTGAGGTCATCCTTGGGAGGCCTGGCTTTGTGCATGCTGCTTTCCAGTTTAAACCTGGACTGAGAAGAATTTAAGAGGGTGGAAATTGTTCACCATTACAGAAAGTCCAGAGGCAATCCCAATGCCATCCCAGTCTCCTGACATGCACTAGCTGACTGTTAAATGAAAAATTATTTGTTCCTTTAGTTTATCGATGGATAGGTATTCATTGGGACTAAATTATGGTACTTAATGATGGGAAGGTACTATGGGTTACATTGTGCTCCCCCCAAAAATATTTTGAAGTCCTAACCCCCAGCACTTCAGAATGTGACCTTGTTTGGAAATAGGGTGATTGCAGACATAATTAGTTAGGAGTAGTGTGGGCTCTTAAGCCAATATTATTAGTGTCCTAATAAGAAGAGGAGAAGACAGAGAGGGGCGCCTGGGTGGCTCAGTTGGTTAAGCGTCTGCCTTCGGCTCAGGTCATGATCCCAGGGTCCTGGAATCGAGCCCTGCATTGGGCTCCTCGCTCAGCGGGAAGCCTGCTTCTCCCTCTCCCTCTGCCCCTCCCCACAACCCCTGCTTGTACGCTCTTTCTCTTTCTGACAAATAAATAAAATCTTTAAAAAAAAAAAGATTTTATTTATTAGAGAGGGAGAGCGCATAAGCAGGGGGAGTGGCAGGCAGTGGGAGAATCAGGCTCCCCACCGAGCAGGGAGCCCGATGCGGGACTTGATCCCAGGACCCTGAGATCGTTACTTGAGCCGAAGGCAGATGCTTAACCAACTGAGCCACCCAGGCGTCCCAATAAATAAAATCTTAAAAGAATTAAAAAAAAAAAGACACAGAGACACACAGGGAGAACCCCATAAGACAACAGAGGCAGAGATTAGAGTGATATATCTATAAGCTAAGGAATGCTGAGGATTTCTGGCAACCACCAGAAGCTAGAAGAGGCAAGGAAAAATTCTTTCGTAGAGCCTTCAGAGGGAGTGTAGCCCTACCAATTTCTTGATTTCAGAATTCTAGCCTCCAGAATTGTGAAAGAATAAATGTCTGCGTTTATTTTTGAGATTTTATTTATTTATTTGACAGAGAGAGAGGGAGAGAGCACAAGCAGGGGGAGCGGCTGGCAGAGGGAGAAGGAGAAGCAGGCTCCCAGCTGAGCAGGGAGCCCGATGTGGGGCTCCATCCCAGGACCCCGAGATCATGACCTGAGCCAAAGGCAAATGCTTAACCAACTGAGCCACCCAGGTGCCCCAGATTTCTGTTGTTTTAAGCCACCTAGTTTATGATACTCTGTTACTGCAGCCCTATGAAACTAATACAGAGGCAAATGAGGTAGTTCAGCTCACCTCAGTATGTTTAAGAGAGCACATGTGAGTCAACAGATTATTCCAGAAATGTTGGGGAATTTGGTAGTCTCGTTAACTGACTAGAGCATTAACCAGCTTACTCAGTACTTAATTTTACCGACAGTGTTACATGTATTAATCTTCTAGGTTGTCAGTTGTAATTATAATGATATAACTATAATCCAGCTAAAAAAGCCACATAGCTACCAAATGACCTGTAGATTCTATGATACTAACATGTTCTTTTTTTTATGTTATGTTAATCACCATACATTACATCATTAGTTTTTGATGTGGTGTTCCATGATTCATTGTTTGTTCATAACACCCAGTGCTCCACGCAGAACATGCCCTCTTTAATACCCATCACCAGGCTAACCCATCCCCCCACCCCCTCCCCTCTAGAACCCTCAGTTTGTTTCTCAGAGTCCATCGTCTCTCATGGTTCGTCTCCCCCTCTGATTTCCCCCCCTTCATTTTCCCCTTCCTGCTATCTTCTTCCTTTTTTTTTTTTTTTTTTTACATATAATGTATTATTTGTTTCAGAGGTACAGGTCTGTGATTCAACAGTCTTACACAATTCACAGCGCTCACCATAGCACATACCCTCCCCAGTGTCTATCACCCAGCCACCCCATCCCTCCCACCCCACCCCCACTCCAGCAACCCTCAGTTTGTTGCCTGAGATTAAGAATTCCTCATATCAGTGAGGTCATATGATACATGTCTTTCTCTGATTGACTTATTTCACTCAGCATAACACCCTCCAGTTCCATCCATGTCGTTGCAAGTGGCAAGATCTCCTTCCTTTTGATGGCTGCATAATATTCCATTGTAATACTAACATGTTTTTAAATACTCTTTTTATTTGAGAGAGAAAGAGAGTGCAAGTGGGGAAGGGTCAGGGAGAGGGACAAGTAGACTCTTTGCTGAGCAGAGAGGCCAACAAGGGCCCGATCTCACGACCCTGAGGTCATGACCTGAGCCAAAATCAAGAGTCAGATGCTTAAGCAACTGAGCCACCCAGATACCCTTTCTCTGTTCTAATACGGAAGTTAAAGGACTTGGAAAAATCTGCAGATCAAAGACTTACAGTGAACTGAATCGAATTCTAAGAGGTAGGAAATAATGTGATATAATGCAAACTAAAGCTATATTGCTTTTACTCTTTGATAATTCATAAGGCACTTTTAGATGTTACAAATGTTAGATATAGCAAGTATATGCTCATTATAAAGCCAGTTATGGTTATTGAGTCTTGAGTCTTGAGTCTTGTAGATTAATTCATTTCATTCATTTCTTATTTTCCTTTTCCTTTTTTTTTTTTTTTGGTAGTCAAAACCAGTTCTAGTTATTTGAACTTTCTGGCTGTTCAGAACCTGCCTGCTGAAGGCACATTGCTATATGACATGAGAGTCCAGTGGTAAAGCTTTCTGATGAGATAATCCATGCATCGTGTTGGAAGAGAGGACAGCAAGGTGACCATAGTCATTGGCCCTAGAAGAGAGTACCTGTGTAATGATGTATTCAGCAGCCTTGTGATTTCTCTCAGGCTCTCTCAGCTTTTGGACAATCCCACATTTGCTTTTAGGTTGTCAGAGGATTTCCAAAGTCAGCAACATAAAGAAAAGATATTTTCTCCTTATGACAGCTAGATAATATATATAATATTATATGAATCACATGAGGCGTAACATATTCATCGTTTGGGACATTTAATTGGCACAGGTAGAAAGATGATCTGAATAGTTTCCTGATTGTGATAAAAATGCTGAACTGTAGAGTCACTCTTAAAAAAAGGATTCAGTATGTGTCCAGTTTAGGGTGCTTCTTGCTTTGAGCAGACTTTGTGTTGATGGGCTGACCAAGAGCTATTATCTCATCAAACATCTCCTGAGAACAAGACGGGAGGAAAACAAAGATGAGTAACTCAGAGACTATTTATATAGTTAGGTAGAGGACATAAACAAGTATATGGATATTCTTAATAGAAGGTAAAATATGAAAAAGGAGATTCTAAAGATGCAAAGATAAAGTATTAATTACTCTGGATTCAGATGACTCCTTTTAGCCATGGATATCCTCAAGCGTATTGGTAATGAGTTTGGGTAAATCTTCTTTTATTAGTTAAATCATTAAGTAGTCAATTCATTAAAACAACTTAAGTTGAACAATCATTTTGGCTGGTTTCTATTGACCAGATTTTAGAATTTTTTGAGTGAAGAGACGGGGTCTTATTTTTTTGTTTTTCCCAGATTGTGTAGGATAGGCATGAATGATACATATTCAATAAATACTTGGTGATTTCATTCCTAATGTGAATCTGACACTAGAAGCTATGAATAATATATTTTTTGTTAATTATTTTTTCTGAGAAGCTGAGACAAATTTGGCTGTATCTATCAAACTTTACAGATGTACTTATTCTTTGCCCCAGTAATTCCACTTTTGGACGTTGCCCCTACGGATACATATGTACATGGAAGAAAGGCCATGTGTATAAGGTTACTCCTGGCAGCATTGTTCACAACCTAATGTCTGCAATAGAGTCCTATTTTATTGGAACACAGCCATGCCCAGTCATTTACATATTGTCTAAGGCTGTTTTTGTGCTATAGGGGCAGAACTAAGTGGTTGCCACTGAAACTGTGTGGCTTGCAAAACCTAAAATAGTTACTATCTGGCCTTAAAAAAAGAAAAAAAAGCTTACTAACACCACCCCCCACGATCTAAGTGATTCAATTTAACAAAATCTTACATATGCTCGTATAGTACATGCACATAAAAGTACAAAGTTGTTAAAATATGAAATAGTTAAAAAGAAAACCTAAACCACCAGCTTCACTCTTGAGAATGTACAGAGGGGATGGGATTCTCTTTTAGTTTGAGAATCCTTCCTCTCAAGAGAGCAAAAACAGAAAGCAAGGTTGCTTTATCATTATTTGACAAGGATTCTTTGGGTGTATACTGTGGGGAAGGTACTCCTGGGACTGCAGGATGCAGAGACGAATAAAGCATGATCTTTCTTCAGAGCTCACAGTCTAGCAGGGGAGTCAGATGTGTTAAATAATTATGATACAAAATGGTGAGCGCTGTGAGAAAGAGAAGGAAAAAATACTATGGGAACAGCAGCAGCAGCAGAAAATGTGTGAATCTGCCCAAGGCCTTTTTTTTTTTTTTTTAAATCATGCACTATAACTGAAAAAGGATATTCACAAAAGGGAGTCATGTTGAAATAGAAATTGCCAGTGAGACAGGTTTTACTCTTTCTGAACAAAGATGGTGGAAGAACATTTGTCTAATTTAAAACTTAAAATGTTTAGGCCCAAGGATATTACTGTATCTTGTCTTTTTTTTTCAGGGTTCTAACTTGATGCAGCTGGATTTGTTTTCTGAATGCTGACCTATTTAAACTTTTACAGTGGCTCATTTGGTGCTTCATGAAAATAAAATCTGCATCTTACTATCATAGGCATTTTTCACAGAAACAAAATTTATTTTCCTTTTAGTTTATCATAGGTTTAGCAAATAATAGAAGCATATCAGTCTGTAAGTGTGTTTAAAAATGAAGAGAGTATTCATCCATGTGAATGGAGGGAGATGTAAAACTATCAGCTTCACTTCTAGCATGCTGAGTTTTCATTTTCATTTTAAATTAGTTCCCACTGGGGCGCCTGGGTGGCTCAGTCGTTAAGCGTCTGCCTTGGGCTCAGGTCATGGTCCCAGGGTCCTGGGATCGAGCCCCGCATCGAGCCCCGCATCGAGCCCCGCATCGAGTCCCGCATCGAGCCCCACATCAAGCCCCGCATCGGGCTCCCTGCTCTGTGGGAAGCCTGCTTCTCCCTCTCTCACTCCCCCTGCTGTGTTCCCTCTCTCGTTGTCTCTCTCTGTCAAAAAATAAATAAAAATCTTTTTAAAAAAATAATAAATAAATAAATAAATTAGTTCCCACTATTTGTTTTGGAGGCTGTTACAGGCTCCAGTAACTGCCTTCCCCTTAGCACTTCTATGTCTTTTGTTACTAACCTTAGGGTGCTTCACCATTCCCAGTGATTTCCCTATTGCTTTCCACATATTTGTCAATAGTTTCTTTATAAAACTCTCCTCAAATTAGCCCAGCTGACTGTGCCATGCCAGGGTATTGAGGGATTCAGTATATTCCTGTAAGGTTATTTTGCAAATCAAAATCTTAAATGCGTAGATGAACTTACTATTAAAAGAACATGGAGATGGCTCTTTTTATAAAGGGAAGAATTTTATAAATCTAAATGGACATCGATTAATTTTTTAAAAATCGAATTTATACATTAGGTTTATATAGGCTTTTTTTCATCCAGTTTCAATTTCAGGATTTTCAGATACCATCAGAATGCATCTCATTCCTCTTTCTCAAGACAGTCACCCAAATATTCAAAGATATCTACTGTTTTGTCCTCCTGAGGTTCCTCTTCATTGTGATGAGCCATGCTCCACTCAGGTCCAACAGATACTCCATAGAGGACATAATTTTAAATTTGTTCACTATCCTGATTTATCTCCACTGAATACGCTTTGTTGGAAGTATCCAGATTGCCTGACTCAGATGTAGTCTCCTGGAAAATTATAGGCAAAAGTAAAAATTTTAACCAAATTCACTAGCATCCATAGAACACTAAGATATAATCAAATTCCCATAAAGTGCTTGAGGAGTCCTGTTGAAAAAGCATGAGTCTGCACTGTAAACTGAAGGTGGCCAGCTGTGGTCTGACTAGGGCAGAAAAACTTCAGTCCAGCCAGCACTTCCCTCATTCTGCATGCCACACGTGTAGGACTTCATTTATTTCCCCATTCTGCCACCCCCTCCCCACAGTTATAGCACACTATTGAGTTATATTAATCCTCTGGTCAACCAAAAACCTTCAAGTCTTTTTCAAACATGGAGTTGTTAAGCTAAATTTCCACTGTCCTGTATTTTTGTGGCCATTAGGGTTTTTTCTTTTGACCAAAAGGGTACTCCGTGACCTTTGCCCCTGCTTCACTGTTTATTGGCTGGGCATTCTCACCTTGAACCTCATGTTAAGATGAAGACTAAGAAACCATAATAAAGAAACCCTTCATACAGTGGCTTCTGTATCATGTAATAGCTGTGATGTGAGCAGTTCGGGTCAGCAGAGAAGCTTTGCTCCATTTGGTTGTCCAGGGACTCAGGTCCCTTCCATCTTGTAGCACAGCCATTTTCCTAGAACATTATTTTCGTCTGCTTCTTGATGCTGGACCACTGTCAAGTCTACTTTAGTTCTAGCCAGTGGGAAAAGGAAGGAGAGTATATAAGAGGCACCTCAATATCTTAACAGACCTGGAAGTAGGACTCATCACATGTGCCAAGATTTAATGAGTCAAAACTCAGTTACATGACCACAGCTAACTGCAGGGAGGCTGGGAAATATACAGACTTTGGTGGTCAACTATCAGTTTCCACTGCTAACCATATGGTCTTAGACACTATCATTTGTTTATTCATTGATTCATTCACCCATTCATAAAACTTTCATTGAGAACTTAGTGTCAGGCAATGAGATACATGCTGGAGGAATGCAAAAGTTCATGAGACAGGGACCATAAAATGAAACAACTGAAAAATCTACTCTGTTGAAGCTTCTTTGGATCTGAATTATGCCACCTAGTGTATTATTTAACACACCCAGCTTCCTGTTATTTTTGTGTTTGGTCAGTATATCACCAGTATTCTCTTCCAGATCCATGATCAACATGTTAAATGGTCAGAGGTGAGAATAGAATCTTTTGGCAGCCACCAGGAACTTCCGCCTAGGTTGACTTGACTCAGCAATGGGTTGCTATGAAGTAAGGATATTCAATTATTAAAATCCATCCAAATCTCATTCAGCCTGTCCTCAGTGATATCTTGACAGACTCTGTCAGTGACCTAGTCTTCAGATTCTCTATCTGACTATCACATTCCCTGATCTACTATTCAGATGTCTCCATCAGAAATGAGATTCAAATGGCCAGGTGCTGCTGGTCCTGAGAGGATCTTCCCCCTCATAAGTACCATGTCAGCCTTTCAGTATTCATAAATAGTTCTTTCAGTAAACTGCTCTAGAATCTTGCCATGCAAATTGCTCATTAGTTTATAGATACAGAATTCTTTGCCCTTTTAAAAATTAAGACCACTTGGTCTGTTCATGCTTTTTACCATCTCTCACATATTTCATGATTCTTCAGAGTTGTTAAGTACAATCTTATGTCCAGGTTTTTCCAGAGTCCTGGGATATAACTGGTTGTTCAAGCTGAAGAACTTAAAAAGACCTGTACCTCTCTTTAAGACTCCTCACCCATCTATATCTCCAGTTCACTCTTAGCACTCTCCAGTCCGAAGATCATTCTTCTTAATAGAGAAGAATGAGAAAATGGCTTTGGGTTGGGTAGGGTCACTTTCTCTGTCATCTATTAACATGACATTATATGCCCTGAGTAATATCTTTTTTCCTTCTTAATTTGTCTATTTCTACTAGACATTTGAAAAATGGGAGCTCCTTGGCGCCTGGGTGGCTCAGTCGGTTAAGCGACTGCCTTCGGCTCAGGTCATGATCCTGGAGTCCCGGGATCGAGTCCCGCATCGGGCTCCCCGCTCAGCGGGGAGTCTGCTTCTCCCTCTGACCCTCCCCCCTCTCATGTGCGCTCTCTCTCTCTCATTCTCGCTCTCTCAAATAAATGAATAAAAATCTTTAAAAAAATAAATGGGAGCTCCTATCTTCTCTGTCCTGTCTTAGCTAAGTTCACTCTATTTGATACTGTCTTTCTTAAGCTTGGGATGTTAGGAGAGCTTATCTACTGTCCCAAATCAAAGATACTAAAAAATCTCTTATCCTTTGTCCCTCATATCCCCACTCAGTAATTTATCCTGTTTTTCTCCCATCTTGGAGTGGTTCGCTCTCCTGGGTTCATATTTTCTCAGTGTTCCCTTGGCTCTTTGCTCTCTTCCATGGCCAAATTTTTTTTCAAAGATTTTATTTATTTATTTGACAGAGAGAGAGCGAGGGGGGGAGAGAGAATGTGAGTGCACAAGCAGAGGGAGAGGGAGAAGCAGGCTCTCCACTGAGCAGGGAGCCCAACATGGGGCTTGATCCCAGGACCCCGGGATCATGACCTGAGCCGATGGCAGACGCTTAACTGTCTAAACCACCAGGATCCCCTGTGGCCAAATTTTTGAGAATCAGGGCTAAACTATGCATGGTGTGTGTGTGTGTGTGTGTGTGATAAAGTCTGTGTGATGAGCCTCTCGCCCTTACTCGTTTAGTTATCTCCCCTTTGACACTGAAATATCCATAAAGGCAGATACTGTCTTACTACTGTGTCTCCAGCACCTCGCACAGCACTTGATCTTAACATGCTCCATAAATGGCTATCAAAAAATGACCACTTCCTCATGCCAAGGACTTGCAGGCAACATTTGCTTGATGCAAGCCCTCAGATGCCTCATGGTCAAACTAAGTAACAAATAGGCAACATGTTTCCATGACTTACTACAAAGATAGTGCCTGCAGAGGATGACCTCTTTTTTCCTCAAATATAAAGAATAGACAAATAGTAGACAGAAAAGCAAGACAAGGCATTTTGGTCTTCAGCCGTCCCCTAGCATTTCATTTCTCCTTCTGCCATGAGCATCTCTTTTCACCTAGTGATTTCATGGAGTTTTCCTTTTCTTAACTAGAACAGATATTAGGGTAAAATATTTATCAAGTGCTTGATATTTGTTATTCCCAGTGCTAAGACTGTCACTTATGTCTGTTCATGTGTCCATGACAACATCTCCATGAAGTAGGTATGATTATTCCCATTTTGCAGATGCGAAAGTAAAACACAGAAGGTTAGTATCAGTGTCAAGTTTCTGGTTCATAGCAAGTGCCAATAAGTAGTAGCTATTATTAGTAGTAGTAGTAGTTTCTTATTGTGGAAGTGCCCCAAGGGAGGTATGAAGAAAATGCTTTTGTAGTTCAGTGAAGGATATGGTCATGAACTGCCAGGTGCAGTCATTGTGCCAGAGATTGGGGAAGGTAATGAAAAAATGAGCAAGACAGTTTTCATTCTCAGAGAATTGTGTGTATGTGTGTGTGTGTTTGCAGAAGAAGTAAGGCAAACTGCCCTAAAAATTATCATGGGGCACAAAGGAAGCACAGAGGAGGGAAGATGATCACCAACACCACGAAGGACATAGCATCTGAAATGAGCCGGCAAGTAGAGTTAGAATTTCCTGGGCATGTAAAGGCAGAGAGGTGGGTGGTGGGAGAGTGCAAGACACAGCTGGGGAATGATGGACTGTCTGGTGGCTGTGCTTTCATGTTCCTCCCATCATTTGGTTATAGTTTTAAACTCTGGTCCCTCCCAGGTTTTGGCCTGTTAAGATACTGCCCGCCCCCACACTATCTGGGGCCCTCCTACTTATTCTCACATTGCTATCATTTGGACCCATTTGCCCTAATCCAAACCCCCAGTTGCACAGTCTTGTTTTATGGAACAAATCCTGCTTTTTGGACTTTCTCTTCTTGGCAATTCTGATAACATGGTGTCTGCTGTTTTTCCAGAACTTGGCTCAACACTAACTCCTGCCTTGAGTCAGCAGGAACCTCTACTCTGATGCTCATTCTTAGTTACCTAACCCCTTCTCTACTTTCTTGGCCCACTTCTCAGGCCCCCCTCCTCACACATACAGTCTATTTTGATGGGCACAGGGGAACAAAATAGAATAGACCAATTTTACCTCTATTTCAGATTTTGACATGATTTTAAGACAATTCTCCCACTCCCCCTGATTTTCTAAGCCAAAGATCTTCATAGTCATTGGTTTTCCCATGACATGATTTGTGGCTGTATTATCATCAGCTTCATTGTCTTTTGGATGACTCTAGTTTTCACCCTCTATCCCCCAATCCCGAAGCTTACAACTGAGATGGAGAGTTAAAATCCCCATGTATGAGTCACTTAACTCTACCAAAAAACAACAAACAAACAAAAAAAAATGAAAGCAACCTAAAAATTAATGGCGTTTTGAGAAGGCCAAAATCAATATTTCAAATAGGGCAAGGAATATATTCTAACCATCTTTGGATGCCTATCTATTGGCATGGTGATGTGAAATTTGGGGGGGATCATAGTAAAAAAGTAGTATTTCTTAGTTAGGAAACCCTTGAGTTATTACAAAGGGATTATGGAAGGTGTCATGAGTATTTAATGAGCATAACATATTGCTTTAATGGAAATCTTTGGTTACTTTTGGCTTTTATTTTTTAAAAAGATTTATTTATTGGGGCACCTGGGTGGCTCAGTCGTTAAGTGTCTGCCTTCAGCTCAGGTCATGATCTCAGGGTCCTGGGATCAAGCCCTGCACTGGGCTCCTTGCTCGGCGGGAAGCCTGCTTTGCCCTCTCCCACTCCCCCTGCTTGTGTTCCTGCTCTTGCTGTGTCTCTCTCTGTCAAATAAATAAATAAAATCTTGAGGCGCCTGGTTGGCTCAGTCGTTAAGCGTCTGCCTTTGGCTCAGGTCATGATCCTCCCTCTCACAATCCCTCTGCTTGTGTTCCCTCTCTTGCTGTGTCTCTCTCTGTCAAATAAATAAATAAAATCTTTGGAAAAAAAAAAGAGTCTGTTTAAAAAAAATAAAAAATAAAATCTTTAAAAAAAGAGAGAGATTTATTTATTTATTATTTTTTTTAAAGATTTTATTTGGGGTGCCTGGGTGGCTCAGTGGTTAAGCGTCTGCCTTCAGCTCAGGTCATGATTCCTGGGATCGAGCCCCACATCAGGCTCCTTGCTCAGCGGGGAGTCTGCTTCTCCCTCTCCCTCTGCCTGCCGCTCCCCCTACTTGTGCTCTCTCTCTCTGTCAAATAAGTTTTAAAAATCTTTAAAAAAACAAAAAATTTTATTCATTTATTTGAGAGAGTGAGCGACAGAGAGAGCGCAGGGGTGAGAGGCAGAGGTATAGGAAGAAGCAGACTCCCTGCTGAGCAGGGAGCCCGACATGGGGCTCCATCCCAGGACCCAGGGATCATGACCTGAGCCGAAGGCAGACACTTAACTGACTTAGCCACCCAGGCGCCCTATTTATTTATTTTTAGAGGCAGGGAGGCAAAGAGGGAGAGGGAGAGAGAGTCCCAAGCGGACTCAATGCTCAGCATGGAGCCCAAGGCCAGGCTCAGTCCCATGACCCTGAGATCACAACCCCAGCCAAAACCAAAAGCCGGATGCTCAACCGACTGAGCCCCCCAGGTGGCCCTGTTTTTGGTTTTTAGGTCTCTCTCTTTCATTCTCTCTCTCCCGCTTTAGTCGTTGTAAATTACTTTCTGCAAAAACTGATTTCTAGACTTCCAGTAATGTATCCAAAGAGTATGGCACTTTTTGTTTGGTACTTTCCATCATTTTTACTTAGGAGGAAACATTGTTGCTGCTTCTTCTATATTCTGTTCATGTTCACACTTAAGCTCATCCTTGATCCAGTTGTGGAGCAAGCAGGAAGTGCCAGACAGTTAACGTTCCCAGAGTAGCCCTTGACCAGCTACAGATTTCCTCAGCTCTTTGTTGGGGCAACTCTGAGGCATAGTCTGCACTGTTGTACAGAATTCACAGGCATTAGCTCCAGTGGCCCACAGGGGTACTGGCTTGGCTTCCTTTTTTCCTCTTTCTCACTTACCCATTCCACTACTGGTATTTCCTGGCCTCGTCTTCCAAATACCCTGAATCCTTGATTAGGGTTTGCTTCTGGAGGACAACCCAAAGCAAGAGAATACTTTATATGGATTTCCCACATCTCACAAAGATAGAACATTATGTGTGGGTTTAGCTCATTTCTTTCTTTGTGCTTTACATATATCTAAAACTGTAGTGGTAAGGTATTTATATTAAACTTCCTTTGTTTTCTTAAATTTTAAAGATAAGAAATGAAGAACATTAAAAAATTATCGAAGTATTTAGTTGATGTAACAATAAATTCCCCCAAACTATGGCTTTAGGCACACTTAAAATTAAACATGTGCTTGCCCCTCAAGGGACTTTCAGGTGAACAAGGTTTGGACATCTCACAGCAATGAAATCAGTGCCCTTGTGAAAAATTGGCATGAGTGGAGCCATTTTAAAATAGAGCCAGAGTGGCCACTCTCGAGAAACTGCCTTACCCATCTTTGTTTGAACTGAGCAAAACCTTTGGAGTAGGCAAAACAGCAGTTGTTTTAAGCAATTGCTTGAGAAGTCAGCGAGAGAATGAATATCCTGATAGCAAACTGATGGTTGTGGACTTTTTGAAGGTAGGATCAGTAGTTAATCAATGTATAACCTAGAGTATCTTAGCTTGTTAACACCCATAGAAAAAATTTTCCTTTTCTTTAACTCATGTAATTGCCCCCCCTTTTCCTCAGAGAAACCCCTTGCTTGCATCTTACAAATGGGGCACTATTTGGATTTTTACCTGATTCTGTGCTCCCCAAATTATAATTCTTTACTCCCAAATAAATGTTTGTTTGCCTCTTGTTGCGGCTCTTTATTTTCAGGTTAACATCTTTAACCAAGAGTCATTTGGTGGGATAGTACAGCGGTTTTATATTCAAAAATTTTTGGGAAATGTTTCCCACTCTAGTTCATCATGCACCATTTTGAGGGCTTTCCCTCTGGCAGCACAATACAAATGTCTCCTCCCCTTGTTTGTGATCTCAGTTTCAAAAATAAGTGTATTTTTGATTGAAATAAAGGTCAATTGAATATATTGATATAAAGATCAGTGTAAAAGAAAAGCTAGTTCATTTTATGATGAGTTTTCACATTTAGAGGAAAAGATCAGATTAAGCCATCAGAATAGTCAAAATTTTATTTCTTTATTTTTTTAAGATTTTATTTATTTATTTGGGAGAAAGAGAGCACAAGCGGGCAGAGGGAAAGGGAGAAGCAGACTCCCTGTGGGGCTCGATCCCAGGACCCTGAGCTGAAGGCAGATGCTTAACTGACTGAGCCATGCAGGCACCCCCAGAATAGTTAAAATTTTAGAGGATGGTAAAGGAAATTTGGCTTTAGACCATTCACACTGACAACATGGGGCATTTGCTTTGAGCAGAAAGCACACAAACAAGGCTTATGACTTATAAATAAATGAATAAAAAACTTTCATTGTAGTCATGGACAAGGAAGTAATGGTTTGGCCGTATGTTTCTGAGAAATTAACTTAGGGACTGACAGCTGCATTATTAAGCAGGAAAAGAATTTTTACGAGGAGCAAACACACATCTATTTTCCCACATTTGAAAACTTTGTTCTTTAGTGAAACAGCTCATTTAGATTTCCCTAAAGAAAAGCAAACTTCAAGAATCAGGCTTGCATTTCAGAATTCTTAAAAACATGCCCAAATGATGAAGAAGATTAATTATCCTCTTCAGTGAACACCAAGACAAAGGTGAGGCCAAGAAGAGAGCTGGAGAGGGGACCACAGGAAAATTGAAGGCTAGTTGAAGCTCACCATCAGGTGCCCTTCCCCATCTTATTTTTCAGTGTTACCTTTCCCCACCACCTCCTGCCCCCCAAAACTCCTCAGCCCCCAAACAGATCCATATGCAGTAGGAATAACACCGAAAACCTAAAAACCTCACCCTTGGAAATGCAAGACTTTCAGTTGCCCTATGCATGTGATGAAAAAGGTAGTTATCAAGCCTCCTATATAAGGGTTGTTCCAGGGAGAACTGAGTCCCCGAGGATCTCTGGGAGAAAGGATGGCACTCATATGTATGGCAAATGAATATTCATGAAGAATCTTTAGGACAATTAATGGGCAAAACTAATTGCAGGTGACTGATGGGAGTGGGAAGCCTCTCAGGACAGCTAAGTCCTTGAGCATATGGATTAACACTCAAAACAGAAAGCCTAATAAGCAAAGTATGGGCACCCATGATCAACAGTTCCCAACACTGATGTCAGTGCTACAAATGCAAAATTCCTCCAAATGGATGAAAGATCTAAAAAATATTTTAAAGAAACAATAAAAGAAATCATGGGTAATTTCCTTTATAACTTGGGAATGATGAAAGATTTGCTAATTATGACTCAAAATCTAGAATCTACAAAAGAAAGGATTAGTTTACATATTAGACTACATTAAAACAAAACAAAACAAAACAAAACACCAGGGGCGCCTGAGTGGTACAGTTGGTTGGGTGTCCGACTCTTGGTTTCAGCTCAGGTTGTGATCTCAGGGTCGTGGGATCGAGCCCCACATTGGGCTTCATGCTCAGTGCAGAGTCTGCTTGGGATTCTCTCTCCTTCTTCCTCTGCCCCCACGCCCCCCTCAAATAAATAAATAAATCTTAAAAAAAAACCAAACACAATGTTTTGCCTGGCTAAAAATATAAGAAAAGGCATAGGACAAATGACAAACTGGGAAAAGTTTTTGTAACTTAAATTACAAAATAAAGGATAATATCTCCTTCCTAAAATCTGTATGAAAAGGCCCAAGTGCAAAATAGAAAAATGACCAGTATAGCAAAAGAAATGTAAATAGATGAACAAGCTCACCAGTAATAGCAGAAATGCAGATTAAAATACATCAAGTGACTGTTTCTCACCTACATATTTCAAATGAACAAATATTTCAGAGTTTGACAGCACATGCTGTAGGCAAGGCTGAGAGGAAACAAACCCTCATAAAACATTGCTGGTGGCAGGCCCCTGCATGGCTCAGTTGGTTAAGCGACTGCCTTTGGCTCAGGTCATGATCCCAGGGTTCTGGGATCCGGCCCCTCATTGGGCTCCCTCCTCGGTGGGGAGCCTGCTTCTTCCTCTCCCACTCCCCCTGCTTGTGTTCCCTCTCTCGCTGTGTCTCTCTCTGTCAAATAAATAAATAAAATCTTAAAACAAAAACAAAAACAAAAACATTGCTGGTGGGAAGGCAAACTATAACTTGTATGGAAGGGAGTTTTTGTAATGTCTAATGAAATTACAGATGCATTTAGTCTGAGAGAACCCCTCTTCTAGGAGTCTAAAATATATTTCTGAACACTTATGTAATGACAGATCCATAGGGTTATTGATTGCAGCATATTATTTCTGATAGCAAAAGATGGGAAACAACCCAAACATGCATGATATAGGACTAGTTAAACTACCATGAGTTCATACCATGGGGTTCTATGCAGCCATAAAAATGGACTGAGAAAGATACGGATATGGTGTGGTCTCTGGGCTGTTTTGTTCAGTGCAAAGTGCAAGATGCAGAACCTTGTATGCAGCAAGCTAGGTTTTGTGCTATTCAAGGGTGGAAGATGAGAATACATCTCTATGTTTGCCTCTATTTGCAGGAAGAAATGCTGGAAGGTTAAATAAACAACTTATTAAAGTGGTTGCCTCTAGGGAGTGGGAGGTAGAGGGGAAGAGAATGGAGGGAGGAAGCAAGACTTATCTGAGTTAACCTTTTCACATAGTTTATACTTTGAAACACATCAAAGTATACACGTGTGCAAAAGAGAAACTTTATTTAGAATGTCAACAAATGCCTAACTTAAAAATAGAAAGATAGAAATAATAGGATAATAGAAATAAATGCTCTAACTTAATTCAAATTGATAACATAGCTGCAGAGAGATAAAATATATTTCAGGAGACTTTAGATAGAACTTGTACTGTGCATCCTCAGTGAGCATTCTTTGTCATGTTGGAGGAAATAAGGAGAACATCGAGAAAATGAAGTGTTATTGTCAGGATGAGCATAGTTTTAAGAGAGACAGGGTCCTGGAATGTTTGTGGGACCTGAAGCAAGAGTACAATGGATGCTTATATACCGTATGTCTGAATATTTAAAAGTTGTCGGTCAAGCTAACAAACTGTTAGATAAAATATGTTCTCTCCCACTACCTTGACAAATACAGCTTCTTCAAGAGTGGAAAGCCAGGTTTAATTGTAGGATTCTTGGACTCCTTGGGCTCCGTATCACATTGTGGCAGCATAGAGGCTTGCCCCCTTTCTCTTCCTGTTTTAGCATCTGTCCCACACCATTAGAAGACTCCCATGCATACATATGAATACCCACTCCACGTATGAAGGCTCCACCCACCCCTTCACAACACAGAGCAATTCTTTGGCCACCCCTATAGCCTAGCAGAGTGCACACTAGCGGATGAGTCTTAGGAAGATGTCTGCCCAGGCCCTGGGAGCAGGCTTGAGGCCTTTTGGAAAGGGGATTCCAAGATCTGGGGGTCTCCAAAATATGAGTTAGAACAGGGAGGCACAGGCTCTGAGTGAGCACATCTTCTTGATCCCTCCTTAGTCCCCCTGCCCAGATCTAAATCAGGAATGAGGGACAATATGGCAAGATGATTTATTATAGCATGAAATTTTATTTATTCTCTTCATATTATCCATTTCCTTTATTTCAAATAAGTCCTAGTATTTCCTTGCCTCAGGGACTTCTTGCAGGCCAGTAAATTTCATGTGAGGTAAGGTGGTGGGGCAGGCAGAAGCAAGTGTTTTTTTTGAGGACAGCCAGACGGAGAGGTGGAGAGATTTGTTGTCAACTGGACATGGTTGGAAGTTGGCCATCCTGGAGGAGTGGGGGTCTGTTAGGAAAAGGGGAGATAGATGTGTCCTGAGGTTATCATCTTGAACTGTCTGGTGATCATTCTCAAGGCTGCTTAGAAGGCTGATGGAATATGGTTTTGGATTTGGACCATTTGATAATGGAACTCATACTAATACATAGCAGCTTGGAGGTTTGATTTTAAAGAGGAAAAAGGTATGACTGTCTGTGATAAGAAGATTTATGCTTTCAGGGCCACCTGGCTGGCTCAGTCAGTTAAGCGTCTGCCTTCGGCCCAGGTCATGATCCTGGAGTCCTGGGATTGAGCCTCACATTGGACTCCCTGCTCGGTTGGGAGCCTGCTTCTCCTTCTCCCTCTACCTGCCACTTCCCCTGCTTGTGCTCTTTCTCTCTCTGTCAAATAAATAAATAAAATTTTTAAAAAAGAAGATTTATGCTTTCAGCATGCTGAAATTTGGGTATTTTAATTAGTACTGCTTATCTAATCTGATCATCAGCTTACCATATCCGCAGTGTGCAAGATGCCATACATGCATGCAGGGAAATAGAGAAAAAAAATTTTTTTTCCACTGGTAATATCTCTGACATAGATGGTCTTACCTACTAAACAAATGACTCTTTTTTTCCTTGGTGTTAGCCAGTCCTTCCTAGGTTTCATTTGGGGGATAATGTCTAGTAAAGTATGCATACACGTCTA
Source organism: Callorhinus ursinus (assembly GCF_003265705.2). Classification (NCBI taxonomy): domain Eukaryota; kingdom Metazoa; phylum Chordata; class Mammalia; order Carnivora; family Otariidae; genus Callorhinus; species Callorhinus ursinus. Next base: position 31,382,235 of record NW_027397078.1, read on the forward strand.
TGTCTGGTTACATAGTAGCTTAGAGTAGTGGGATACAAAATGTGGTCTCACAGCATCTGTGGACGGTATACAAACTGTAAGTTAACATTCCCAGCAAGTAAATAGAGAGATTGGGAGAAAGAACCTTAGAAGCGTTCAAAAACTACAACATGAATGAACCTTTAAAACATGCTAAGTGAAATAAGCCAGACACAAACAGACAAATCTTGTATAATTTCACGTATATGAGGTACCTAGAATAGGCAAATTTATGGAGACAAAGTAGAATGGTGGTTACCATTGGCTGAGGGGAAGAAGAAATGCCAATGACCATGCCAAAAATGGCTAAAATGGTAAATTTTATGTTATATATATTTTACCACAATAAAAAGTATTTTAAAAAAATGTACAGAAAAAATTTGTTTATTGAACCTAACTAAAAAATCTAGTAAAAATCTAATAATAAAAAATTTAAAAAATAAAATAAAATTTAAAAAATAAATCAGGTCCTGTGTCTTGCATGTCTTTAGGTTTTTTTCCCTATTTCATTATTCTAGGGATTTGTTTCTATTGGATTTGTGCAAAAGTATTGGTCCACAATAGATTAAACTTAAAAACAAAACAAACAAAATCAATTTAGTCTTGCAGTACAGACCTTAGCTATGCACCGTGGTATATACTGGATTGTGTTGAAGTCCTAACCCCCAGGGTGGCTATATTTGCACAAGGAAGTCATTAAGGTTACATGAGGTCAGAAGAGTGGTGCACTGATTCAATAAGAGGAGACACCAGAGAGCTGGTCTGTCTGCTATGTGAAGGCACAGTGAGAAGGCAGCCATCTACAAGCTAGGAAGCAGCCTCACCAGGAAATGAATTGGCCAACACGTTGATCTTGGACTTACCAGCCTCTAGAACTGTGAGAGAAGAAGTTTCTGTTGTTTAAGCCACCCAGTTTGTGGTATTTTGTGATCGCAGCCCAAGCTGACTTACAGCTACTGGCTTAGAGGATCAGTGTGAAGTCACTGCTGCTGGTTTGTGATCTGCCTTCAGCACCAGGGAAGCCATGTTGGAGGTAGTGTGTGGAGAATAAAAGAACAGCTCAGTTCTGCAAGACTGAAGAAAGAAATGTCTCTGAAGTGTTTTGGTGATATTCTGGGTCTTAACTGAAGCTTCAAGAGAGATATATACTAGGATAAATTGAGAATATTCAGTGTTTTGAATAGGGATGAGTGTACTGTTGAATAATAATGTCAGTGCTAGGGAGCCTGGGTGGCTCAGTCGGTTAAGCATCTGCCTTTGGCTCAGGTCATGATCCCAGGGTCCTGGGATTGAGTCTCGCATTGGGCTCCCTGCTCAGCGGGGAGCCTGCTTCTCCCTCTTCCCTTGCTCCTCCCCCCTGCTCATGATCTCTCTCTCTCTGTCAAATAAATAAATAAAATCTTTAAAAAAAAATAATGTCAATGCTAACTGGAAGATGTTAACAAATCCTAGTCTTTTAGAAGGCTTATAACCCTCATTTGAGCCAGTGTTCATAGAGGTTGAAACAGTGAGCTTTTATTTAGCCTGAATGGAAAACAAAATTATTATTGAAAAATTGTTTCCTGAATTGGTCCAAGGTTTGGGATTCTCTTGATCAGTTTCCCCTTCTAGCCTGATCCTCCCTGTGGCCTGTCACAGCATCCATAAGACATTCTCTAGGATCAGGGGTAGGGTCTGTAGACAGGAGAGAGAACATGCATTTCATCATTGACTAGCATTCCATTTTGTGTGTATTTAAATTATGATTTATGTATCCAATTTGCCATCCATGGATAGCTGGATTTATTCCTTTATGTATTGTTAATACAAATGTGATTCTATTTATATGATTATAAATGTCTTCTCATACACATGCAAGAGTTTTCCAGGATATATTTCCAGAAATAGAATAAATGGGTGGTGGTACATTATATTTTTAGTAGATAATGCCAAAGAGTCTTCTAAAGTGGATGGTTGAAAGACCATTAGTTCTTATTATTAATCTGTAAATTATTTTAAGGTTTCTTGTTGAATAATAACAATTTTTCTAAATCCTTAGATCTTTTGAGTTGTTTGCCTTACCTTCCTGCACTGGCTAAGGACCTCCAGTACAATGTTAAGGAAGTGTCATAATGAACCTTCCTGTGCTCTGATAGTAAATACTTTCAATATTTTGCCATAAGTGTGATATTTGATGTAGGTTTATTTTTTATAGAGATTATCAAGACAGAGAAGTTTCTTTTTATTCTTATTTGCTAAAAATTTATGTTCTTATTTTTTATAAGCCAAAGCTTTATTATTTTAAATATATGATACATATTTAATGTTAATAATTTAAACCATACAGAGCAATACAAAGAATAATTATAAAAATTACTGTAGAGGTTCCTGGGTGGCATAGTTGGTTAAATGTCTGACTCTTGATTTCAGCTCAGATCATGATCTCAGGATTGTGAGATTGAGCCCCCTGTTGGGCTCTGTGCTCAGTGGGGAGTCGGCTTGAGATTCTCTCCCCCCCATTCCCCCCCCCACCGTGCGCTCTCCTCTCTCAAAAAAAAAAAAAAAAAAAATTTTTTTTTTTTTTTTTAAAGTTCCTTGTGTGGGTTCCTGTCCAAATTTTCTCAATTTCCTCCAAAAGATTCTTTCAGCTGATACTTAAACATATACTGGAGTCCTTAGTAAGACATATGTGTTGCAGATATTTTCTTTTATATGTATTGTCTTAGCCTTTAATTACTCTTTCTAATGGGATATTGTAGAGAAAAAGCTAATTTTGATGAAGTTCATTTTATCAACTTCTCATTATTATGGTTTATTCTTTTTGTATCCTATTTAAGAAACACTTACCCTGAGCTGATGAATATTTTCTCCTACATTTTCTTCTAAAAGTCCTATATTTTAGCTTTTACATTTGGGTCTATAATCCATTTTGATTTAATTTTTGTATATAATATGAGGTAAGGGTTAAGGTTTATGTTTTTCAGTTGGATATCCAGTTCTAGCATCGTTTGTTGAAAAGACTTTGCTTTCCCCACCTTGAATTGGCTTGGCACCTTTGTTGAAAGTCAGTTAACATATATGTGTGGGTCAATTTCTGTATTCTCTGTTTTGTTCTATAGATCTATGTGTCTGTCCTTATATTAGTATGATAACTGTTGTGACTACTGTAGCTTTATAGCAAGTCTTAAAATTAGGAAGTGTGAGTCCTCTAACTTTGTTATTTTCAAAATTGTTTTGGCTTTTCTAGATCCTACGGATTTCTTTATAAACTTTAAAATCAGCTTATCAATTTCTACAAAAAAAGATTTTTGAGAGTTTGATTAGTATTATATTGAGTTTGTAGAATAATCTGGTAGAAAATTGAGATTTTAACATTATTGAGTATGCCATATACCAAAAATGGCATATGTTCTATTTATACTTTGAGTAAGTTGCTGGTAAAACAGATAAACAAATCCCAGTATATTTTCTTTTTCTTGTGGCAAGGTTGTGCATATTATGTGAGTCTGCTTGGTTCTGAAAATTCTGGGGTACTTTTTCCTTGAGGGCCAGCAAAGCACCAGTGCTGGACTTACTCTTCCACTGTCTACCCTAAATCATTATGTTGGCAGCTTGGAACAAAGAAAGAATTAGAGTTAAGGATTTATATCTTCACTGCATGCTGGCTTAGATTTCTTTCTTTTTTAAAAAATATATTTAATTTTTTTTTTAATTTTAAGTAGGCTCCACACCCAAGGTGGGGCTTGAACTCATGACCCCAAGATTAGGAGTTTCATGCTTCACTGACTAAGCCAGCTGGGCACCCCTAGATTTCCTTTCAACAGACTTTGGAGATTTAATTAAAATAATTTTGAGTGTCATAATGGAACCTCTTAGTATTAACCTTACCCAGAACTATTCATTCTGCCCTTTATATAAAATAATGCTATGAAATACTCACACTTAGCAAACTGGGTGGTAGGAAATGTGCAGTGTCTATCTGGATATGTTTTTCCATGAAGATGCAGAGCAGAAGAACTTGGAAATACAATTTATTTACATTTATTTTATTTTATTTTATTTATTTATTTGACACAGAGAGAGAGGGACAGCTAGAGAGGGAACACAAGCAGGGGGAGGGGGAGAGGGAGAAGCAGGCTCCTGGCTGAGCAGGGAGCCTGATGCTAGGCTCAATCCCAGGACCCTGGGATCATGACCTGAGCCAAAGGCAGACGCTTAACGACTGAGCCACCCAGGCGCCCCTTGCTTAGATGTTTGATCAAATTCTATGTCATCGGGGCGCCTGGGTGGCTCAGTTGGTTAAACGACTGCCTTCGGCTCGGGTCATGATCCCAGGGTCGTGGGATCGAGCCCCGCATCGGGCTCCCTGCTCAGCGGGGAGCCTGCTTCTCCCTCTCCCACTCCCCCTGCTTGTGTTCCCTCTCTCGCTGTCTCTCTCTCTCTCTCTCTGTCAATTAAATAAATAATATCTTAAAAAAAATTCTATTTTTTTTATGTAGATGACATAGATTCTATGTCATCTACCACTGAGACACACTGATCTCCCACTCAGTGGCACAGGTTATCTTTAAAATATAAAATATCAATTAAAAAGTTTTTCTTTTCTATGAGAAGTGCCTAATTGAATGATATTGGAAGGTCAGTAGGAACACAGCTCAGATGGGACACCTGGGTGGCTCAGTCATTTAAGCATCTGACTCTTGATTTCAGCTCAGGTTATGATCTCAGGGTCGTGAGCTTGAGCCCTGAGTTGGGTGTGGAGCCTGCTTAAGATTCTCCCTCTACCTCCTCCCCTCTCCTTGCTCTCTCTCTCTCTTTCTCTTAAAAAAAAAAAAAAAAAGGAAGACAGTTCAGCAATCATTTATTGATGTTATTGTTTTTGTCTCCTACAGCCAACAGTGATAAATTAGCTGCTTATTTCTTTTCTGCCCTCGCTCTTTTTTATGGTTTCATATTTTATTTTATTCAGGTATGATTGACATACAATATTATATTAGTTTCAGGTGGACAACATAATGATTTGGTATTTCTATGTATTGCAAATGATCACCACAATAAATCTAGTTAACATCTGTCACCACATGTAGTTACAGAATTTTTTTCTTGTGATGAGAACATTTAAGATTTGTTCCTTTAGCAACTTTCAAATAAACAATACAGTATTATTAACTATTGTAGCCATGCTATATATTATATCCTCATGACATATTTATTTTACAACTGGAAGTTTGTACATTTTGACCCACTTCACTCATTTGACCCACTCCTTGCCCCTGTCTTTGGCAACCACCAATCTGTTCTCTGTATCCATGAGCTCAGTTTTTTTTTAAATTCCATCATGTATATATATACACATACCATATATATATATATATATATATATATATATATATATATATACACACACACACACACACACCACAATTTCTTTATCCATTCATTTATCAATGGGTTCTTAGGTTGTTTCCATACCTTGGCTATTGTGAATAATGAATGCTGCAGTGAATATGGGGGTACACTTTGGCTGAAATGAGGGATGGAAAAGATACTGCATGCAAATGGAAATTAAAAGAGAGCAGGGGTAGTAGCTATATTTATATCAGTAAAATAGACTTTAAGTCAAAAACTATAACAAGAGACAAAGAAGGTCATTATGTAATGATAAAGGGGTCAATTTATCAAGAAGATACAATTGTAAATATATATGCAGCCAACATTGGTGCACCTAAATATATTAAGCAAATACTGACAGATCTGAAGGGAGAAGTAGACAGCAATGCAATAATAGTAGGGGACTTCAATACTTCACTTTCAACAAAGGATAGATCATTCAGCCAGGAAATCAATAAGGAAACATTGGACTTGAACTATACTTTAGAGCTATGTGAGGTGATAAATATGTTACTTAGTTTGATTGTGGTAATCATTTTATAATAATTACAGTATAGTTAACTTACAGGTTTATATTGGTTTCAGGTACAAAATAGTGATTCAACAATTCTATTCATTATTCAGTGCTCATCACCCTAAGTGTAGTCTTTAATTCCTTTCCCCTATTTTACCCATCTCCCTCCCCCTTCTGGTAACCATCAGTTTGTTCTCTATAGTTAAGAGTCTGTTTCTTGGTTTGTCTCTCTTGTTTTTTTTCCTTTGCTCATTTGTTTTGTTTCTTAAATTTCACATGTGAATGAAATCATACACTGTCTTTCTCTAACTTACTTCACTTGGCATCATACTCTCTAGTTCAATCCATGTTGTTGCAAATGGCAAGATTTCATTCTTTTTGTTTATAGCTGAATAATAGTCCAGTTGTGTGTGTGTGTGTGTGTGTGTGTGTGTGTGTGTGTATCACTTCTTTATCCACTCATCTATCAGTGGACACTTAGGTTGCTTCCATATTTTGGCTATTGTAAATAGTGCTGCCATAAACGTAGGGGTGCATGTATCCCTTTGAATTTGTGTTTTTGTATTTTTTTGGGTAAATACCCAATAGTGCAATTACTGGATCATAGGGTGGTTCTATTTTTAACTTTTTGAGGAAACTCCATACTATTTTCCACAGTGGCTATACTAGTTTGTATTCCCACGAGCGGTGCATGAGGGTTCTTTTTTCTCCACATCCTCACCAACACTTGTTGTTTCTTATGTTTTTGATTTGATTTGATTTTTTTAAAAAGATTTTTATTTATTTAACAGAGAGAGACACAGCGAGAGAGGGAACACAAGCAGGGGGAGTGGGAGAGGGAGAAGCAGGCCTCCTGCGGAGCAGGGAGCCCGATGCGGGGCTCGATCCCAGGACCCTGGGACCATGACCTGAGCCGAAGGCAGACGCTTAACAACTGAGCCACCCAGGCGCCCCTCAGCTGTTTGTTTTTAATCAGGAATACTTTCGGGGAGCCACTTTTGGGGCGCCTGGGTGGCTCAGTTGTTAAGCGTCTGCCTCCGGCTCAGGTCATGGTCCCAGGGTCCTGGGATCGAGCCCCGCATCGGGCTCCCTGCTCCGCAGGAGGCCTGCTTCTCCCTCTCCCACTCCCCCTGCTTGTGTTCCTGCTCTCTCTGTCTCTGTCAAATAAATAAATAAATAAATCTAAAAAAAAAAAATCTTTAAAAATAAACAGCTGAATTTAAAAGCATGGCAGAACATGAGTGCCTTTCCCTGCTAAGTGCCTTTTCCCTCATGATTTGTTGAATTAGTTGAGTTAGGCTCTGCCACTAACTAGCTGTGTAGCTTCAGGCAAGTCTTACCACTTTTCTGAACCTCGGTTCCTGTAGTGCTGAAATGACAGGATTACAGACATAAATGGTCACTACACTTCCTTCTAACTCAAAAGTACAATAAATTAATGTTTGTAGTGCCCAGTCAATGAGCAAATCAGTGTACATATAAGCAAAAGAGCGTTCCAAAGATGCCGGATGTGCTAGCTGGATGAACCACGTGGAGGTTTATTACTGTGTTTTCTGCTTCCACAAGAAATGGCATGGTCTCTTTGGATCTACCATATAAGCATAAAACAAAAAGAGGTGAAAATGGTTTTACCATGTTTTTATGTTTTTATTAGGTTGTACTAGTTACAGAGTGAAAGAAATGGAGTTGTGGTCCTCTTGTCTGGAAGCATAATGTGATTTTTTTAAAAATTCAGTTTTGGTGACAGCAAAAAAAATGGTAGTTTGCAGTGCCAGAAAAATGTGTCCAATTCTTCCAAAGAACATGGGTGCACCCTAGCTTAATTTTGAGGCTACATAAATGAGAATATCATGGTTTTCAGAGCTGTAATAATAAGTCGGTATATACCCAGATGTTCTATACTGTAGTTAGAACGTTTCACATATATCATATTATTGTATTACAATAAATTATAAAGGTAAGGTTGGTGTATAATTGTCTTCAGAAAAGATAAGTAACTCACCCAAGGTCAGGAAACTAATTAGTGGAAACTTTCAACTATTACATGTGGGAGTTTATTTGGATATCATTTCAAGATTCATTTTTATATGCCTCACTGCTTCTGAATTAAGCTTATAATTTTTTGTTTTGTTTGTTCAATCATAAGATTTTGTTTGACAGAATTGTTCTACTGTTAATTTTTTTGAAAACTATCAGTGTTTCAAAATTTTCCATAAAAACAATTACGGTGAGGGAACAAAATGGTCTTGCTTTTTGGAGTCTCAAGAAGAAAAATGGTTAAATCAGCTTATGCTGAAATCCTGCCTTTGGCATCCTGAAGGACACGAATAATAGATGTCAATGGTTAAAATTTAATGATTCCCTGAGATCTGTATGGGATGTAGGAAGGGCATTTTCTGAGGTAGTCTTCAAAGTTTCTGAATTTTCATTCAGGTCATTACTTTGCCAGCTGTTCTGTGCATTCTCATGATGCTGTTTGTGAAGTGTTTTCAGTCAGAGAAGGATCTTCAAAGAACAGTGATCTGTTGGGGTGCTTGGCATGCCGGGATCTCCATAAGAACTCCCTACTTGGGTCCTCTGTTCTGACACTACAGGCAGCTCTAAGCAGACAGAGCTTCACTTCAGGAGGTCCCTTCTCAGCAACTGTCAATACAAAAAGTCCTCAACTTTGAAAATAAAGGTCATTTCAGGGACACCTGACACAAACCCCATCAGTCCCCTTACTATGTGCCAGCAGGTGAGCCTTCTCTGGAATAATATAAAAACCTGAACAGAGCAACTCATAAAATGGTTTGCAATAATAAAATAGCCCCCAAAGAGTAGAAACATCTGAAGTACCATGACAGATGTTATCCTAGGCCTGTGTGGAAAACTTTGGAGAAGACTAGACTGGTTATTTAAATAAAGTAGGACTAGCTCTTTTGCATTTGGGAATGTAGGCTTCCTAAAGAGACAGATCAGAGTAATTTGGGGTTCTGGTTTAGAAACTTTTAAGACTTTCCAATATCATGATTATTCTTATTATTACACCCCGCAAGGTGGGGACCAAAGTGCAACTATTTCTCAGCATCAAACAAATGACAAGTCAACACAGGAGAGAGAGTAACCATAGATTGTTATGGCCAGAAGAGAATACCTTACAGTTTATTTCAAAACCAAGATCTAAAGGATTTTATGAAACCAAAGTTTTTTATAAAGTATTATTTTGTGGGCCTTGTTTGTTATAATGGTGGTATAATACAAAATAAATGCTTTCAGCTATGATCTGCCTGGGGAAATGGTGAATGGACAGTGAAAGGGAATGTTGATATTTACTAGCCATTTGGTATAATGGAAAAAGCACTGCATTTATAAATTAGAGGAGCTGGATTTGCTGCAAGTTAAATATGTGATCTTGGATAGGTCACTTGGCCCAGTGGCTCTCAAAATTTAGATTCTTGTTTTTTTTAAGATTTTATTTATTTATTTGTCAGAGAGAGAGAGAAAGAGCACAAGCAGGGAGAGCAGCAGACAGAGGGAGAGGGAGAAGCAGGCTCCCCGCTGAGGAGAGAGCCTGACGTAGGGATGCGGGGCTCGATCTTAGGACCCTGGGATCATGACCTGAGCCAAAGGCAGATGCTTCACTGACTGAGCCACCCAGGTGTCCCTCAAAATTTATATTCTTAAAGAAGCACCTGGAGAGGTTGTTAAAACACAGATTCCCGGATCTCATCCCTTAGAGATTGTGATTCACTAGGCCTGGAATAGGGCCTGAGATTCTGAATTTCTGACAAGCTCCCAGGTGATACTTAGGCTGCTTGTCTAGGGGACATACTTTGAGGAGCAAAGAAGTCTGAGACTAGGCTCTCCTTATTTTCAAAAGGTATCTACTATGTTAGATGATTACTCAGGTCTATCCTGGCCCCATAAAATTTTCTGAAGTTCAGTTTTGTCCTATTTGCCCTGCTGAAAGTGTCTGTAATTTTTCTTTCTAATGAAGATGGCTAATGGTAGGTCAAAAATGAAATCATTGAGGGAGCAACTGTCTTAGGGAAAATTTGTTGCTGTAAAAGTATTAGCCATTAGCAACAGGTGCCTACTTAAATATTTTATATTCAGTTTTATGGTTGGATCTACTAAATGAAATTTTAAAATTCCTCCGGAAGGCTTTAGTTTGAATATTAACTCTGCCACTTACTAACCCCATGACCTTAACCTTTCTTAGTTTCCTCATCTGTAAAATGGGAAATCCAATTCCAAGTCTTTCCTATATTGATGGCTCCTGGAATATACATATGAAGGCACCTTGTAGGATGTAAGGAATGACTATGTGCAAGGCATAGCGAATAGGAATCACAATACCAGAGCACTGAACCAGTTCCAGGATGACTCATTAGAGGCCATGTAGCCTCTTAACGACACTTCTGTAAGCAGGAGGAATCATTGTTCCAGCTCTGTGGCTTAATTTGTCCACAGAAGTGTCTGTTATATACTTTTTACGGCCTGGCACTGAAATAGGAGAGATAGGAAGCAGATAATGGTATGAGTCAGGGAAGCAGAATGACTATGAGTATTATGGAAGAAGAAATCTATTATAAGGATTAGATCTTGGCAGTGGGAGAGGAGCTGGGGAAGCAAACGTTGGACGATAGGAGCTGGGAGCTGAAGGGACATGGGAAGGTCACTAACTAACCCTGGTATAAGTGAATGAATCAGAGATTCCAAGGAAACCCTGGTGCTTGGCACACCCAGTAGCTATAGTCAGATCACAAAGGAGCTGGTAGAGTAGTTATGGGAAGCTGTTGGCTCTTTGTGGCCACTGCCTCTGAGAATTGCAGAGAAGCCTATGGTGGTGGGCCCGGGATTACTGTTAGTCAGCAAGGGCCAGAGAGCTGGAGGTGGAAGTGAGGAGAATGAGGACCAGCTGGAACCTGCTGACACCTGTGTATCTGTTTCCACCACCTCTAACCAGCTGTGACCTCAGAGCATAATGGGCGTTGCTTCCTTCTGCCTTCCAGATCTTGAACAAGCTCACCTTTGGTTTACTCTAACTTAGAACCACATTGAAGAGGAGATTTTGGAGAGCTTAATTCCTGGCATAAAAAGATGAGGATATAACAATCCAGCATGATGTCTGACAGCATTTCTGAAGCACAGATTGACTGAATAATGAGTTATCTCCTTATCCAAAGGGGACAAGTCCTCCATCTCTAAAAGAAAGAAAACAGCACTATATTTAAAGAATAAGATATATTCTAGTCTCTGAATAAACTGTAGTCATTTAAACATCTTGAGAATGCATATACATATGTACAAAGTTTGTATAAGGCCTTGTGTGGGTGTACACGCATAAACATTAAAAAAAACAAGCAATTTCCAGATGTTACCAATAGAAGGTATAGGACTCTCATTTATGCAAGATGTACTAACAGGATTTGGAATGCAGGGAACATCAGTATATGGTAATAGAAGTGGGAACAGCTCTGTATGTGGATCCTGGAGAATGTTTACTCAGTATGTAAACAGTGGGTAAGGCAGAAAGGGTAAAAAAATTTGTTGTTCGCGTATAAAAATTATGTTGTTCAGTCCTCATTATTTGCAGATTCCATATTTTCAAATTCACCACTTGCTAAATCTTACTTGTAAACTCAAATCAATATTTGCGACGCTTTTGTGGTAATTCTCAGACATGCACAGAGAAGCAAAAAATTTTAGTTACCTGACACACATGTTCCCAGCTGAGGTCGAAAAAGGCAATGCTCTGCCTTTTTGTTTCAGCTCTTATACTATAAATAAGTGTCTTTTCTGTGGCTTGTTTAGTACCGCTTTTTTCACATTTTTGTGCTCTCTCTGTTGGCAATTTTGCTGTTTAAAATGGCCCCCGAGTGCGGAGCCGAAGTGCTGTCTAATGTTCCTGAGTGCAAAGAAGGCTACACTGTGTGTTGGATAAGCTTTGTTCAGGCATGAGTTACAGTCCTGTTGGCCATGAATTCAACGTTAATGAATCAACAATATATACTAAATAGGTGTCTTTAAACCGAAGCACACATAAAATAAGGTTATGTATCGATTGGTGGATGAAAATGTTATAACTAGAGGCTCTTAGGAACCTAATCTTTGATTACCTCTAGGGGCAATGGTTCAGTATTCATTAACACAGTATTCAAGTATCCATGGTGACTTTATAGAACATAACTTCTGCAAATAATGAGAATCCTTCCTAAAAGGAAGGATAGATTACTTTCAGTCTCTCAGAAAAGGCTAGATGTAATGAGGGAAGGCAGATCTCAATCTGTCACCATTTAGTTGATGCCTGAAATTATACTCTTAATTTAGTGTTTTTCCAGCTCATTGCAATTTACATACCTGGGGTGATTGCTCTTTTAACCTTATCAGCCAATTATACTTTAGTATGAATAAACCCCAGTAATTGTCCTGAGATCAAGAACCTTTTTAGGATTGCATATACCGGAATAGCCATGAAAAAAAAAAAGTGCTTTAGATATGAAATATATAGCATTCTGCCTTCACAGAAGAATATGGAGGAAAAGAGAAAAAATACTACATCTGGGATTGTTTTCTCTCTTATCTTTCCCTCTTCTCCTTTCCTCATTCTACTACTTCTTTTCTTCAGACAGTAGTACTTCAAATCTGGCAATATGCCTTATGCTCACTTATTTCTGGGTCTTGCAAAGTTGGCCCCTCATCACTGACATCTGCTTTCCTACACCCTTGTCAACCTCTGAGGTTCTCTTCATCCCTCAGTTCTCAACTTAGATGCCCCCTTATTCAGACTTCTTAGGTTCCCTGGGTCTTCATCAGGTATGGCACTGTGTACTTCTTGTATAATATCCTCATGTGGCACTGTGTGTTTCTTGTATAATAGCATTCCTCCCATGGGATTAAAATGCTCTGTTTACTCTCGGAGTTCCTTACTGAGCTAAAGTCTTAACGAAGATTTGGGAAAGATTTACCAGGTTATCATTGTAAGCATTAATCACATGGTAGAAATGACATACATTGGGCACCTGGGTGGCTCAGTTGGTTAAGCGACTGCCTTTGGCTCAGGTCATGATCCTGGAGTGCCGGGATTGAGTCCCACATCGGGCTCCCTGCTCGGTGGGGAGTCTCCTCCCTCTGACCCTCCCCCCTCTCGTGCTCTCTCTCTCTCTCTCTCAAATAAATAAATAAAATCTTTAAAAAACAAAAAAGAAATGACATACATTATGGTTGGATATATAAATGGCTAGCGTGTCTCTCCAAATTTTGAGTCAGAAATAAAAGTAAAATTTCATATGGGCTTTTCTAGCTCCCTGACAAGAACCTCTGAATATTAACTGTTCCCATACCTTAAGCCTGTGCATGTTAATTCAGACATCATAACTGTATTTAGCAATCAGCTATAGCTTTGTAATGAATGATCACAAAATCTTATTGGCATACTAACAGTGGCATTTATGTTGCTCATGGGACTATGGTTCAGCTGGGGAAGCTCTGCTTTATGCTCTTCTTCTGGGGGTTGGCTGGGGTGAATTTCTCCTTGTGGTTCATTTTGGGACGCAAGCTAAGTAGTTAGCAGTTACATAAGGCAACTTGGCTCATGGTAATGGCAGAGTCATGCTGAACAATGCAAGCAAATTTCAAGTCTCTGCTTGTGTCATGTGTAGTAATACCCTATTGGTTAAAACAAAGGGGGTTGTAGGATGGGACTATTCTGCTCCTCTGGGCAAAGTTGACAAATTCCTCTCTTCTGGAGGAAGGACATAGATATGGTTTTCCAGGCTAATAATTTTGCTTCAGGTCTTGGGAGGGTATGAAAGAGTACATCAGATGTTTTGCAATAGTCTCAGGAATTGGTAGTTTCTGTCCTACCTGGAAATGTTCAGGACATCTCCTCTCTGAGTAAGTAAAATCTTCCTAAGCAAGGCCCTTCCAAAGAACTAGAGTCATTAAAGCAGAAAAATAATGAAGACCTGCTTTAGATTGAGAGCACCCTTTGCAGATAGCTCATCAAGCCATTTAATTCTTTTTTTAGAAAAAGTTATTTTTTTAAGTAATCTCTACACCCATGTGGGACTCAGACTCACAACCCTGAGATCAAGAATCTCATGCTCTTCTGACTCAGCCAGCCAGGCACCCCTTGAGCCATTTAATCCTGATGATGACCAGCATCTTATGGAGATGAATAGAAGGTCTTCCCATGGTCATGGTGATGCCAACAGCAGGGCTTTGTGAAGGATTTTGAGGGAGATTAATGGCATTAATGTCCAACAGGGAGATTTCCTTCTGTGGATTTTACTGGTTTTTTTTTTGTTGTTGTTGTTTTGTTTTGTTTTTGTTTTTGTTTTACATTTAAATCTTTAGTCCGGGGGCGCCTGGGTGGCTCAGTTGTTAAGCGTCTGCCCTCCGTTCAGGTCATGATCCCAGAGTCCTGGGATTGAGCCCTGCATTGGGCTCTCTGCTCCACGGGAAGCCTGCTTTTCCCTCTCCCACTCCCCCTGCTTGTGTTCCCTCTCTCGCTGTGTCTCTCTCTGTCAAATAAATAAATAAAATCTTTAAAAATAACAATAAAAAAATAAAAAATTCATGGAAACTAATAGGAATAAAAACACATCTGTTCAAAACCTTTGGGATACAGCAAAGGCAGTCCTAAGAGGGAAGTACATTGCAATGCAAGCCTATCTCAAAAAATTAGAAAAATCTCAAATACATAAACTAATCTTATTCCTAAAGGAGCTGGAGAAAGAACAGCAAATAAAGCCTAAAGCAAGCAGGAGAAGAGAAATAATAAAGATTAGAACAAAAATCAATGACATAGAAACCAGAAGAACAGTAGAACAGATCAATGAAACTAGAAGCTGGTTCTTTGAGAGAATTAATAAGATCAATAAACCTCTGGCCAGACTTCTCAAAAAGAAAAGAGAAAGAACCTAAATTAATGAAATCATGAGTGAAAGGGGAGAGAGCACAACCAATACCAAGGAAATACAGACAATTTTAAGAACATATTATGAGCAACTATATGCCAACAAATTAGGCAATCTAGAAGAAATAGATGCATTCCTGGAAACTTATAAACTACCAAAACTGAAACAGGAAGAAATAGAAAATCCGAACAGACCCATAACCAGCAAGGAAATTGAAGCAGTAATCAAAAATCTCCCAAAAAACAAGAGTCCTGGGCCAGATAGCTTCCCAGGGGAAGTCTACTAGACATTTAAAGAAGAAATATTACCTATTCTACTGAAGCTGTTTCAAAAAATAGAAATGGAAGGAAAACTTCCAAATTCATTCTATGAGGCCAGCATTACCTTGATCCCAAAGCCATACAAAGACCCCCTCAAAAAGGAGAATTACAGACCAATATCCCTCATGAACATGGTTGCCAAAATACTCACCACGATACTAGCCAATAGGATCCAACAGTACATTAAAAGGATTATTCACCATGACCAAGTGGGACATATTCCTGGGATGCAGGGGTGGTTCAACATCTGAAAATCAATCAACGTGATAGATCACATTAATACAAGAAAAGACAAGAACCCTATGATCCTCTCGATGCAGAAAAAGCATTTGACAAAATACAGCGTACTTTCTTGATTAAAACTCTTCAAAGTGTAGGGATAGAGGTAACATACCTCAGTATCATAAAAGCCATCTATGAAAAGCCCACAGCAAATATCATTCTCAATGGGGAAAAACTGAGAGCTTTTCCCCTACAGTCAGGAACACGACAGGGATGCCCACTCTCACCACTGTTGTTCAACATAGTACTAAAAGTCCTAGCCTCGGGGCGCCTGGGTGGCTCAGTCGTTAAGTGTCTGCCTTCGGCTCAGGTCATGATCCCAGGACCCTGGGATCAAGCCCCGCATCAGGCTCCCTGCTTAGCAGAAGCCTGCTTCTCCCTCCCCCATTCCCCCTGCTTGTGTTCCTGCTCTTGCTATCTCTCTGTGTCAAATAAATTAATAAAATCTTTAAAAAATAATAATAAAAAAATAAAAATAAAAGTCCTAGCCTCAGCAGTCAGAAAACAAAAAGAAATAAAAGGCGTTCAGATTGGCAAAGAAGAAGTCAAACTCTCGTTCTTTGCAAATGGCATGAAACTCTATGTGGAAAACCCAAAAGACTCCACCCCAAAATTCCTAGAACTCATATAGCAATTCAGCAATGTGGCAGGATACAAAATCAGTGCCTAGAAATCAGTTGCATTTCTATACACTAACAATGTGACTGAAGAAAGAGAAATTAAGCAATCGATCCCATTTACAATTGCACCAAAAACCATAAGATACCTAGGAATAAACCTCACCAAAGAGGTAAAGGATCTGTATTCTAAAAACTACAGGAAACTTGTAAAAGAAATTGAGGTAGATACAAAGTGATGGAAAAACATTCCATGTTCATGGATTGGAAGAATAAATACTGTTGAAATGTCTATGCTACCCAGAGCAATCTACACATTCACTGCAATCCCTATCAAAATACCATCAACATTTTTCACAGAACTGGAGCAAACAATCTTAAAATTTGTTTGGAACCAGAAAAGACCTGGAAGAATGTTGAAGAAAACAAAAGCTGGGGGCATCACAATGCCTGACTTCAAGTTATATTACAAAGCTGTGATCATCAAGACCGCATGGTACTGGTACAAAAACAGACACATAGATCAATGAAACAGAATAGAGAGCCCTGAAATGGACCCTCAGCTCTATGGTCGATTAATTTTCGACAAAGCAGGAAAGAATATCCAATGGAAAAAAGACAGTCTCTTCGATAAATGGTGCTGGGAAAATTGGACAGCCACATGCAAAAGAATGAAACTGGACCATCCTTTTACACCATACACAAAGATAAGCTCAAAATGGATGAAAGACCTAAATGTGAGACAGATATCCATCAAAATCCTAGAGGAGAACACAGGCAGCAACCTCTTCAACCTCAGCCGTGGCAACTTCTTGCAAGACACATCTCTAAAGCCAAGGGAAACAAAAGCAGAAATGAACTATTGGGACTTCATCAAGATAAAAAGCTTCTGCACAGCAAAGGAAACAGTTAACAAAACTAAAAGGCAACCTATGGAATGGGAGATGTATTTGCAAATGACATATTAGATAACAGGCTGGTATCCAAGATCTATAAAGAACTTATCAAACTCAACACCCAAAAAAACAATCCAGTTAAGAAATGGACAGAAGACATGAACCGACATTTCTTCAAAGAAGACATACAAATGGCCAACAGACACATGAAAAAATCCTCCACATCACTTGTCATCAGGGAATTATAAATCAAAGCCACAATGAGATGCCACCTTACACCAGTTAGAATGGCTGAAATTAACAAAACAGGAAACAACAAAAGTTGGCGAGGATGTAGAGAAAGGGGAATCCTCCTACATTGTTGGTGGGAATGCACGCTGGTGCAGCTACTCTGGAGAATAGTATGGAGGTTCCTCAAGAAGTTAAAAATAGAGCTACCCTACAACCCAGCAATTGCATTACTGGGTATTTACCCCTAAGATAGAGATGTAGTGAAATAAAGTGGCACCTGCACCCCAATGTTCATAGCAGCAATGTTCACAATAGCCAAACTGTGGAAGGAGCTGAGATGTCTTTCAACAGATGAATGGATAAAGAAGATGTGGTTTATATATAATGGAATATTACTTAGCCATCAGAAAGGATGAATACCTACCATTTACATCGAGGTGGATGGAACTGGAGGTATTATGCTAAGTGAAATAAGTCAATCAGAGAAAGCCAATTATCATATGGTTTCACTCAAATGTGGAATATAAGAAATAGTGCAGAGGATCATAGGGGAAGGGAAGGAAAGCAGAATGGGAAGAAATCAGAGAGGGAGACAAACCATGAGAGGCTCTTGATCCTGGGAAATAAACTGAGGGCTGCAGATGGCAAGGTGGGTGGGGGTAGGGGTAACCGCATGATGGGCATTAAGGAGGGTAGGTATGGGATGAGCACTGGGTGTTACACACAACTGATGAATCAGTGAACACTACATCTGAAACTAATGATGTAGTACATGTTGCTAATTGAATTTAAATTTAAAAAAATATAAATAAAAAAATCTTTAAAAAAAAATGATCTGGACTAAACTAATGCACAACAAAAGGAAAATGACATACCTTGTTTGCTAAACTGCTTGTTATGTTTGTTGCATATTAAAATAAGATGCTTGTTAGCCTGATTCTATCTGTACTTGTGATATGGGAAACAAAGGCAGAAAAAAAATTATTAAATTTCCTTACTACCTAGAGCCCACTGACAAGTCCTTGAAACAGGCAGAGTGACATTCCTCTAGGGACTCAACTGCCTCAGTGTTCACACTTTGCTAAGCGCAAAAGGCAATCCTAGCCTGACCCCCCTCCCCACAGGATCCTGTAAATCTACTTTAACATATAAAAATTCCTTTGGAAACTTCCTTTATCTCTAAACCCCCAAGGTACATGTTGGCAAGCATCCTCCAAGCCTATGACCCACCAATACGCATCCAAAGGGTCTCATGACTCAGGTTTTCCTAGACAGTAATAAATGACCTTTTCCCAACAATAGCTAGCCCCCTCAAGGTCCTGGAGACCTTGCTTCCAAAATTCCTTCGAGACTTATGCTCTCCCTAACCCCCTCCCAACTTGAAAGTATATAATGGGCCACTCCTCATGACCCCGGTGCGGCTCTGTCTGCCCACGGGTCCTGTCCCCGGGCTTTAATAAAATCACCTTTTTGTGCCAAGGACATCTCAAGAATTCTTTCTTGGCCGTTGCCTTCGAACCCTAACATCATCTTTCCTACATCAGTTGCAGGTGTAATGTAAATGTCTCTTATAAAATGGTAACTTCTACTCAGTTTTCAGAGTTTCTTCTTTGTTTGCAATTTCTTAAAAATAACCAGCCTGAAATAATCCTTATGCCAAAGAGACATATTTTGGGGTGGCAAATTCTGCTCCCCTACAGGTGGTTACTGCAAGGTTAGTAAATAATAGATGGACATAAAATTAATCTAAATACATTGAGTAGCTGGATATTTGATGGGAAGAGGAAGCTTGGGGCAAATTCACTGAGAGAGGGAAATGGGTCTCTTATTAGAAGACTAGAATAAGAGTGAGGAGGAGAGAGGAGACCCATGACTGCCTCCATTGATCAGGAAAAGTGAAAATGTTTCTGTGAGGTTTAGGAGGTGATAATGCAGTTGGGAAGGAAAGACTTATCATACTCATGGCTCTGGCATGGCCTTCTTGGCTCCTACTTATCTTTCTGAGACAAAAGCATATGCCTCCTTCGTTAGCTTGTTCTTGGCCTCCAGAGTGTTCAGAGGTCAATTTGCTACCTTTCAGCTCCCTACTTCAAGAAGTCTTTCCTTGTAATACAGACAGCTCAAGGGTTAATGGGTCTATATTTTGGAGAGGAAATTTCCCAAATTTCACAGTACTAAGAACCCCTTTCTGTCTGGTTTTCAGTACCCCATTTAGGTGAAAATGGATAAAATTAAGCATTTAGCATGCTCTTTTCAGTTGCTAAGAAATGAGAGATGTTCTTTTCTTAGAATCAACCATAATTCAAAATGAAATAATTTTTGTTTCCAAGAAAATGATGCTATATAGGTGGTCTTATGATTACCAGACCTCATCACTCACAACTGTATAAACATAGAAAATAACAGTGAGCAAAGGGGCAAATGTTAATTTAGAGGAAGATGTTTTTGCTTCCATAATGAGCCCTTTCCCTTTGATGATATTTACTGCAAGCACATCTCTCTGACTCAAAACAAAACAAAACAAATCTATTGTTTCTTGGTCATCCATTCAGTGATGATTCAGAGTCACCCTTGACAACTTCCAAAATAGGTGATGACCGTAGAGCTCCTGTCCATGGGCCTTTCCATATATACTTTCATTTTCTAAGTTTCAGTAAGAATCCAGGCCCAGTGATTTTTTAAGGTTTCAAGAACAGTCACATCTTTGGCTATGTGCTTTATCATCCTGATATGAATTATTCTTTTCTTCAATGATGTGACATTTTATTATTAGTAGTATTAGTACTTACTTCCAGTAATAGTTATAAAATTTAAGGGAACTTTTCACTTTCTTCCATATATAAGGTGAAAATGAAGAGGCTGGGGGCCTGACATATTTTTTATTTCTCCATTTTCTTGGAATTTTATCATTTGAAGGTGATTGTACTGAACTCAAATCATTAAATATTAAATTTCTCTGCCAACTATGTGCAGGTTAGTGTGACAGAATTTGGGGAGAGTTTCATAGAAGTGTAGACAATATGTCCTCTGCTCTAAGCTAATCAATGTTATATCAGAAATCCATAAAACAGGATACTAAAATACCAATTTTCCTCTTGAAAAAATATGCTTTACTCATTTAAGTTTAACAATAACTTTATGAGGTACAGCTATTATCATCCCATTTTATAAATGAGAAGCCTTGAGAGGTTAAGCTAGATAATAGCAGAGCTGGGATTTGTTGGGGAGGAAGAATTTCCTTTGCCCTTCAAGGTCCTTCTAGCTGGATTTAGAATCAGATTGATCCTAGACACATTAACAGGAGAAAATCAAATGTAATAGCATAATTACAGGAATCCACATAGACATGAAAATTCCAAAGACAGTCAGGGAACATGAAGCTTATATGAGCTAAGGAGAGGTGTAGGGACCTGAGGATATATAGAGGAGACCTTTAGTAGGAAGGAGAAAGGAGATGTTTAGAAAACAAAGGTGCCCTATTATGCAGATAAGTTTCTTAGGTAAAGATGAATCTCTGTTAATAGCTCTCTTCTTGGTAAAGGAGGCAGTTAAGTGGGTGGTAAGGAGCTTTTTCTGAGTCTGCTAGGTTTAGATTGCTTTTAACTCAAAATAAGGCTTATGCCAAAGTGGCCTAACTTGGGGTGGGTTGCCCTTGGCTCCTACAGATTCAAACCCAGGCAGTAGTTAAAAGCTTATTGTGGCAGACCTTATTAGACAATAAGCTTTTAACCACTCTGTAACAGGTTCTCACTAAAAGAGTCAAAATCCAAAGCAACAACAATGACAACAATGAAGAAGATAGTAACTGAGATGTAATCAGTATTTCGTTCTGGGATGGGTTGAGAATCAGTACACTTTCAAGGGAATCTCATGTTCTATAGAATGTTAATGTAAGGGGAAACCAAAAACATCACCTAGCATAGTTCTACCACTGCTGGTTGAGTAGTTCAACTTGAAAGCAAATTTGGAACATTGCTTCCACAAGTAAATGGATATTTCTAGTGGTAGACTAAGACTGCTTGCATTTCCTGAGAGCAAATTGAAAATTCATGGAGTTGTTTTCATATAGGGTCAGGGGAAGAACCAACCCTGCTAAGCAAATTTAAAGGGTGAATGAAAAGTTTCTCAACCTCAGCACTACTGACATTCTGTCTTGATCATTCTTTGTTGTGGGGACTCTCCTGTGCTTTATAGGATATTAGCAGCATCCCTGGTCTCTACCCACTAGATGTCAGTAGCACCCCCATTCAGTTGTGACAACTAAAAACGTCTCCACACCTTGCCAAGTGTCCCCTGGGGGGCAAAATTTACTGTTGAGAACCACTGGGCTAATAGGAGACAAAAATAAAATTGCCTCAGGATTATATATTTATTGTTCCTCCTGTTAAAATCCTTGGGAAAACCCTCTCTTCTCTGCCTCCTGGGCTCTTGCTAAGATGTTCAGTTCCTCTCTTTTAAGACTTTTTTCATCTCTTCTCTGTTTTTCCTTCTCCCAGACCTCCTACCACCTCCTTTTAAGGGGTATCCAGAAACTCTTGATTTTCTCTTAATTTATTATGCAGAGCAATTCAGCTCTGTTTTTTAGAAGTCCAGGAAGTTGGTGTACTATGTGTGGGTGGGTGGGGGATAGTGGGAAGGTATATTGGGATGTGTGGATGTGGGGTTGTTGTGTCACCTTCAATTCAAAATACAAGTTATCTCAGCAAAGAAATAATGCCAATCCTCAAGTAGAAGCCACTATAAATGTTGGAAGATTTTAATAGAAAATCCTCCCCCACCACCTTTTCTTTCACCCTACACATGGGAATAATGGAAAATGGGAGGGTGAATTTCAGAGCCAGGAGCCCATTGGTCTGCTTTTAGAGAAATTGTCTATAAATGCCATATATTACCAATTAAAACTTTCACCTCTTATTGATAAAATGTATATATCAGCTAGACATGAAGGGATGCGAACTTTCTAAAGTAAAATAGATTATAATTACTCAAACAAAATCATATTAAATAACTCTTAAAAAAAAGATTTTTGTTTATTTATTTATTTTAGAGCAAATGCGAGAGGGAGTGCAAGCACAAGTGTCCATGAGTGGGAGGAGGGGCAGAGGTGTAGGGAAAGGGAGGACTCTGCCTTGAGCAGGGAGCCCAACCTGAGCCTGACCCCACAACCCTGAGATCATGACCTGAGCTGAAACCAAGTGTTGGATGCTTAACTGACTGAGCCACCCAGGCGCTCCTTAAATATACTCCTATATACTGATGTACAGTATACAGGTTTATGATCTCACCTTATTTTGATTTCTGCCAATAAGAAGAAAAAGATCTTACAAATATGTGGCATTAAAATTGACAGGAATTTTTGAGGTTTTTTTAAACCATTTTTTGAGAAATTACTGAGATGTTGGTTTTAGGTGCCCTTTTTGATTTGTTAGAAATTTCTCTATAGCATAAGCATTGTAGAGAAAACATCTTTGGTCATGCTGTGGTCTAAAAACCAGGAAAACATTCTGTTTCTTAAGATTCCATCTAAATATTAGTAATTTTATCTTACATTCTGATGAATCAACTTGCTTTTAAAATGTACAAACTATCCTCTATTTTTCACGGACTCTTCCATCCTCTGATTCTTATTTTCATTCTTTGAGTAAAAAAAAGACCTCGGGGCACCTGGGTGGCTCAGTCCTTAAGCATCTACCTTCTGCTCAGGTCACGATCCCAGGGTCCTGGGATTGAGCCCCGCATCGGGCTCCCTGCTCCTCAGGGAGTCTGCTTCTCCCTCTCCCACTCCCCCTGCTTGTGTTCCCTCTCTCACTGTCTCTCTCTCTGTCAAATAAATTAATTAAAAAATCTTAAAAAAAAAAAAAAAACCTCATAGAAATGGCTTTCAAACTCCAGGCTAGTATACCATGCTGAACTTTACTTTGAATATTTTTAATAAAAAGTCTTTTTGATTTTAATTACACAACGTATTCCTTTTCTTTTAACAGTGGATTTCAGCCACCATAATAAGAATGCTATTTGTTTACTGCCTACCCATTTTTGAATGGTTAACCCTAAGGTAAAAAGACACTAGTATTGGGCACCTGGATGGCTCAGTTGGTTAAGCGACTGCCTTCAGCAGGTCGTGATCCCAGAGTCCTGGGATCCAGTCCTGCATCAGGCTCCCTGCTCAGCGGGGAGTCTGCTTCTCCCTCTGACCCTACCCCCTCTTGGCTCTCTCTCTCTCTCTCTCTCTCTCAAATAAATAAAATAAAATCTTAAAAAAAAAAAAAGAAGTCACTGGTATTTGTCTATGTGAATATATATGTATGGATGTGTATGTACATTGTTATTTTGTAACTTGTCAGCTTCATTTTTACTTTACCAGTCTGTGGGCAAACAGTAATAGTTCAGAATCTTTCTCAAAGTATAACAGTTTGGCCCATACCTCCCAGGAAGTCTACTCTGTTCCCTTACCCCCACTCTCAAATTTTTCAAAGATAAAATTAAAAATTTCTATTTATCAAAAGACATTGTAATTAAAGTTTTTAAAGACAAAATTAAATTGGTTAGATCATTGTTACACATACAGTATATAAGGGATTAGTGTCCTGTATATATGAAAAATTTCTACAAATCTTTCAGTAAGAAAAAGACAAGTAACTCAGTAGAAAAACTGGTAACTAATGCAAATGGGTATTTTATAGAAAAAGAAACATGTATTGTCAATAAACAAAGAGATGGCGGCGCCTGGGTGCCTCACTTGGTTAAACAGCTGCTTTCAGGTCAGGTCATGATCCCAGGGTCCTGGGATTGAGTCCTGCATCAGGCTCCCTGCTCAGCGGGAGGCCTGCTTCTCCCTCTCCCACTCCCCCTGCTTGTGTTCCCTCTCTCACTGTGTCTCTGTCTGTCAAATAAATAAATAAAATCTTTAAAAATAATAATAAAGAGATGTTCTACTTCATAACAATTAGACCAAGGAAAAAAATCAAGGCTAGTTTTCATTACTTTGAACTTTATATATCACAAATATGTGTGATAAAATGACATAATACACACATTTATAACAAGGCAAAGATAAACATAATATTCAAAATTATATTTATTAGGAGAGGAGGCAGAATTATGGAATTGGGGAGGAATGCATAGTTGGATGTAAGTTATTTATAATGTTGTAGGTTTTTGGCTTGTTGATGGTTTCATTGTGCTTATTATTTTATTTAAAAAATAGATTATAGCCAGTTAGCCAGCTAGCTAGCAAGCTATACTTGGACTATAGATGTTGGTGAATTATAAGTCAAGGATAATGATTCTAATTCTGAGCAACTGAGGCTCTTTAAAAAGTGACTTGGGTTGGGTAGTAAACCTTTCTTAAAGACATTTCAAAAGCTTGAAGTGGTAGGGCACCTGGGTGACTCAGATGGTTAAGCGTCTGCCTTCGGCTCAGGTCGTGATCCCGGGGTACTGGGATCGAGTCCCACATTGGGCTCCCTGCTCCTTGGGAGGCTGGTTCTCCCTGTGCCTCTCTCTCTCTCATGAATAAATAAATAAAATCTTAAAAAAAAAAAAAGCTTGAAGTGGTAGAGGGCTTGCTGCTAAGGGAACTTATATTAGTCAGGATGGGGAAGGTTATACTACAATAACAAATAAACCCCTAATTTGCAAATCCCAGTGATCTGCTATAACAAAGGATTACTCCTCATGTCCACAGTCCACTCATTGTACATCTATACTCAGAGACCCAAGCTGGTGGAGGCTCCACCATCTTGTATCTGTACTATAAAACACTCACTCTGGGGTGCCTCGGTGGCTCAGGCTTTAAGCGTCTGCCTTTGGCTCAGGTCATGATCCCAGGGTCCTGGGATTGAGCCCCACATCGAGCCTCACATCGGGCTCCCTGCTCGGCCAGAAGCCTGCTTCTCCCTTTCCCACTCCTCCTGCTTGTGTTCCCACTCTTGCTGTCTCTCTCTCTCTGTCAAATAAATAAATAAAACCTTAAAAAAATAAAAAAAATAAAAATAAATAAAACAGTTATTCCTAGATTGTCACAGTAGGAGGAAAAATGCTGGAAAGTCTCAAACATGTAATTAAATGCTTTAGTTTGAAGGTGGCTCATGTGATTTATGCTCCCAGCTTATGATTACAACTAATGTTAGGACCTTGACCAACTGTCCAGAGGGAGAGAAGAAATATATCTATGTAAGCACTAGAAGTCCTTAACAGAGGTTTTCAATAGCGACACAAATGGCAATGCTTTCATATCTATATGACAAAGTGTGACAGATTGAGGTAGGAATTTTAAAGTTTGGATGCCCATGCAACATACTTCCATGGATTCCCAGGAATACTTGGGCTAAGCATTGAAATGAGGATGAAGATCTTACACTGACCCCTAAAAACAAGTATCAGAGAACTGAGGATTATTATTATTAATGTGAGCACATTTGAATCAGAGGCAAATAAAACTCAGGGAAACATCTGTCACATTCAGAATATTTCTTTTTTAAAAAAATTATTTTGAGAGGGCACCTGGGTGGCTCAGTTGGTTAAGCGACTGCCTTTGGCTCAGGTCGTGGTCCTGGAGATCCAGGATCGAGTCCCGCATCGGGCTCCCTGCTGAGCAGGGAGTCTGCTTCTCCCAATGACCCTCCCTCCTCTCATGTGCTCTCTCTCTCTCTCTCTCATTCTCTCTCTCAAATAAAATCTTAAAAAAAATTATTTTGAGAGAGAGCATGCACAAGCAGTGGGGAGAGGCAGAGGGAGAGGGAGAAGCAGACTCCCCGCTGAGCAGGGAGCCCAACCTGGGTCTCAATCCCAGGACCCTGGGATCATGATCTGAGCGGAAGGCAGACGCTTAACTGACAGAGCCACCCAGGCGCCCCCAGAATATTTCAACTCATATGGGTTCTAGTGTTTCCTTTGGCTCACATTTCTCTCATGTTGCCCCAGGAACAAATGTTAAATTGGAGCTACCTTTGAAGTCACCAGGGTGTGTGTACAATCCTTTAAACTTTTAGGGGGCTAATTTGAAGGGATGCTGGGAATTTAGTAGGACTCCTTTATCTTTCTCATTTTACTTTTTCAAGAATCCTCTGACATTTTAGCAATTGTGATACTCCAAATATTCTTAGAGTTGGACATGTTATAAAGTGTGTTCTGGCACTAGGCTCCCACCATCAAACTCCCCTGTGGAAAATATTTATTTGGCTTCTCTCTGGGTGTATTGCTCTAAGAGTCTCATTCATCACTTCTCTCCCTGCCTCTTTGGCAACTGGCTCCTGGGCAGAGTATAAGCTATGCTCACATGTGAGCCACCTCAGGACATAGACTGTAAAATGAAGATTCCTCAGTATTGATGACCTCATGTGAGTTCTTCAGCTTAACACCCTAGACTCATCCCAATGCAGGCCAGCCTTTTTTTTCCTCTCTCCCTTCCTACAGATTCTGGGATTCTTTTTTATTGCTGCCACAGCATATTCTACATTGAGAAGAAGTCTTCAGGGTGGGATGCAGTCTCCCAGATCTCTTCCAGGAAAGCACAATAATGTAATTGGCACTTAAAGGCTGTATAGCAAATCACTTCAGGAAGAGAGACCAGGGATAAAGAAAATAAGTACTGGAACATTTCAAGATTTGATGTTTTATCAGTCAGTTTTCATTTAGAGAGACAGAACTACTAGGAAATTCTATATATATAAAGTCTCTCTATGTGTGTGTCTGTGTATATATATTTTCCTCCTATATATATTTAAGGACTTTATTGCAGAGATTTGACTTGACAATCGTGGAAGCTGGTTAGGCAGTCTTTGTAAGGCTGCTGCTATTCTAAATGTGATGCTAAACTTGAAGTGTGTAGGACAGGCATTCAGGAAGGGAAAATGGATATCAGTTTGGGGAATCACAAGCATAAGCTGGGACTTCACAGGACAGGCAGAAACCCATGTTAGTTCTCATTGACCCTGACCTTGATAGTGTGGGTATCCTGTAGAAGCCACGGCCCTTCATCATGGAGCTAAACACACACCCCTGGCCCCAGAAGTCAGAGAAGCTGAAAGAAGAACCTAGGGGAAGGTGAGCTGCTGTGCCAATGAAGTGTTAGCTGGCTAGAGACAATCTGTGGGAGCTACAAAATGGCTACTGCTTCTCCTCTGTCCTTCAACTCCTAAGAGTTTCTCCCATGACTCACTTTAACCGGGAACATGCAGGGAAGGAAAGTCCAGAAACGTAGGTCAGCCTAGCCAGGTTGCTATATTACAATGACACTACAAATGAATCCCCTGATATGAAATCTCTGGTTTTAGTGATGAAAGATACCAGAAGCAACCCTGTCCTCAGGTTCTCTTGTATTCTCCTTGGAAAACCTCAGAAAACATCCTTGAGCTTCTGGACCACCTAGGCTTTTTCTTTTATAGGACTGTACTCTCAAGCATGAAAGGATGGTTAGAACTGCACAATAGGGTCTTCCTATACTTAGAACTGGTGACTTTCTTCTATTTGACTTCTTGCCACATATAAGGAAGACAACCTTTACTTCATATTAGTTTAACATCTTTTGTGCTTAGCTGTGGGCCAGGCACTGTGGTGGGTGGTTCAGGAAACAATGATGGACCAGGCTCTTGAGGAGCACACTACCTAGTAGGGGAGATAGACACATAAATAGAAAGTCATGCAATATGGTTAATGCCAAGGTAAAGGAATGCAGGGTATGTTATGGGAATAAGGAGAAGGTACACTCTTGGGCTTGAGATGTGAATCTTAAAGAATGAGTACAAGTTAGCCAGGCAAAGAAAAGTGTAATGTGCATAGCAGGCCAAAAGAGATGTCATAAGCAAAGGCCCTGAGGTTTGAATCAATAGGTATAAGATGGAAATTCTTAGAAATTAAAGTATTATGGGGCGCCTGGGTGGCTCAGTTGGTTAAGCGACTGCCTTCGGCTCGGGTCATGGTCCTGGAGTCCCAGGATCGAGTCCCACATCGGGCTCCCTGCTCGGCAGGGAGTCTGCTTCTCCCTCTGACCCTCCCCCCTCTCATGTGCGCTCTCTCTCTCTTTCTCTCTCATTCTCTCTGTCTCAAATAAATAAATAAAATATTTTAAAAAAAAGAAATTAAAGTATTATGAGCAAAAAGTGGATAACAGGGAGTGGCAGAAGATAAAGCCAGGTTATGAGTACTGCATTTGTTATACAAGGAGCTTGAACTTCATTCTTTGGAGAAACTATAGTGTGATACCTACATCAACTAGTGATATGTTCAACAGAAAATCCTACTATAATACCATAAACAGAAAAGGAATTGTTAGGAGGTGGAGGAGGGTCTGTAAAGTATCCTCCAGAACTGAGAAAACACTTTAAGACCAAAAACAAAGCAAGCCACTGCATACCATTTACACAGAATTGTATTCAGGGTAACTTACTAATAAGGGATTGGGCAGGGATCTCTCTGGACCCCTAATGCTTACCTGCACTGTCTTTCTCTTGCTGCACCATATCCTTTACCTTGAAGTAAAAGCATTATGTGATTTCTCTGTGGAGTTTGATGAGTCCTTTCAAGGATCTGAAGTTCTTACCATGGCCAGAAACCCTCCGTGATCTGGCTGCCTTTTACCTCTCTGACTCCATTTCCTTCAACTTCATCTCCCTGTCTCATTCGGTTCTGTTCACCTTGGCACTCATTGTACTGAAACATACCCAGCAGGCTCCAGACTTATGTCTTAGTATTTTCTGTTTCTTTTGTCTAAAAGCTCTCTTTAGGTATCTACAGGGCTCCATTCTACCCTTCTGGAAAGTCAGACCTTTCCAGACTGCATATTCTAAAATGTAATCTTGCCCCTGTTACTTTTGATTCCTTTGCCTTTCCTCCCTCTGCCTCCCCCAGACTAGAATGTAAATTGCACAAGAGAAGAGATTTTGCTTAGAACAGTATCTGGTACAGGGCACCTGGGTGGCTCAGTTGGTTAAACGACTGCCTTCAGCTCAGGTCATGATCCTGGAGTCCCGGGATCGAGTCCCACATCGGGCTCCCTGCTCAGCAGGGAGTCTGCTTCTCCCTTTGACCCTCTTCCCTCTCGTGCTTTCTATCTCTCATTCTCTCTCTCTCAAATAAATAAATAAAATCTTTAAAAAAAAAAAAGAGAACAGTATCTGGTACATAATAGATGCTTAATAAATGTTTGAGAAGGAATAACCAAATAAAGAGGGAGGTGCAGGTCCTGCTGCGGAAGGAGGGACAGCCCCTTTGTTACCTGGGAAAGATTTCAAGATCAGGAACTACCAGAGTTGGGGGAAAGGATATGCGGCATGAGCCAGGAAGGGGAGGAGATAGTTCAAAAGTATGAGGTATTAAACGTCCCTC
Organism: Callorhinus ursinus; assembly: GCF_003265705.2. Classification (NCBI taxonomy): domain Eukaryota; kingdom Metazoa; phylum Chordata; class Mammalia; order Carnivora; family Otariidae; genus Callorhinus; species Callorhinus ursinus. The sequence goes on from NW_027397078.1 coordinate 31,411,716, forward strand.
AGGAGAAAGCTCAAGTCAGTAAACAAAACTTTATGTTGAATGTAAGCTGAGAGGTTGAATCTACTCCTGATTGGAGTTTTCTAGGATTTACCAAACATCTGTGTATTTTTCATTAGTCTGAATGTTGCTTATGGGGTGTGTGTGTGTGTGTGTGTGTGTGTGTGTTCCATTGACTTTTCTTAGATAGAACATTAGATTTAATTATGAATTTGGGCTTTCCTTTAAAATAACCCCTATCCATGTAGCTTTAAAATTGATTTTGTAATGGAAGTTTGTGCTGGAAATGTGGATGAAGAAACTTAGATCAACACAGATTACTGTGTTTCCGGTTATTCACAAAGGGACCTTTTCTTATCTTATGCTAGGAGGGGTGTGTGTGTTGTGTAAGTTCATAGTGAATAAAAACAGAGAGGAGGAATATATTGAGAACGAAGAGAATAAAACATATAAAAGCATGTAAGATAAGCATACTCTTGCAGATAAAAGTTACACCTTTATAGAAAGAAGATCTTTTTTCTACTTTAAAATATCAGATTCATTTCAACAAGGCAGAATCCATGCATGATTGTAAGATAGTTTATCTCCGGTTTCCCAGAGCTCTTTAAGGTGACCTGATAAGGTCAGATAGGGAACCATAGTAGTTGAAATAATTTCCACCAAATATTAGACATCTCTTGGGATGTTTTGTTCTGTTTTGCTTGGGAATAAATAGGGTTTTTTGTTTGTTTTTGCTTCTTTGCTTGTTCATTTACACTTATTTGTCTTTAAATTGGTAATATATGCACATGATAGAAATTCAAAATGTACAAAATAGAATAATAAAGTAGACTCCTTACCACAATCCTCCCCACTCCCCACCCATACCCAGTTCCCCTCCCTGGAGACAACCTTGATTACCCAATATGCATACATTACTGAACTTTGCTTTTTTCACTTAATTTATTTTGGAGATAATTCCGTATCAAACATATAGACTTGTGTTCTTCTTTTAAGAATTGCATAGTCGGGGGAAAAAGAATTGTATAGTGGGATTATGAATTTTAATAGGAAAGTTTTTTCTTTCTTCACCTAAGGAAGAGATCAATGCTTAGCTTAATGAAGATACAATCATTGATACGAAGAATTAAGATCTCATGGGACGCCTGGGTGGCTCAGTTGGTTAAGCCACTGCCTTCAGCTCAGGTCATGATCCTGGAGTCCCGGGATCGAGTCCCGCATCGGACTCCCTGTTCGGCAGGGAGTCTGCTTCTCCCTCTGACCCTCCCACCTCTCATGCTCTCTCTCTCAAATAAATAAATAAAATCTTAAAAAAAAAAAAGAATTAAGATCTCACAGGGAGAGATTTTTAAGTGAGTGAACTTCTTGGGAGCCTTCCAGACTCTTCTAGAAATAGGGTTGCTAGATAAAATCCAGGACGCCCACCTGGTTAAATTTGGATTTCATATAAACAAAGAATATGTTTTAGTATAAGAATATGTCATGTGATATTTGGGAAATACATAAAAAATATTTGTCTAAAATTCAATGAGATATACTAAGCAATGGTTCATTGTTTATCTGAAATTCAAATATAACTGGGAGCCGTATATTTTGCTAAATCTAGCAACGCTATGTAGAAGCTACTCATCTATCCATTTGTGAATAGAACTGATCTTGTTTTTAAAATTGAAATATAATTGACATAGTGTTACATTAGTTTTCAAGTAAACAACATAGTGACTCAACAATTCTGTATGTTATGCTGTGCTTACAAGTGTAGCTACCCTCTGTTACCATGAACACAGTTACAATACCATTGACTGTATTCCCAATATATACCTTTTATCCCCATGACTTATTCATTCTGTTACAGTAAGCCTGCATCTCCCACTCCCCTTCGCCTATTTTGGCCAATCCCCCACACCTTCCCTCTGGCAAGCATCTTTTTATTTTCTGTATTTATAGGTCTGTTTCTGCCTTTTTTTTCCCTTAAGATTTATTTATCTATTTGAGAGAGTGTGCGCACACGTGTGCCGAGGTGGGGGTGAGGCAGAAGGAGAGGAAGAGAGAATCTCAAGCAGACTCCACACTGATTGAGGAGCCTGACTTGGGGCTCGATCTAACGACCCTGAGATCTCCACCTGAGCTGAAACCAAGAGTCAGTGCTTAACCGACTGCACCATACAGGCACCCGTTTCCGCTTTTTGTTTGTTTGGTTTCTTAGATTCCTCATAAAAGTGAAATCATATAATATTTTTCCTTCTCTGTGTAACTTGTTTCACTGAGCATAATATCCTCTAGATCCATCCATACTGTCACAAATGGGAAGATCTCATTTCTTTTTATGCCTGTGTAATATTCCATTGTATATATACACCACATCTTCTTTATCCATTCATCTGGTGATGGATTCTTCAGTTGCTTCCATATTGTGACTGTTGTAAATAATGTTGCTATAAACATAGGGGTGCATATATCTTTTTGAATTAGTGTTTTTGTTTTCTTTGAGTAAATACTCAATAGTGGAATTGGATTGTATGGTATTTCTATTTTTAATTCTTTGAGGAAACTCCACACTGTTTTCCACAGTGGCTGTAACAATTTACAACCCCATCAACAGTGCTTGAGGGTTCCTTTTTCTCCACACCCTCTCCAACACTTGTTACTGTCTTTTTGATACCAGCCATTTTGATGTGTCAGGTGATACCTCATTGTGGTTTTGATTTGCATTTCCCTGATGAGTAGTGATGTTGAGTGTCTTTTCATGCATCTGTTGGCCACCTGGATGTCTTCTTTGTAAAACTGTCTATTCAGGTCCTCTGCCCATTTTTAAATCAGATTATTTGTGGGGTTTTTTGGTGTTGAGTTGTATAAGTTCTTTTTTTTTTTTTAAAGATTTTATTTATTTATTTGAGAGAGAGAATGAGGTAGAGAGAGAACATGAGAGGGGAAAGGGTCAGAGGGAGAAGCAGACTTCCTGCTGAGCAGGGAGCCCGATGTGGGACTCGATCCCGGGACTCCAGGATCATGACCTGAGCCGAAGGCAGTCGCTTAACCAACTGAGCCACCCAGGCGCCCCGAGTTGTATAAGTTCTTTATATGTTTTGGTTATTAGCCCCTTATTGGGTATATCATTTTCAAATAACTTCTCCCATTTAGTAGGTTGTCTTTTCATTTTGTTGATGGTTTCCTTCGTTGTGGAAAAGCTTTTCATTTTGGTGTAGTAACAATAGTTTATTTTTGCTTTTGTTTCCCTTGCCAGAGGAGACATATCTAGAAAGCTGTTGCTAAGTGAATAGAGTTGATTTAAACTTCAAACTCCACAACGATGAGTTGGTGTCTGTTAGAGCAGGAAAATATTGCTTAGTAAATATCATGGTTATAAAAACCTTTGTTGTTTTTTCTTTCTTCAGTCTTCAGTATTTCTTTTTTATTTTTTTTAAATTTTTTAAAAGATTTTATTTATTTATTTGACAGAGAAAGACACAGTGAGAGAAGGAACACAAGCAGGGAGAGTGGGAGAGGGAGAAGCAGGCTTCCCGCGGAGCAGGGAGGCCAATGTGCAGCTCGATCCCAGGACCCTGGGATCGTGACCTGAGCTAAAGGCAGACGCCTAACGACTGAGCAACCCAGGCGCCCTTCAGTATTTCTTTTAATTGCTTTCCATAATTCACAAGAAAAGCAATGCTTTCCTCGTTTTAGATAATGCTTTGAACTAAGATTGTTTAACATATTGTCTTCAGCATTAAAAAGCTATAATGTATTTAAGATGTGCTTCAAATATTATAATCATATACTTGATCCTTGAGATGAATTAAATTTCAGGGGAATTTTACTTGTACTGCTTACATGACATTTTTTCTTTTTTTTTTTTAAAGATTTTAATTTATTTATTTGACAGAGAGAGAGAGAGAGAGACAGAGAGAGAGGGAACACAAGCAGGGGGAGTGGGAGAGGGAGAAGCAGGCCTCCGGCGGAGCAGGGAGCCTGATACAGGGCTCGATCCCAGGTGCCCCTTACATGACATTTTTTCAAAATGAAGTATTGCTGTCCAAAAAATTAAATCAGATTGTAATTAAGTCAATCTAAATGTCTTATTGGAAAATTAAACATCAACCTAGTTGAATTCATATTTTGTTTTTTTATAAAGCCCTTTGGGGAACTAAAAATCAGTGCAATGTGATTCAGAATAAACCACATTTAGTTTGTTTTCCTCAGACTCAAATAGATGCACAATCTTCTCTAACATCACCAGCTTGGATTTCTTACTTTATTGTTGCTCACGGGTGTTCTCCCAAGGCATTCCCCACACTAATGTGCTGTTTTTCTCATCTAAATCTAATAACACCCCGGTGATTCCACCCACCTTGGAAGTAGTGACTGTTCTGCAGCCCAGAATGCCTCCTGGAATGAATTTGGAGCTTACAGGTATATGCTTGTCCTTGGCTTCTGTGTCTACTAATGGTAATTTATTTCTCGTCATATTAATAAGGATAGTATCCCAAGGATCATGGAAGGTTTTGTCTAACTTTGAAAGGCACCACATTTTGCTTTTTTTAAAGATTGTATTTATTTATTTATTTATTTGACAGAGAGAGAGACAGCAAGAGAGAAACACAAGCAGGGGGAGCGGGAGGGAGAATCAGGCTTCCTGTCGAGCAGGGAGCCTGATGCGGGGCTCAGTCCCAGGACCCTGGGATCATGACCTGAGCCAAAGGCAGACGCTCAACCGACTGAGCCACCCAAGCGCCCCTGAAAGGCACCACATTTTGAAAAAAAGTAGCCGCCTTTAAAAATTTTTATTTACTTTTTAAACAAAAGCGGTGTGAACTATTTGGCAAATCCTACCTAGGCCACAGAGAGTGGAGTGTGCTTATTCTCGCCATATCAGTGTTTCCTTTTAGCATTAAAATGAAAGGAGTGAGTGAATGATATGCATGCTTAAGTATGGGAGGGAAATGTAATGGTGTCAGTTTCCTCTGAAATGAATCGAAAAAGAAAATAAGATGGATCCATGGGTGGACAGATATGTGGTAAAGTAAATAGAGTACAGTATTAATGACAAAATCTGGATGGTGGGTATTCACTGATAATATCGATGTGGGAAAGATGTTAGGGTTTGGAGCCAATGGCCATGAAACAGTTCTTGAGATGTTTTGGTGCGAAAAGGTAGTTTCATTAAACATGGGGACAGGACCCGTGGGCAGAAAGAGCTGCACTGGGGTCACGAGGAGTGACCCATTATATACTTTGAAGTTGGGAGGGGTTTAGGTATAGCATAAGTCTCTAAGGAATTTTGGAAGAAAGTTTTCCAGGACCTGAGGGGGCTAGCTGTTTTTAAGAAAAGTCATTTATTACTGCCTAATAAAACCTTAAGTCATGAGACCCTTCAGATGTGTATTGGTGGGCCATATGCTTTGGGGAATGACTGCCAACATATATCTTGGGGGGAAAAGAGAAAAGGAAGTTTCCAAAGGAAATTTTATGTGTTCAAGTACACTGATAGTAACCTGGGGGTCAGGCTAGGATTGCCTCTTGCCCTTAACAAAGTATCAACATCGAGGCAGCTAAGTTCCTAGAAGAATGTCACTCTGCCTGTTTCAAGGACTTGTCAGGGGGCCATAAGTAGTAAGGAAAATTAACTTTTCTTTTGCCTTTGTTTCCCACATCAATATCCTTTCAACATTTTTGTATGTTTGAAATTTTTCATAATTAAATATTGAAAAAGTTCAAGAAGTATGTGCTAAAGCACTAGAGAGACAGGTATACTTGAAGATGTGTTTATACTATAGAGGAGGAAAGATATATTTTCCTCTACCCTTCTAAGTTCTTGGCTGAGACTCCCCCCATAATAAAAGACAGATTAACAGGAGAAAAAGAAATAGAAATTTAATAACTTGTGTAATTCTTGTATACACGGGAGATACCCGGGAAGACACTAACTCCTTGAAATGGCCTAAGCCATTACCTTAAGTACCATCTTCAGCTAAAAACAAAAGGGGGAGGGCAGTTGAAGGAGGTAATCAGGCAAAGCACAGGAAATAAGGGTGAGATTGTTATGCAGATTTAAGTCTGTGTCTTCTCCATTGATAAGAATTTCTAGAACGTCAGAGTCATCTTTTTCTTTTTGGTACAGAGAGGGAGACACCCTTACAAATGAAGATTTCTCTTATAAATGTAAATGTCTTACAAAAGGATAATTTCTACTCAGCTTTCAGAGCTTCTCCAGTCTCTGCTGTTTCTTAAAAATAGTAACCTAAAATAATCCTTATGCCTAAGAGGCATATTTTGGGATGGCAAATCTCTCCTTCAATATAAGTCATCTTGGGCCAGCTATTTCACCTCTCTTTGCCTTGGTTTCTTCATCTATAAAAGCCTACTGTATAAGGTCATGGATTCTGTGAGAAAATCTCCATAAAATACCACACTGCCAAGTTCTGATGTTCAGCTAAAGTTAGCTGCTATGATGATGATGAAGGTGCAAAGGTTGATATATGAGATGCATCATGGCCCAAAAGAAAGATTAAATGCCTCACGAAGCCTTTCCAAATAAGGTGACTTGACCGTCCTCTCAGAGGATGTGATGAAAATATATTAATGGAGAGAGGTTCAGTATAAGCAGTAAATGGAAAAAAAGGAAATGAAAATAAAGAACAAGAGGACAACGCAGGAGCAAGGTGTGCATGGTGTCGTGGAGGAGGCTGGCCTTGGTTGGTGTTTCGGGGAGGAGGACTAGATTCATTTGGAACTAAAATAGTTCTGTCATACTCCTTTAATATTAGATTCAAATGCTCGAGCTGGGTTTAAAAAAAATTAAAAAGCCCCAAATGTAACTGGAAACTGCCCTGGTTTTTAAAGCCAAGATGTAGGACTTGAACGAATTCCTTCATTGCTCGTCCTAGGATAAAAAGAAAGAATATAAAAATTAAACATAAGAATAAATATAACGGGTGGAAATCAGTTTCATGATTTATAACCAGTTTGAATACCCAGGTTTCTCCAGTTTTTAAAAGTTCCCCCTAAAAAATTATTGGTTTCATGGTTTCATTCCTCTGCACTTTGTTCACCAATATCCTTCACTCCCCCCCCCAGCCCCCACTTCTACTTCTCACAGTTACTAGGTACTAAAACAGGGCTTCCCTTGTCTAGGGCAGAATGCCCTTTCCTTATGCAGAGAGAAAATTTTTCTTTTTTTTTTTTTTTTAAATCTCTGTGAGGTCTTGAAGTCACTGGAGATGGGAAGGACTGACAGAGATGCACTTGAGTGCATGACTTTTGGGCATGAAGCCTAGTAGAGTCTTAAAACCCTGACCTCCCTCTTAGAAGAGTTCCAGGCTGGGAATGGCAGAAGCTGGCAATGATGGTAGTGCTGTGGTTTGGGGTGGTGGGGTTCGGAGCTGACAGCCCTGAAAGAATTCTTGAGCTATCTTTGATGTAAAAAAAGGTGGTTTTATTGAAGCCCAGGGACAGAACCCGAGGGCAGAAAGAGTTGCTGCCCTGGGATTATGAGGAGCAACTGATTATATCGTTTGGAGTTGGGGGGAGTAAAGACAAAGCAAGGTTTCCAAAAGGACTTTCATATGCTAAAGACTCACAGGATACTGGAGGCCTAGCTGTTGTTAAGCTAAGGGTGTTTTTCCCTCTAGCAAGGCATTAACTTTAAGACGGTTTGGAGTTTCCTGGAGGAATGTTATACTCTGCCTGCCTCAAGTATTTGTCAACAAGCGGCAGGTCCTAAGGAAATTTAGTTTTATCTACATTTCCTTCTGCCTTTGTTCCCCACATCTGTAGTGTCGCATCAACTCCTTGTTGCCCAAGCAGGACTCCATTCACCATTTAAACCACAATAAGCAATTTGGAAGTTTAATTTCCACTGGAGGCTAATCGCATAGAATCCAAAGATTTTAATAGATCCTGAAAATAAGATTGAGTTCCTATTAAAAAATATACAAGTTGACTTTCTTAGAACCATTAGCAGCTTAGCATACCTCACTAGATTTCTGTATTTGCTTGCCTGATTGTTACAGTGGGAGATTCGTGTTTCTTCTGTGGCACTCTAGCAAGGTGTTTATTTACCTTGTTAGGATAGAGAGAATGTCTCTTTTGGGTCTTTGAGTACGCAGTTTTAGAATGAAGTGGAAAGTTTTATGTTTTTTTATCCTTTTGATGTGGTTTTCGAATACAGCTGAGGTTTGGTAGGGTGAGATCCAGAGCCAACAACCAAGAAAGAATTCTTAAGACGTCTTTGGCGCACAATGGTGGTTTTATTAAAGCCCGGGGACAGGGCCCGTAGGCGGAAGGAGACGCACTGGGGTTGTGAGAAGTGACTGATTGTATACTCTGGGGTTGGGGGGGTAAGGAAGGTTTTCAAAAGAACTATCGTATGCTAAAGAGGACCTACAAGATGCCAGAGGCCTTGCCATTGTCAAGGTTGTTCTTCCCCTGTAGCAAGACATTAACATTAAGACAGTTGGGAGCTTCCTGGAAGTATGTCACGCCTGTTCCAGCCAGGAGTGGGGTGAGGGGAGGTTGCAGGGTGTCAGCTTGTGCTTTGTCTTCAGCTAGCCTTCTGCTCCCTCATCACTTTGAAGGATGGTTAACATAACTTTGAACATCTTTTTTTTTTTTAAGATTTTATTTATTTATTTGACAGAAAGACCACGAGACAGGGAACAAAAGCAGGGGGAGTGGGAGAGGGAGAAGCAGGCTTCCCACTGAGCGGGGCTTGGTAATGGGGTGCTCAATGCGGGGCTCTATGAGGGGTTTGATTCGGAGCTCGATCCCAGGACCCTGCGATCATTACCTGAGCCGAAGGCAGACGCTTAATGACTGAGCCACCCAAGTGCCCCTAACTTGAACTTCTTATACAGTAGACATAAGCAAAAAAAAAAAAAAGTATAAATAAATTGTAAACAAAGAAATGCTTTCTTCTGGTTTATTGAGAGGGCCATTCTGTATAAGCATACATATTTGGCCTGGGTTTAAGAGTAAGATCTAATGCATCCAGAGAAGGAACAAAGACTATCATCATTGTTCCAGAGAATTGAGAAAGAGCTTGGTGCTATATTCATAATTCTTTCTAGCAGTATCTTTCAAAAAGTCTACATTGCATTATTAAATAGAGGATAAATGGTAAAAATTTACCAAGCTTTCCCATGAAGCATTCCTGAACGTACTTGGAGTGAATGGCCCATGGGGATTTGATTTACTAATGGGCAGTCTTAGGTTCTGAGAGGCAGCAAAATATGCCACCTCAAAGTATGGCTCTTTGGCATAAGGCCTATCTTGAGCTGGTTATTTGTAACAGGGGCCACAGGGAAGGTTCTAAAAACTGAATAGATGCTACCTTGTTATAGAAGTTTACATTTGTAAGGGAAATCTCTCCATTTGTAAGGGTATCTTTCTCTCTGTACCAGGAAGAGGGAGATGACTCTAAATGTCTAGAAACTCTTATCAATGGAGAAGGCTAGGACTTAAATCTGCATTACAACCTTACCCTTGTTTACTGTGTTTTGCCTGATTACCTCCCATAACTGGCTTAGTTCTTCCTCCCTCCCCCACCCCATGAACATCTTTTGTCTTTAGCTAGAGATGGTTCTAAAGGTGATGGCCTGGGCCATTTCCGTTTGTTAGTCACTTTTCTGGGGTCTGTTCTGTGTATGTAGCAGATATACATGTTATTAAACATCTGCCTGTTTTCCTCCTGTTAATCTGTCTTGCATTATGGGGGCTTTGGGCAAAAATCATTTTTCCTCCAGTGTAGTTCCTATAAAGGAGAAATGTAATTTTCCTACTTCCAGCAAATTCTGTTGGGACAAATGAAGTAGAAAGTGTCAAAGTGGAGTAGGTAAAGCAGACAGAGCCTGAAGACAGTACTTCCAAGTCCCAGTGTTGCCACAAGGGCTGAAGCCCCAAGAGGGAGGGCCTTAGGTCCATCATCATGAGTGTTGTTGGCTTTGCACAAGAAAGAATTCAAGTGCAACTCATTTAGAGAAAAGGACAAAGATTTATTAAGTATGGAAGTAAGAAAGGAGCTACTTCACAAAGTAACAGTCTCTTCTCCCAGATGGGAAGAGGATCCGCTTTGCCTCCACCGAAGGGTTTTTGTTTTTGTTTTTTTTTAATTAGCTAACTGTATAGGGAGGGGCTTACTCTTTAACTTTGGGTTTATCATTTACATTGGGTGGTTAGTTTTTCCATTGTCTTAGGGTTGTGAAACTACCCACAGGGAGCAATTTTCAGAATGTCTGGCCTTTGTGGCTTTTACTGCCAGAGGGGGTGGGGTCTGGTGATCTTCCCTGAGTCAAATCTTGTTGATGAGGGAACAGAAGGCTCGCTGAAGACAAACTACAAACCTGACACCCTGCAACCCCCTCCCAATCCTGGGTGGGATATGTGTGATATCATCCCTGAAGTTCCCAACTGTCTTAAATGTTAATGCCTTGCTAGAGGGGAAAAACAACCTTAACTTGACAATGGCAAGGCCTCTGGTATCTTGTAGGTCCTCCTTAGCATATGAAAGTTCTTTTGAGGGGCGCCTGGGTGGCTCAGTCGTTAAGCGTCTGCCTTCGGCTCAGGTCATGGTCCCAGGGTCCTGGGATCGAGCCCCGCATCGGGCTCCCTGCTCCGCGGGAAGCCGGCTTCCCCCTCTCCCACTCCCCCTGCTTGTGTTCCCTCTCTCGCTGTGTCTCTCTCTGTCAAATAAATAAATAAAATCTTAAAAAAAAAAAGAAAGCTCTTTTGAAAACCTCCCTTTCCCTTACCTTCCCCAACACCATAGTATATAATCAGCCCCTCCTCATAACCCTGGTGCAGCAGCTTCTTCTGCCCTCGGGTCCTGTCCCTCTGCTTTAATAATAAACCACCTTTTTTGCACCAAAAACATCTCAAGAATTCTTTCTTGGTCGTCAGCTCTGGACTCCACCCCTCCGAACCTCGCCTATATTTCAAAACCACATCATTCTATTACCTGCTCACTTTTAGGTTAAGGGTCAGTCTCAAACCCTTTACTTTGGTCAGTTTGTCTCCCTAGTCTCCTTTCCCTCCTGCCTCGCCAGTACCCAAAATGTTAACTGTGGAGGAGTGTCCATCTGAGGTAAGGTCTGCAAGTCGGTTGAGACCCCCAGTTGTACAAGGAATCTATGTGGAATCCCACAACTTCCTTCAGGAAGGAGCAAGTTCTTGCTCTGTTGTCTTGCCTCTTTCCAAGAGAACAATAAAGCAAATTAAGGACATGTCCTTACTGACTTGTCTTGCTTTGCCAATTTTGGAGTTAACTGGGGGGTTATGTAATTCAATATATTTTTATATATCGAAAACAAGGAGAGCTAGTTGAGGTTATAAGACAATCATCAAAAGACAAACTTGAACATTTTTCACTAAATTCTATAGCTGAGCTGAAAAAAAAATAAACTAATTGTGGTTGGTACATAAAGTCCTTAATTGCATGCATGGCTCAGTATGTAATTATGTACATACATACATGGCTCTGAATTCAAAAAGGGACATGTTACCATAATGTTAGAATATAGTCACTGCAGCAAAGGATAATAAGGTAGTATGAAGAACCAGGGGATCAGAGATAGGTAAATAAAAAATGCGTTCATACTTACTTTAAGGGCCTGCTTGTGTGAATGGGGATAATATGTTGAGAGAAGCTTCATTAACTACGGCTTTGAAATAGCAGATATTTAATGAATGTTTGGCATACTCAAAATTGATTGAGGAAGTCTTCTTTCGTGAAAATTTCTTGGGAAATCATAGTGTATCCTTAACAAATAATAAAATATCAATGAAACTCATAACGATTGAGATTCTCAGTGCAGTTTATTGAGTAACACTCACATGGGGGCTTTGAGGGAAATGCTATTTCTCTTTGACAACAAATATATCTTGAAAATGGGGTTCTTGCCCTCAGACTACTTCAGCCTTAATGGAAGAAGAGATGAGATGTGTAAATGACCAAAATAATGCTGCAATGATTGCATTTAATTTGAAGTTGTTTACACTAATTATAAAAGTGGGTTAGAATGAAACCAAGTTTGAATAAAATTAGGGGAAATTTCCTGGAAAACAATGCAGATGTGATCTACTTTTGAATTTTATATCTTTTTTTTTTAAAGATTTTATTTATTTGAGAGAGAGAGAGAGAGAGAGAGCGCGCGCGCACAGGCGCGTGCACAAGCAATGGGGAGGGTCAGCGGGAGAGGGGGAAGCAGGCTCACCACTGAGCAGGGAGCCCGATGTGGGGCTAGATCCCAGGACCCTGGGATCATGACCCGAGTCAAAGGCAGACGCCCAACCGACTGAGCCACCCAGGCACCCCGAATTTTATATCTTCTTACATAGATTAGTAAATAAGACTTTTTGTTTTCTTAATAACCTGAGGGCAGAAAAACCCAAAACTATATACTAAATGAAGAACCAGTACTCATTGTTGTTTAAATGTTTCTTCCAGTTTTAAATCCTATAGTGTTCCCACATTACATTCAGGGTGAAATGTGACTATTTGGCATGGCATATAATACACTGGATTATGGATCCCTACTTATCCTTCACCATTCCCTCCTTAACACTGAAGGTTCTAGCCGCATTGAACATTTAACATTCCCTAAGGGTGCCATGTTCTCTCACTAGTCTTGCATTGACATGGAGTATTCCTGCTTCCTGGAGTCTTCTGTGCCTCTTCTTCTCTTAATGAACTCTCTCTCTCATCTTCCAAGACTCATCTCACCCTATAGATTTTGATGATTTTGGTTTTGAATTTTCTACTAAACTATTTTTCTTTGATCCATTTTTTAAATGAATTATTTTTAATTTCCAAGGGGTTGGATATTTTTGATTTGCTTAAACTTACACTCTTGCTTTCTAATTGTCAAATTTGTAGTCAAGGATGACTTTATGGTTAGTCTAATTATTTCTCTTTTATTTTGAAACTGCCGGGGATGCCTGGGTGGCTCAGTCAGTTAAGTGTCTGACTCTTCATTTTGGCTCAGGTCATGATCTCCGGGTTTTGGCATTGAGCCTCGCTTCCAGCTCTGCACTCAACAGGGAGTCTGCTTGAGATTCTCTCCTCCCTCCACCCCTCCCCCTTGCTTGTGCATGCTCTCTCTTTAAAATAAATAAATCTTGAAAAAAAAAAAAGCAGCTGCCCACATAGTGAGCATACTTTATAAAGTATTATAAATTACGCATTTCCTGAAGTTATAATTTACAGCGATATTCTCAGACCAAAACACCTTAGAGTCATTGTTGACTCTTCTTTTTCTCTCTTATGCCCGGCATATCTGATACCTCTGGAATCCCATTTTCTTGATTTTCAAAATATATCTAGAATCCAACTACTTCTGTCATGTCTACTTGGGTCTCAGCCCATAGCAGGCCTTACCTAGATCCTCGGGGTAGCCTCTCAATGACAGTTTCTGCTTTGGTTTTGCTTCTACATAGATCCAGTCTCTTTTTCATGTAGTATCTGTGAATTAGTAAGATGCTAAGTCATCCCTGGATGCCACACTTTTTGCAGTTTCTCATTTCACCCACCAAAAAAGCCTGAGCCCTTAAAACTCCTCTTACGGGATGCCTGGGTGGCTCAGTCGGTTAAGCGTCTGCCTTCAGCTCAGATCATGATCCCAGGGCCCTTGGATTGAGCCCCGCATCAGGCTCTCAGCTCAGCGGAGAGCCTGCTTCTCCCTCTGCCTGCCGCTCTGCCTATCTGTGCTCTCTCTCTTTCTCTGTCAAATAAATAAATAAAGTCTTTAAAAATAAATAAATAAATAGGGGCACCTGGGTGGCTCACTCATTAAGTGTCTGCCTTCAGCTCAGGTCATGATCCCGGGGTCCTGGGATCGAGCCCTGCATCGGGCTCCCTGCTCGGCAGGAAGCCTGCTTCTCCCTCTCCCACTCCCCTGCTGTGTTCCCTCTCTTGCTGTGTCTCTCTCTGTGTCTCTCTCTGTCAAATAAATAAATAAAATCTTTAAAAATTTTTAAGTAAATAAATAAATAAAATAAAACTCCTCTTACACCATGAAAAATCTTGTTAACAGGGGAGAAAAACAATAAGCTAGCATTTGGCCTTTTTGTTAAAAAAATCCTGTAAATCATTTTCATTGGCAGGGGTTTTTGTTTGTTTGTTTTTGTTTTTCTGTGTGCTGTTGTTGATGTAGCATTGGCTGTCAGTTATGGAGACATTTAATTTAATTTAATTTAATTTAATTTAATTTAATTTAAATTTTTTTTGGAGACATTTAATTTTAGATCATTGATTCTCAGCCATGGGTTATTTAGCCCCTAAGAGACATTAGGCTGCTAAACATCCTACAGTACATAGGACAGCCTCTACAATAAAGACTTACCCAGCACAAAATATTAGTAGTGTTGAGGTTGAGAAAGCCTATAATCTAGATGGAGAATGGGTTAAAACAAGCACAAAAAGGATTGGCCACTGAAAGAATGCCAACAAGAGAGGTCCTGTTGTTGGGGAGGTGAAATTTTCCCTTACCCCTTTTGGTTTTTTTGGCTGGTCTAATAATTAAATTGACACAAGACATGAGCAGGAGGAAAAAAAATTTTAATTTTATATGTACAGAGACCTCATAGATAGAGGACCTACAGAATGACTAAAACAGGTTTTTTATATACCTTTTAGACAAAGAAGCAATAGATTTGTGAAGAACTGAGAAGACAAACTCAGGTTTGGGTACTAATTAGTGAAGAAACTAAGCAAAGTTTGTTTACACATCCTTCTTGGCTCTGAATTCTCTATCTCTGGTGATAAGGATGTCTACCTCCTAGTATAGAGAAGGTAACTTTCATGCTGGAGATTTATTTCCTGCTTTCATTAGGACAGAGAGGAGGGTCAAGGCATCCTTCTTGCACTGGCTGTTTCTCAAGTGATTTTAACTCAAAAACAATCCATCTGCCACTTTTGGAATATTTTAGAGTAGTCTGCTCTGAGCTCCATCATTATTTGCAAACCATTTTCTGAGCCATGCATCTCATCCTTGCTTTAGCTTTTTTATTTTTTTGCTTAGTGGAAGAATTTTTAATCACATCCCAGCTGGGTGTTACAGCTTTGGTACAAAGAAGAAACCCTCAGCTCTAACCTCCGGGCTCAGTTCCACACAGCAAGAGAAGCTGAATAAATACTTTGTTATCCAAGGGGTTCAGTTTGGCTAGCAGAATTACCCATCACATTGCAATATCATTACACACATGGATTACTCTTGAGTGCCTGAGCTGTGCTGGAGACTAAGAAAAGCTGCTGATGACCTGAGCAAATACCTACAGAAGTAAAGATCAATCAGTACAGCTATTTAGGCCAGTTTTGCAGGGCTTGTCTCTGAGACAAATGGAGATGGGTGTTGAAGGCATTTTAGGAAGGATTATTTGGGGAGCGGTAACCTAGGCATGTGTGGCAGCCGTAGGAGGCAGAGGCTGGATCTCTACCTCGCTTTTCTCGTCCATCCAAGTGTCTTCATCTCTTTTTCTGTTTCCACTCCCTTGTCCCCACCAGCTGCAACCTAGTGTTCTTAAATTTGTGATAATAAGGATGCAGTGGGTTTTAAAGATCACTTGCAATTATTAAATAACATTAAACTTCATTTTTGCCTTTTCATTCATTTTTCAACCACTGTTTATTTTCACAGTATGTTAGAAAGCAACAGGGCTTTAAGTTTATATGGTTTATTTTTTTTAAAGTTTTATTTATTTATTTTAGAGAGAGTGCACGCATATGCATGAATAGGGGGAGGCACGGAGGGAGAGAATCTCAAGCCGACTCCCTGCTGAGCGCAGACAGGGCCCTTGAGATAGCTGAACCAAGAGTTGGACACTTACCTGATTGAGGCACCCAAGGCGCACGCATATGGTTGCTTTTTAAATTAGAGTTACATTTTTAGAAACGATTTTGTTTATTTATTTATTTATTTATTTATTTGAGAGAGAGAGAGAGAGAGAGAGAGAGAGAGAGAGAGCAGAGTCCCTGCTGACATGGAGCCCGACACAGGGCTCGATCCCAGGACCATGAGGTCATGACTTGAGCCAAAGTCACATGCGCTTAACCACCTGAGCCACCCGGTGCCCCAAAGTTACATTTTTGAAACCTAAATATTCCAGGCTGCTCCAATCTTTGAGGAAGTATACAGTCACATTAACAGTAAGATACAATTTTTCTCTGCCCCAAGACCCTTTTTCTTTTTCAGAAGCTCTCCAAGTTATGTTGGGGGGGTTCCTGGGGCATCATTTCGCAAAGCTGACCCTGATCGGCTTTGGCCCGGTCGTAGCTGTCTGTGTTTGTGGTAGCCATTCCAGTCCTTACACACCCCTACGGCTCCTTAGCTGGGCGTAACTGCCATTGCATGATCTCCAGTTGGCTGCTGGCGAGTCCCTGTGCTGAAGCGAAGTGAATGACTCCTCCATTGCTCTTCATTGATCTTGGCTCAGGAATAACCCAGTCATAAAACCTTTCATCAACACAACTCTTTTGGTTTATGTGCCCAATTCCCCTCTCCAGTGAGGCTTAAAAGTAACCCATCTGGCTAGCTGTATGTTTAGGTAGGAGACAATGGAGAGAAAGGGATAGGGAAAGATACCCCTTTATCTCTTCACTGATTTTCCCCCTCCTCTTCTAGGGGTAATCATAAATTACCACCTTAGCAAATAAGAAAAAAATAAGTACCACCCCCAAAATATACTCTTAGAGTTACTTTACAGATGGGCATAAATTATCTAAATATTCTTCTTAATAGGATGGCCCCACTTCAAAACTCCTGGGGGTACAGTTTACATCATACTTTATGCAAATGGCCTCCTAAAATTGAATTCTAGGAAGATATATCTTGATTCAAGTTCTTAATTATAATTTAACTATAATCCTAACAGATGTTTCTGTCAGTTCACAACCCTCTCAGGAGCTTCCCAGGTGTAGTCTGAAACCAGCCCCTGTGGTCAGAGGGCAGGGAGAGACCAAAGAAAGAGGCAGGGAGAGACCGCCCCCAGGTTGGTAGGTGGCAGTTTTAATAAGCAAAGGGAACTTAACATACACAGCTCGTCTTGGGTGGCAGCAAGATGAATGGATTCCTGCATCCACCTACCAAATCTTAAAAGTTTATAAAGAGGCTCTAACTGGGCTGGCTCAGTTACCTGTACTGTGCAAGTGTTTTCAACACCACATCATTGTGTCAGTGCTTTGTCCTTAGAGCAGCCTCTGGGAGCTGGAAAGGCAAGGGAAACACACATTCCAAGGGACAGGGGGGAGGGTATGTAGAGCCTCCAAGAGCCGGGGTCCAGCTCACCGGTCAATCAGCAGTCATAACTTTTAGATGATATTCCCCAGCAGTATCAAATAGCTCTAGCATTTTTCATTTTTATGCTTTATATGTTGAAGAATTATTCTTCTTAGTGTTAATACTTTGAAGCAGAGAATATGGGATTCTTTTTTTTTTTCTTTAAAGACTTTATTTCTTTATTTCAAAAGAGTGAGAGAGAGAGACAGCATAAGCCAGGGGGAGCGGCAGAGGGAGAGAGAGAAACACCGTCCCCACTGAGCAGGGAGCCCGATGTAGGGCTCCATGCCAGGACCCCAAGATCATGATCTGAGCCAAAGGCAGATGCTTAACTGACTGAGTCACCCAGGTGCCAGAATAGGGGATTCTGTCCATAATGATCTGATCATTATGGACAACAGCATGATCTGCTGATAAGCCATAGCTTAATCTCCCCTCCTCAAGCCCCGCAGCACTAGACTGTCTAGGGCTCGGTAAGGTAACATTTGCTTTGCATACATTTGTGTTGGAATGGACAAATAGAAATTGAAATAACATGCCAGGAGACTGTTGGTAGGTGTCCTGATTCTGGCTCAGTGTTCAATTTAAAATCTATGTAATGACAGAAGTGGGAACTCTGATGAGAAAAGAAGAAATTTGCAATCTCCACAAGAATGTCAGTCAACTAGATTCTTGACAAGTTCACATGTTATATTAAATGAAAGCATCATTTATGGATCTTCTAATATTGGATTGAGTTCCCTGACCACAGTCTAATCTCATTTTAGGCCCTAGATGACTTACAAAAATTTGTTGTGTTAAAAAATATTTGTAGTCTAGATCGTATTTTATTACTGACTGAAGTACATATACACAAAAAAATATATAGCAGAAAGTGTAAGAAGAAACATCCACAGAGTCATCTCAGCATTCCAGTGAAGAATGTTTTCCTGCAGCTGGTAGAGGGCCATGTCAGTCTCTCAAGCTGGTAATCCAACACAGTATATAGGTTGTCCTTTAACGGTATTCATGTATTCAGAGTTTGCCACACTGTTCACTCCTATTTTACCAGAAGTTATCACTCATTTTAAAGTCTCTGGAGGATGTAAAATATCACATTGACTTTTTTTTCTGATATACAGGTGATCACAAAAGCCAATAAAGTCCTTTGGGGATTTTATTTTCTATTTCACTTAATAGTGCCAGGGAGCAGGAATTCCTGTCCCTTTCAAGGTCCTTCTGGCTGGACTAAGAGTCAAATTGACATGAGAAAATCAGATTTAAAAAAAAAAACTTTTTTTTTTTTAAGATTTTATTTATTTATTTGACAGAGATAGAGAGAGAACACAAGCAGGGGGAGCAGCAGAGTGAGAGGGAAAAGCAGGCTTCCCGCTGAGCAGGGAGCCCAACGTGGGGCTTGATCCCAATCATGACCTGAGCCAAAGGCAGCCGCTTAACCGACTGAGCCACCCAGGCGCCCCTAAATTTAATAGCATATAACCAGAGAATCCACATAGATATGGAAATTCCAGACAGTTAAAATGAGGTATATATGACATCCTGAACTAAGGAGAAGGAGGTAGGAGTCTGGGACATCCAAGGGAAGGAATGCAATTCGTGGGACAATAAATAGGGCAGATGTTGGCCCTGCAATACAGATGGGTCACTCAGATAAAATTTATCTCTGGTAATAATGCTTATTCTAGGAAAGAACCCCAATTTACATTCTTCTATGTAGTTAAGGGAGGAGCACACTTTTCCTTTGAGCACATGACATCTTGATTGCCTTCAGCTCAAAATAATCTTCATGCCAGTGTGGCATATCTTGGGTGGCCTGCCCTTAACCCCTGCAATAGCAATAGGCTGAACCATTACTTTCAGTTCCCTGATCCCACCTGTGCTCTCTCTCCTGGAGACCTTCATACATGTTATTCCATCTCTTTGGAACACTTTTCTACTTCATCCTTACCCATCACCCCACCATTTCCTGGGCTAACTTCCCTTGAGAAATCTTTCTTGATACTTTATCACTGGATTGGGAACCTTTCCTGTGATTACAAAGCATCGTGGATTAACCCATTTTTAATGCCTTTGACATTAATTTTTAAAGGTTTATTTCCATTCTGAATCCCTAGATTTCAAACTACTTGAAGGCAGGGGCATCAAGTATCCTTCACTCTTGCCTGCCCAGTCCTAGCCTCATGTTGGGAGCGTATAAGTCATTCAGTAAATGTTTGTTGATTGAAGACTTAAATATTGGATTTTCCAGCTATTCACACCTGTATCTTATACCTAATGCTGAATTGCCAATTAAAAATAGAGACCTTTACTTCCATTTTCCTTATCAAGTGGATGTTTGAGAAATTTATCAAATAAACAGGAATGTAGGAAGATGTCTTTTAGTTTGCCTTATATCAGTAAGGACATGGCCCTTGAAGGAGAGCAGAGTTTACCGCCCCAAAATATATCACTTTAGGGTAAGGATTATTTTGAACTAAAGCCAATCAAAACCCATAAGATTTATGAAAAGTTCTTTTATCTACCGCTCAAATGCCTAATTTTATATTGGAAAGGGGAGGGGAGTCTGTTCTAAGAAGATAGCTATTACCAGAGATACCTTTTTACCTAAGAAACCTATCTGCATAACAGGGCAACCTTTGTTTTCCAAACATCTCTCACTTCCTCTGAATGGCCTTCCTCCCTTTTGTATTCCCAAACTCCTACCGCTCTTTTTATTTCTGAATGTTATTTAAGCCTCGATTACCTAGCTGCCTTGGGTCTCCTGTACATACAAAATTAACTTTATTTTTTTTCCTGTTAATCTGCTTTATATCAGTTGAATTATTAGACCAGTTAAAGAACATTAAAGGGAAGAAGGGAAAAATTTCTATCTTTACATTGTTAAGCCTGCTTATTCAAAACAACACATACTCAAATTGAATCACTTCTCTTGATCTTGAACCTACAAATAAATGGCAACTATGGTCATGTTATGTGCAGAAAAATATGAGCATATATTTGAATTTTTTGTTAACCCTAGATCTCATGTTAAGAGACACTTGAACCCTCTTATAAATAGAAAACATGCTAATAAGTGTATACTTACTAAATTTTCTCTTTCCATTCTATTGACTCTATAGTGGAATTATGACTAGTTTAAGCAAATGAATCATTTTGGCTGTGACAGCACACTAATAGTTTTACCATCTTGGCTAATTTTTGGTATTCTGAATTCTTAATAGTATAATAAAATAAGCATTACACTATGCCTTCACCATTTAAATTGAAAAAAATTAAACCAACATTCTTAGGGTAATGCTATTAAAAAATGAAAGCTGGGGAAAAAAATGAAAGATGGCTTGCCATTAGTTAAAAGAAAAAATATGACTTTAAGGAACCAAGAGAGAAAAAGAAATCCTTTTAGCATTCAGTTTATTATTCTCAGAAACAAAATAGATTTCCTTTCAATGTGTTGGAATAAAAATGGAGTTCTTTCTAAGATCATGACAACTTTTATCTATGGGTATGAAATTTTAAATAGGAAGACTGATAGCAAAAGATAAGTCTTTATCCAGTAACATGGAGATAAATGATATTCCTAAGGATTTAGGGATGTTAGAAAATGAATCCTTTTTTTAACATGCTTAGGTTTGCAATTCAGGAAGCCTGAGAATGGCGGTTTCCAGAATTTTTGTCATAGAAGGTATTTTTTAACAGTAAAAAACTTTTGTGGACTCTTCTCCACATGGATAATAGTTGTATTTCTGTTGTCGATTAAATAAATCACAATAAAAAAGTTAAGATGATGTAAAGTTAAGATGATGAAAAGTTCATCATCTAAGATGATGAAAATGTGTATTTAATTAAAAAGGCATTTTTAATTTTTAATACCCCTGAAAGACAGTGGCTCAAAATGTTTGAGATATTATTTAGCCAGTCTACATAAAATGTTTCATGTGCATATAGGTTCATGAACCCTTTGGAATAATAATTATTTTTTTTAATTCTTTTTTATTTTAAAGGTATTTATTTTGAGAGAGAGAGAGAGAGCACACAGGGAGGGGGGGTCGGAGGGCCAGAGGGATAGGGAGAGAAGGTCTTAAGCAGACTCCACATTGAGCATGGAGCCCAACGCGGGCTTGATCCCATGACCCTGAGATCACAACCTGAGCTGAAACCAAGAGTCTGATGCTTAACCAACTGTGCAGCCAGGTGCCCCCCCCCCCCCCCGCTTTGGAATAATTCCTAACTCTTGGGGGTCTGTAATTGCAAACTGGGAAGTTTGGACTTCTAAAAAGTGGTCTCATTTTCATGAAAATTACCTCTGCTATGCTTGACAAGACACTTATCATCCCTTAAGTCTTCTTTTCTGTTGCACAAATATATGAGATTGTTTATGATCATCTTTAACTCTTTTTCTTAGTGTTTCAGAAGTTCTAGTTGTTCACTTTTACTGGACTTTAAATGAGGTATTTAAATATCCAGATTTGTGATCCACTGAAGACATATCTTGGCTAGATTGCAGACTCACAAGTATAGTGAGAGAGCCCATAGGCATGAATAACTTACCTCATTTTTTTTTAATTCATCATATATTGTAATTGTTTCTGAATTCATTGAATTTAAGATGCCTTTAATTGGGGGCACCTGGGTGGCTCAGTTGGTTAAGCATCCAGCTCTAGATTTTGGCTCAGGTTGTGATCTCAGGGTCCTGGAATAGAGCCCAGCTTAGGGAGGAGTTGGCTGGTCTCCCTCTCCCTCTGCCTCTCCACCAACTTGCACATGTGTATGCACACACATACACACACACACACACACTCTCTCTCTCTCTCTCTCTCTCTCTGAAATAAATAAATACATTTTTTTAAAAAGATGCCTTTAGGGGTGCCTGGGTTGCTCAGTCATTAAGCATCTGCCTTCGGCTCAGGTGATGGATCGAGCCCTGCATCGGGCTCCTTGCTCCACGGGAAGCCTGCTTCTCCCTCTTCCACTCCCCCTGCATGTGTTCCCTCTCTTGCTGTGTCTCTCTGTCAAATAAATAAATAAAACCTTAATCAATAAATAAGAAATAAGTAAAAAGATGCCTTTGACTGTAATAAGTTATTTCATATAACACTTATGATGAAAAAGTGTTTCCTATTAAACTGAGAACATGATACTTTTTTTTTTAAAGATTTTATTTATTTATTGTTGCTGAAGCATTTCTTCTAAGTATACTCTGCTGGTGTCTCTGGATTTTCTCCCAAGCCCCTGACATCCATTCTGCTACCTGTAGGTACTGACAAAGCATTTGCAGACAACTAGGATTCATCTTCTTTTTTCAAATTGTACTTAAATGGTTGTCCACTGAAATGTCAAGAGATTGTTGTGGCTCATCATACCCCTAGGAATAATCACAGGCAGTATGGTAGACAGCTTCTAAAATGGCTCCCAGTGATCTTCACACCCCTGTATATACAGTGTCCTCCCCTTGAGTATGAGCTGGACCTGGTGACTTGCTTCTTTTTTTTTTTTTTTAAAGATTTTATTTATTTATTCATGAGAGACAGAGGGAGAGAGAGAGAGAGAAGCAGAGGGAGAAGCAGGCTCCCAAGGAGCAGGGAGCCCGATGCGGGACTTGATCCCAGGACCCCGGGATCATGACCTGAGCCGAAGGCAGACGCTTAACCATCTGAGCCACCCAGGCGCCCTGGTGACTTGCTTCTAATGAATAGAATTTTGCAAAGTGATGGGATGACACTGATGAGATTAGGTTTCAAAAGACTGTGATTTCTCTCTGGCTATCGGATTCTCTCTCCCTCTTTCCCTTTCTCCCGCTGTTTCTCTCTCCCTCTTGCTTTCTCAGTCTAACAAAAGCAGTCTGTCATGTCATGAGCTACCCTGTCAGGAGACTACTAGCAAAGAATCAACAGAGGTCTCTGGTCCAGCAGCTCATGAGGAACCAGGGCCTCAGTTGAATAGCCTGTGAGGAACTGAATCCAGTCAACAATCACTTAAGTGAGCTTGAAAGCAGATCCACCTCCAGTTTAGCCTTAAGATAATCACAACCCCCAAAACACCCTGATTGCAGCCTATGAGAGTACTGGAGCCAGAGGACTCAGCTAAGCTATGCCTGATTTCCTGATACACAAAAATCTTTCCTATAATAAATGTTGTTGTCTTCAGCCATTAAGTATTGTGGTTCTTTGTTATGTAGCAATACATAACTAAGGCAGGCAATATATTATGAATACACAATGACAACTACATCATGAATGTCCCCTGGCTGAGAGCAGTTATAAATTGCCATTGATTGAAAGATGCATCTGAATTTTTAAATGATAAATGTGAATAAATAATCTATATTTTAGAATAAATAGAGAAGTAAAGTGGTTTACTTGTTTGTTTTTACCAGTAGCATGAGGGGTTTTTGAATTGAGAGAACTGTATTTTATTCAGCTCTGAGCACCCATGGTGCCCAAAACATAAGAAATGTTTTATAGGCATTTGCTGAACTGAATTATCCAAATAATTATACCGTTGGACAAAAAGGCCTAACTTGAGGCAAATCTTGAGAAAAAGAACTTGCTCATTGCCAGGGCTTAGAGAGGTATGACTCACATGCAGAATGCTTCTTTAAAAAATTTCAGTCTGTTCTCTTTTAAATTTAACAATGTCACTCATTTCATTTGTTTTTCTAGTACTGAGGCTTAACAATATCCTCTTGGATGTTGAGGATAAAAATGAAGTTGGAGTTTAATAATATTTCAAATTTAAGTATTATACCATTTCATAATTTTGCTCAGAATTTTATAAGAGTATGTAGAAAATTGCTAGCAAAGGAACATTATCTTAGTTTTTAAAAAGGGAATGGAAGAATAATAAACTTTTAGCTCAAACTGAGCAGATTAAATTCTATACTCAGAAAATCAGGTTGTCCAAATTAATCTAAGACAACAAACTGATTTTTGTGTTTAGACAGAACTGACATTTTATTGTGTGGGAAAAAATCATCTAGTAATTAAAAGAGTGGTTTGTAAACTTGGAGTCTTGGATTGATTCATTTATGAACAAATACAGGTGGCATGCCTTTTGCTCTTCTATTTAATAATTGCATGCATGCTTATCCCATTAGATCCTAGGCTCTTTTTTTTTTTTATAGATCCTAGGCTCTTGAAGACAAGGACCTTGTAATAGTAATCATTACAAAAGAAGAAGCATTTGTGAGCATTTACCATGTGTCAGTCACTCTGTTAATCCCTTTATATGTGTGACCTCATTTACTCCTTAAAATCACCCCATAAGCAAGTAATACTTCTAATGAGGTAAGTGAGTTTAGAGAGGTTAAGTAACTTGCCAAGCCAATATCATTCATCAGGTGATAGACTCAGGATTTGAACCCAGTGCCATATTTCCAAAGTCCATCCTCTGTGCCACTGAACTTTATTGCTCCTTCTCTTAGTTACCATTGTATTCTTTAGCATTTAGCATATTGCCTTGCCCATAGGGCGTGCTCAATAAATATTTGCCAAATCAAAGTCATTAATATGTATCTACTGGTTCCCACTATGTACTTTCTAAGTGTTGGATTAGCTAATTGCCTAACTAGAAAAGCTATTTAAGAAATTTTAAGATGGGAGGGGCGCCTGGGTGGCTCAGTCGTTAAGCGTCTGCCTTCGGCTCAGGTCATGATCCCAGACTCCCAGGATCGAGCCCCGCATTGGGCTCCCTGCTCAGTGGGAAGCCTGCTTTTCCCTCTCCCACTCCCCCTGCTTGTGTTCCCTCTCTCACTGTGTCTCTGTCAAATAAATAAAATCTTTAAAAAAAAAAAAATTTAAGATGGGAGTATTAGTGCTTAATTTGTATCCTCCATACAGCTGGTTCATACAGGAAAGTAAGGGAAGGGGAGGAGGAAATTTTCCTCTGTCCAAGATTCTTGTAGTTGGGCTAAGAATTAAATTGATATGAGACAGATTAACAGGGAAAAAAACCCAAGGTTTTATTACGTGTGCACAGAGGCCCAATAATTAAATTGAGACCTAAAGAAATGACCAAAGCAGGCAGTTTTTATACGTTATAGACAGAGACAATAGATCGGTGAGGACTTGACGGGACAAAGAAAAAGTTAACTTTGGGAACTTCAACTAGTAAGGAATTCTAAACAGATTTTGGGCTGAGGTGGTAAATTAGTAAAAAGTAACAAGGTTTGTTCATACATATTTCTTGACTCTAAATTCCCTATCTCTGGTGATAAAGATGTCTTTTTACCTCCTGGTATAGGGAGGGTACCTTTCACATGGGAGATTTATTTCCTGCTTTCAGAGGGATAGAGGAAGGAAGTTCTGAGTGTCTTACACAGGCTCTTTTCTAAGTCCCCTTAATTTGAAATAATCAGTATGTCACTGAAGTACATTTTGGGGCAGCCTACCCCTAGTCCCTACTTAAGCAAGACCATACAAATTCTATAAATTCATGTAAGTAATAAAATATGCTTATAGCTATTTGATATAGTACCTTGAAACTACCAGACTGTGAATTTCTTTTTTTATTTTAAGATTTATTTATTTATTTTAGAGACAGAGTGTGTAAGTGGGGTGAGGGGCAGAGGGAAAGGGAGAGGGGAAGCAGACTCCTTCCTGAGTGTGGAGCCCAGCTCGGGGCTCAATCTCATGACCCTGAGATCGTGACCTGAGCCAAAACCAAGAGTCCAGTGCTTAACCAACTGATCCACCCAGGTTCCCCGTGAATTTCTTTATTAAGTATGTTTTCCCCTGTTTTTCAAATTAGCTAATCTAAGTTGTATTGCCATTTCTAGTTTTGGTTTTGAGATACAGGTATGCTTTTGAATTGTTCAAAGGGAATAATAACAATGAAATTCACCTGAGAATATCCCATTTCTGTGGTGGATTATGCAATATTTTCAGCTTTTGACTATAATACTTTGTGACAAGTGATCCTTTGGAGACCTTATTATCCTCTTTAATAAGAGATGAATTGGATAATTCACCTATTTTTATTTAAATTTTTAATAAAGTAGAGAATACATTTCATAAGTGATATTTTTCATTGTAAAATAAATAGCTTTGTTCAATTACTTGAAAATGTTATTCAAAAGGAGGCAGAAATAAACTGTGTGGTAATATTTTTCTGCTTTGTAAAAAACAGTTGTACTAACTAAAGGGGACCTCTAGCTTTTGTGCAGGGCAAGTTCTAGAGGTGTTTTTGATAAAGGGATTCCAGGGGGCCCTTTTAAGATGCAGAGGAAGAAGACAAAGGGCAGATGGTCCTGTGATAGTGTAAAAGGTTGACTTTCCCCCCATGGAAGACAATATTAATTCTTCCACCTTCTTCTTTATCCTTATTGTTTCTTTCTTCTTTCTACCAAGATTGGAGGGATACTGGTAGAGTTAAGAGAAGGGACACTGGGCTGAATTATAGGAGACTAGATTTTCCAGGACCAGAATCTGAGGAGTGAAGCCTGTTTTCTTTCTTCCATTTTTCCATTTTTTCCTATTCATTAAGTCATTCATTTATTGAAAAAAATATTCACCGAATGCCAAACTTATGCCAGGAACTGTGATAGGTGTATTGGATACAGTGGTGAGCAATAGAAAACATTTGCTACCATGAACTAATTGTTTCTCAAAACATTTATATGGGGTAATTTGGCTTGCAAAGTGTTTCTTACTTTATGAAGTACCTTGGTGTGAATGGCCAACAGGTTCAAACTTAAACTATATGTGTAATCCTGCAAAATGGAGCCTTAGAAAGCAAGGAAAATTGCTGAAGGAGGCAGTGTGAGCTAGCACTACAGTTTTCAAGCTAAAAATACTGAATAGTTTTGCATGTGTATTTATTTTAGCAAAATATAAATTTTCCCATTAATTTTATTCTTCATATATTTATTTTGCAAGAGGGAAATTTGAGTCTTCACTTTATGTGTTTGAGGAATAGGTTCTGTTTAAATAGTCTCATTAACTGAAGGTTATTTAATTATCTTTTGTATTTCATTTAACAAAAAGGAGAGATGTATTTTCATCTTACATTTGTGATAACCAAAAAAGTAAGTCTTCTCTGCGTGTGTGTGTGTGTGTGTGTGTGTGTTTTGGGGGGGGACACGGGGGGGCAGAGGGAGAGGGAAGGAGAGAATCTTAAGCAGGCTCCACACTCAGTGCAGAGCCCAATATAGGGCTGGATCTCATGACCCTGAGATGATCATGAGCTGAAATCAAGAGTCCGTTGTTTAACCGACTGAGCCATTCAGGCGCCGCCTTCTTTGTGTTTTTAAAATAATATTTAGGGGCGCCTGGGTGGCTCAGTCATTAAGCATCTGCCTTCGGCTCAGGTCATGATCCCAGAGTCTTGGGATCGAGCCCCACGTTGGGCTCCCTACTCAGCGGGAAGCCTGCTTCTCCCTCTCCCATTTCCCCTGCTTGTGTTCTATCTCTCGCTTGTGTCTCTCTGTCAAATAAATAAATAGGGGCGCCTGGGTGGCTCAGTTGTGAAGCGTCTGCCTTTGGCTCAGGTCATGATCCCAGGGTCCTGGGATCGAGTCCCACATCGGGCTCCCTGCTCGGCGGGAAGCTTGCTTCTCCCTCTCCCACTCCCCCTGCTTGTGTTCCTGCTCTCACTAACTCTCTCTCTCTGTCAAATAAATAAATAAAATCTTAAATAATAATAATAAAAATAAATAAATAAATAAAATCTTTAAAAATAAATAAATATTTAAATTCTAACAGAACATTTTCTTCATTGTTATGAAAATATGAAGCCAAAGTACCAGTAATACTTTATATATATGTTAAAGATCTCTCCTTTCCTTACAGTTCTTGATAGTTCTACCTTTATTGTTTTAGGAACTTCTACAAAAAAAGTCCTTGTTTTGATGTTACATTTCTAAAAATCATCTGTGGAACACAATAGAAGGAAGTCAATTTGCCAACAGAAGAGATGATACAATCTTGAAAAATCAGAGGAGGCCAATGGCTGGAGTCAAACCCCTCATCCTTCTTCTATCAGGCATAAAATAAGCATCAGAGACCAAATAAAATAAAACATGTAAAGGACCAGGACAGAGCATTTTTTTCATAGTATTTCATTGGCTAGATGTCTGCTGACTTGTGCTGTCTGAGCAAAATGACTCCTTCAGTTTTCAAACTGCAGTAAAATCTTATTTAACCAGAACCAATGGTCCAGAATTCTCATCATATCTAATTTCATTTTGCATCTAAGAGAAAGAGTGAAAGGTTAAAAAAAAGGCTCCTCAAATTTGTGTGGAAGAGTTCAAGTTCTACTTTAAAAGTGTTAGTTTCTCTTTTTTTTTTTTTTTTTTTTTAGTAACTAAGAGCCAAGTGAAAATTTAAAGGCATTTACTTGTTCACAGAGCATTAATTTTACTATGCTTTTCAGAATATACTGCCAGGAACCAGGGTGGCTGAAGCAAACAATACTTTGTAACACACCATACAAAATATGTTCTCACCTCTATTTTTTGATCCTGAATCACTTTCTCAAAATCCACAATAACTTTAAGCAATAACTTTCCTTCAGAAGACAAAGCAGCTTCAGAACATTTGTAGATTTTTTGGGTTGTGGAAGATAATGGAAGTTGGAATTCCAGAAGGGCTGCATGTAGATTAAAGGATTTTTGTTTGTTCTGTTTTATTTATTTATTTATTTATTTATTTATTTATTTATTCTTATTATTTTTTTTGACAGAGAGAGAGTGAGAGCAGGAACATAAGCAGGGGGAGTGGGAGAGGGAGAAGCAGGCTTCCCGTGGAGCAGGGAGCCCAATGTGGGGCTCGATCCCAGGATGCTGGGATCACGACCTGAACCGAAGGCAGACGCTTAACGACTGAGCCACCCAGGCGCCCTGTTTGTTCTGTTTTAACTGGTCGATTCAGTTCAGCATTACGTCCTTAAGGCAAAAATTACTCTTCTTTAGTTGTCCTATTCAAAAAGGTTTGATTTTTTTTTTTTAAAGATTTTATTTGTTTATTTGACAGAACAAGCTTGCACAAGCAGGGGGAGCGGCAGGCAGAGGGAGAGGGAGAAGCAGGCTCCCCACTGAGCAGGGAGCCTGATGTGGGACTCGATCCCAGGACCCTGGGATCATGACCTGAGCCACTAGCAGACACTTAACTGACTGTGCCGCCCAGGTGCCCTGATTTTTTTTTTTTTATAGTCATAGTGCGTTTGTTCGTTTTGGACACACCTCAGCATTTTTAGGATATAATTACTAAAACATTTGTCAAAACCAAAAAGAGCCTAATTATCTTCAAAATACAAGTATGGCACAAACCTAGAAAATTATATTTCTGACTTTATCTTGCCCCAGTAAAATGCATAGTACATTTCAAATTTTATTAAAATAGAATGGTATATAAAATATTCAGTTATACTCACTTGAAACCTTTTTATCGATTATTTGCCATGTGTAAGAAAAACTATGCTAGGCACCATGGGGGTGGAAAAGCACAAAGATAAATGATAAACAGCCTTTCCATTACAAAGAGTTTAGTGAGATTAAGACTTCAGTCCAGTTCTGGAAACTGTCATCCAGAGAACCCTCACCTTGGACCTAGCTATTAAATTTATAGCCCATCTTGCTATGCACACAGAAAGATGCCTAGCTAAGTCTCTCATAGTGTACTGTCTGCCAGGGAAAGGTGAGTATGTTCTTAGGTCCTCAGAACATATTTTTATTACCTAGTGCCTGACATATAGTATGCATTCAATGAGTATTTGTTGAATGAATGCATGCTGTAAAAACTAAGTGATTTAAAGTGGCTTCTAACTAATCCCAGGCAGTTATATATATTGAGAGATATAGGCTCTTTATATATTGTTCTTAAATGGTAGGTAGACATGTGTTTCCCATATGGGTTGCTAGAGATATCTTGTTATGCCTGATTCCCCGGGTGGTTTTTTAAATTATTTTAGAATCTTTGGAAAGTGAAGTTTTTCTGACATTTTAAAGTTGGTATCCGTAAGAATCACTTATGTAGATTCTCAGATCCTCATCCTTTGAAATTCCTGTTCAAGAGCCTGGACTGTAAGGGAGCATTCCAGGTGATTCTGATCCAGGTACCTGTAGATCAGATTTTAAGAGACTCTATTTTTTTTTTAAAGATTTTATTTATTTATTTGACAGAGAGAGAGATAGCTAGAGAGCGAACACGAGCAGGGGGAGTGGGAGAGGGAGAAGCAGGCTTCCCGCGGAGCAGGGAGCCCGACGTGGGGCTCGATCCCAGGACCCTGGGATCATGACCTGAGCCAAAGGCAGATGCTTAACGACTGAGCCACCCAGGCACCCCAAGAGACTCTATTTTTGAGTATAGATAGGCACATTGATCTTTAGGGTTTCACCAAAGTCATTATAAATAAAACTCTAAATTAAAAATACATACCATTGGTTTTAGAATAGTTTTAAAAATAGAAAATAAGATTTCAAAAGCACAAATCATCATTTATGCAAAGCAGCTTTGCAGTTATCAGAAGCTGTGATGAGCAGGGCTACTACAACATGTGAGACCACATGAAGTTAATGGTGATTAATAAAGATTTAAGAGAGGCTGAAATTAGTAGGTCAGTTATAATAGTTATTCTAGTCACTGTTACTGAGTTAGCATATGATTTGCTGTTACTAGATCAATAAGGTTGAATGGAGTCTTTAAATATTTAGGCAAATGTGTATGTGAAAAGAGGCTAAAACATAGGACCAGCTAAAGAAAAATTTCAATAGAAATTATTTATTCAAGGATAGTATTTTCTCAGAGATTGTATTGGGTTGCTGTTATACAAATGGTCTTGAAAGCAACAAGTTATAACCCAAAAGCCAACTTAAAGCTCCTCACTTGTTAATATAATGCATACCTATATTTGTAAATGCATTTTATGAGTAGAATTAACACTTGGTGAGTAATAAATTTGTTGATGATGTTGTTAGGTGTTGAGTGGGGTTTTCTCTATTTTTGTTTTATTTAGGCCTTGAAAATTAATTCCCAAGATGAAAACAAAAGGGATTAAAGTAGGGCACACCTTAAATTTACAAAAATAGCTATGACTGCGACTAGCCATCTGCCCCCAGGACTGCAGAGAGGAGCAAGCAGAACTAGCTTTTATTTACTTATTCCTCTGCCCCATTCCATGCAAGTAGAAGACTGGAAGGAGAGAGGGGAACTCTGGGGGAAGAAGAGTGTTCAAGAAGAGAGGTACACTCCTCTTCTCCCTGTGAGGGGAGGCTACACCCTGAACAATTGGAGAATATTTGCAGGAAAGAAAGCCGACATCACATTCCTGAGTTGGATGTCTGTTTAGCTTACTGACCTACCTTGCTGATAACTAGGTGAGAGAAGGAGCATTAGGAAATGATCATAAGGGCCACTCTCTTGAGTTCCCCATGAACAGTGGGGAATGGATATTGGCTATTCGTAAAGGAGCTGTCTGGATTGAGATCCCACAGAAGGGGAGAATTTGCCACTCCAAAATATGCCTCTTTGGCATAAGGATTATTTTAGGCCGATTATTTTTAAGAAACAGCAAACACAGGCTCTGAAGACCCAGATAGAAGTTACCCTTTTGTAAGAGAGACATACACTTATAAGGGAAATCTCCCTTTGCAAGGGTGTATTCCTCTCTGAACCAGGAAGAGGATAACCACATCCCTAGAAACTCTTGGCTTGGGCCATTTTGGGGAGTTACTTAGTTTTACTGGGTCTCTCCCATATATACAGGAAGTATACATGTTATTAAACTTCTGTTTGTTTTTCTCCTGTTAATCTGTCTTTTATTCCAGGGGAGCGTCAGCTGAGAACTTAGAGGGAAAGTTATTTTTCCTCCCCTACACTATTTAGTAAGATCTTTTGAGATCCTCACTCGTCCACATCTGTTCATGCTCAGCCTTTAAATACTTAGTTACATCAGTAATTATGACCAACCAAGGTGAGCACAATGGGTAGAGACAATGTCTATTTCTGCTCTCCTCTCCATCCTCATGCCAGAGAGAAAACTGGGGAGAGAAGCAAGGGAATCTGAGAGCCACAAGAGGTTAAAGAGGACGGTTCCCCACCCCCAAAGATTTTATTTATTTATTTGACAGAGAGAGACACAGCAAGAGAAGGAACACAAGCAGGGGGAGTGGGAGAGGGAAAGGAGACTTCCCGCCGAGCAGGGAGCCCGATGGGTTGCAGGACTCGATCCCAGGACCCCGGAATCATGACTTGAGCCAAAGGCAGACGCTTAACGACTGAGCCACCCAGGCGCCCCTTAGCAGCAATTCTTAAAGCAATTTGCATGTATTGAGTCTTTCCAAAGGGATTCACGTTATCATAACAACAGTGTTCTTTTTATACTAACTCCATTGGTTTATGTAATATTTAGTTCAATCACAGAATCAAAAAAACAAGTAAAAATGGCAAAAAACAAGTTTGGAAGCCCCATAAAACTGATTCTTGGGAGATCTACAACTTGAATGGTGCATGCAGAAGTGACAGGTATATTAGAGATGCCTCTTACCCAACTCCTGTCTAGCAAGGCTGCTTGCTTACCTTTCCACATCAGACTGACTAGCCCACAGCACAAAGGGTGCTCCCAGCTATTAGGATTCTTACGGATATTTTAAAGCTGTGAGAGAAAACATTTTGACCCTCACCGAGGGCATCTAGGGTTAACTTGGGTAAATGTAAATTATTTTTATCTATTTATTAAGTATCAGTGCTATACCTGCTTGAGAAGAATGTTTATTTGATATGAAATTACTAATTTCTGATGATCGTCAAAGTAAAATGAATAAAATCTCCCTAAGTGGAAGCAGCGGGGAATAACACCATCCCTTTCTGAGCAGTAGAAAAGAATACCGCCCCTCTCTAGAGAGTCTTAAACATCATCTAACTGTTTTCAATTGCATTTTCTACAGATTTCAAGCCCCAATTTAATCAACCATATGCAGTATGCAATACTATGTTAATGTCTAATTTTGTCTACATTGATCTCTCTAGTAACGAAAGCTGAATTTAAGAGAATATATTTAGATGTATGTCTACTATTTCTAGTCCCCATTCAGGAGTTTCTCCGTTAGAGCTATTATCCTAATTTCACCTAGAATAGCTGTTCATTGTCTCGAGGAATCTGTTTTTTTTTTTTTTTTTTCCAGATTCCATTCTATGAGAGTGATAGAAATCTAATCTCAGTCAATTCAGGAGTTTCCTCCAAGGCACACTTTTTAAGACTGAAGGTTCTTAAATATTACCAAGGAGTTAGAAATGGGAAAAATCTGATCCTGAAATTTCTCCATCTTGACTCTTTCTCATCCAGCAGTTGTGTTACTGGTGACTCAATGTTTAGGACATGGTAATTATTTTGCTCCATTCTCATTCCACTGGGACGCAGGCAAGGCATCTCCCCCCTGAGGTTGTTGGGGCAATACCTGCGTGGACTCACCATGAATGCATTTCCTGCCCACACCAGGACTGGTTTTGTCAGCATCCACCAACGCCAATACTCCTACACTTCTCTTCTACCTCTCCTTCCCACAATGTAGAGGAATCCTTTTAAGTCTCTGCTGGAAGTCTCATTCCCCTTAAATCTCCAGTTCTCACCAATGATGTTCTCAAATACTTTTATGTCTTGAGAGCGTATGCTTTTGAAACAGAAAAGCCAGAATGAAATTTGTAGATCCAAAAAAAAAAAAAAAAATTCTCCCTTGCCTCACCTCTTTCCTGAGAATAAGCAGAGACCAGCTATCTCCCTAAATGAAGTCAAGAGTGTAAACGAGGGTGAGAAAGGGGAAATAGCTGGAGGATAAAGAACATGGGCTAGTATCTCAAAATAACTATCACAATAACTTTCCCATTCATCTTGCTGGCAAACTAAGCACAACCATTCTGTCCCCTCCCTAGAGGGGTTGCAGGGGAGGAAAAATACTTTTCCCCTCTATGCTTCTAAGTTCTCTGCTGAGACTTCCCTGAAATAAAAGACAGATTAAGGAGAAAAACAAACAGAAGTTTAAGACATTTATACCTCCTGTATACATGGGAAAGACGCAGGAAAACTAACTCCTCAAAATGGCCCAAGCCACACCTTAAATACCCTCTCCAACTAAAGACAAAAGAAGATGTTGGGGATGGAGAGTCAGTTATGGGAGGTTACCAGGAAAGACACAGGAAACAAAGGTAAGGTTTTTATGCAGATTTGAGTCAATGCCTTCTCCACTGATAAGTATTTCTACAAATTCAGAGTTATTCTTCCATTTCTGGTACAGGGAGGGAGACACATAAATGAAGATTTCCCTTATACATGTTAATGTCTTTTACAGAAAAGTAGTTCTATTCCAGTTTTCAGAGCTTCTCCTGTGTTTGCTATTTCTTAAAAATAATCAGCCTAAAATAATCCTTATGCCAAAGAGGCATATTTTGGGATGACAAATTCTTCTCCTCTTCAGGGTTTCAGACCAGTTTGTAATTTGGGGTCCTATTAATGGCAAGTACTTCCATAGGCTTAGTTCCACCAACCCCCTATACTGCCCAACTGGTGCAATGGAACTTTAATATCAAGGTCATCCAGGGATAACTTACCTGCCTCCAAGTTGTTTCCTGAACCACGCATCAATTATTTTCTCCATGTTTTTTCTTTTTTGAAATGTATCTTAACCCAAATTTCCAAACTCTAGGATTTTCACTATGTGTTCTATTTTATCAAACTGGACTTCTGCCTTTGTTCTCATTCCAAGTCCTTATTCCAGAAATTTGCCTTTTTCTCTCTTGTAGGCTGAATAATGACCCCCCAAAGATGTCTCAATCCTATAACATATATTATGTTAATAGAATTAAAGTTGTAACACAGTCCGTCTTAAAATAGGGAGATTATCTTGAGTTATCCAGGTGGGACCAGTGTAATGACAAGGGTCTTTAAGTTGGAAGAGGAAGGCAGAAAAGAATATTAGAGTGATATGACGTGGTTAAAAACTCAACCTGCTCTTGCTGGCTTTGAGGGTGAAGGAAGAGGGCCACAAACAGGAGTGTAGGCAGCCTCTAGAAGCTGGAAAGTGCAAGGAAATTGATTCTCCCTTAGAGCCTCCAAAAAGGAATGCAACCCTGCTGACACCTTGATCTTAACCCAATGAGATGCATTTCAGACTTTTGACTTCCAGAGCTGTGAGATAATAAATTTATGTTGTTTTAAGCCACTAAGTCTGTGGTAATTTGTTACAGTAGCTATAGGAAACTAATACAATTTCCGTCATTGGATACAGAGACTTGGTCTTGAAAATCCTTAAAAGTGCGAGTTTGGATCCTGCTAGGGCTTAACCCAAAGATGTTTTTTTCAGACATCTCCCTCTTTCTTCCTGTGTGATGTGTCCTCATACTCTTTACCCTTTGGGATACCCTATTACCTGTAGACTCACATTTGCTGCCCTCTTGCCTGTTTTCTCCTAAACACTTCCAGAAGCTGTAGACACCTTTCCCTGAAACATCCTCAACAATTCTGAGATGTGGCATAATCTGTTCGTTATCTTGGCATCTAACATGTCTGGTCTGTATCCACTTGACATTATAAATAAGCTATAGAATATCAGTCTATCCAATTTATAGCCTTGGTTATCCTTTTAGAATATAGTTACCTAAAAAAAAAAAAAAAAGAATACAATTACCTAGCACTTCTGCCTCCCTTAATTCCATGAGTTGCTAATACCTTGTTTTCATTTGTGTGATTATTCTCTAGGATTTTATGTTGGAGATCATGGTAGGGAAACACAGGGAAATCAAACAGTTCCCTTCCTTTGGACATCTAAACTGCTCATCTAAGAATAATGCTTTTATTTTTTATTTTCCCCCAATCACCTTTTCTTTGATTACATTCTCCCTCAATTGCATTTGTTACTGACTTTTTCTCAAGTAGATACAACTACTGACTTTCATTTTTTATACAACATGGACAGATCCTGGACATACTGCTAATTTGTGCATACATATTGTTCTAGAGGTTGTCATTTCCAATTTCATGTGATTTTTCTTTTTTTTTAAAGATTTTTATTTATTTATTTGAGAGAGAGAGAATGAGAGATAGAGAGCACGAGAGGGAAGAGGGTCAGAGGGAGAAGCAGACTCCCTGCTGAGCAGGGAGCCCGATGTGGGACTTGATCCCGGGACTCCAGGATCATGACCCGAGCCGAAGGCAGTCGCTTAACCAACTGAGCCACCCAGGCACCCTCATGTGATTCTTCTTATAGCTGTAGAACTTTATGTTTCAGGTCTGTAAGATATTTAGTGAATTCTATAATGGCAGCAAAGAACAATGCTGCCTGTGCTTCTTCATCAATTACTAACACTTCCTTGTTCTGGCTTTCTGAAAAGGGCTCCCATTATTTAAATAAAAATTTTTGGAGAGATTATTGTGGCTTCAATGATACTGAAAACACAGGGACTGTTAAATAGCATTTTCCATCATTTAATTCTTGTTTATTGTCAGAAATAACTAGCTAACTGGTAGTTTTGACACTTAAATCACTCAAAGAAACTATCATTAATTTAGTTCATTTAATGCGTGCTTCATGGCTTCTGTTGCTATTTGCATTTCTGATTTAGTAGAAGACCTACTTGGATATGATGCACTCTTAAAAAATGGATTCAGAAACCTGTTTCTTTCAGAAGCCACTATCTCTAGTCTCACTCTTAGCTGATTGTTTTGTCTTCTAATCCATTGAAAAATAGAAGAAGCTGAGTGTTCTAGTGAGATAAAGGATGGAAAGTGTCCAACTGATTTGGTCATTAGATCATTGGTCACTTTGTATAATGCAGTTTCGTAGAGACAGAAGTCAGATTGCTGTGGGTTGAGACATGGATGGTGTTGGGGAGGAAGAATTTCCTATGTCCTTTAAGGTCCTTCCAGCTGGACTAAGAATCAAATTGACATGAGACAGATTAACAGGAGAAAATCAAATTTAGTTTTCACACAGACCTGAAATTTCAAAGGCAGTGAGGTACCATGAGACTTATATGAGTTCAGGCAAGGGGTAGGGGTCTAAGGATACAAAGGGGGAAAAGACCATTAGGAGGAAGATGAGAGGAAATGTTTGTAAAACAAAGTTGCCCTATTACGCAACTACATTTCTTAGGTAAAGAGGAATTTCTGTTAATAGCTTTCTTCCTGGTACAAGCAGGCATTTGAGTGGGAGATGAAGAGTTTTTCCTGAATCTCCTGGGTTTTGATTGCCTTTAACTCAAAATAATGCTCATGCCAAAGTGGTCCATCTTGGGGTGGCCTGTCCTTGGCCCCTATATGGGAAGTAAATCATGTAAATAGCCAGTGGGAAAGATGAGAGGCAGAAGCGAGAGAGACTGGATGATAAATAGAAGGGACAAATGTTCAGTAAGGGATTTTAGGGTGAGAGAGACTTTAGGATAGAAGAAGAAGCCAGCAGAAAAATCAAAAAAAAAAATAAAGATCTTATTTATTTATTTGACAGAGAGAGAGAGACATAGCAAGAGCGGGAACACAAGCAGGGGGAGTGGGAGAGGGAGAAGCGGGCTTCCTGCCGAGCAGGGAGCCTGATGTGGGGCTCGATCCCAGGACCCTGGGATCATGACCTCAGCCAAAAGCAGACGCTTAACGACTGAGCCACCCAGGCACCCCAGTACCCCATCATTTTTATCCATTCATTTGTTGATGGGAAGCAGCACTTTCTGAGCCTGGAGGATAGAGATTAAGGATGGGCATGACTAAGGGTGTGTTTAGAGGGAGGCTGAGCTGAAAGTTAAAGGAAGTCATGCCTGACGGCCTCAGTCAGTCTCCATAAAGAAAGCAGCTTTGTTATCTGCTGAAAGTGAGCAATTGCTTGAGGAGAATGGTGAAGATTTATGATGTTCACTGAGAAGAATACGAGAAGAATACAAGAAAGAACAATGAAATGATTAAGGGATGGTACTGTGGACCTGATTGAGATTGAACTTGTGAGTAGGTAGTAGTGCCTAGCTATGGTTATGTGATTTCTACCAACAGTGTTCATCTTCTGAGTATATAAACAGAAAATACAAATTATGGTATTAATCCAGAGGTTTTTAAAAATTTCTGGGTAGGAATAATTATAGGAGGGGTATATGAGGGAATCTGAGGTACTGGTCTAGGTTGGTTAGAGAAGGGAGGCCAGCAGGGGGATGACCACTGGCAGCTAATGGAAAGACAAAGATCATCTTTACCTGATGCTAATAACAACCCTTCAGATAAATAGTTTAACCAGCCTGACTTTGAAGAAGAAGAAACAGTCTCTGAGATGTGAAGTGACCTATTTGGTGAGGTACTTAGAGAAGTTACCAAGGTGAGCCACACCCTTCCTACTCCACTATGTCTAACCTTTTCAGATTCCACAGTCTCAGCTCTGTTTCTCTCTCTGAACCCAAGAGTGTATATGGGAATATCTTTGCATATTCAAATTTAACTCGAATAACCATTGGCTTCACCAGTCTGTACCTACATAAATGAACTCATCACAACCCATAGTTTGTTTGCTCATTGCTTCTACCTTTGTAATATAGCACTTCCCTTCCAGGCAAAGCCTCCCTGTTCCAAGTATATTTTGAAATCCCTGGGGGCATGTCACATGTCCACTCCCATTGGGCACTCTGCTGCATTGCTAGGTGATAGTTCAGGCCAGGGCCTGGTAAGTGCCCTCATGGTATCAAGCAGTGGTCTGTGACTTAGGAAGTTCCTTACAGATAAGGAAACTGAGGCACAGAAACATTAGTCCCTTATCTATGATAACAAATCCAGAAAGTAGCAAAGGCAAAATTCAAACTCAGGAAGTCTGTTTGTATTGCAACTCTTCAGATTTTTGGTGCCGATGTTATACTTGTCATACTTCCTTCATTAAAAAAAAAAGAGAGAGATCTTCTCTTTCTAAGCTTTGAATTGGTACAGACATCACTGGAATAGTCTGTTCTTCCAAGCGTTTGTAGAAATCCTCTGTGAAGCTAGTGGACTTTGAAAGTCATTGACAACTTTCGTTGGTCTAGGAAAATCAATCTGTTTAAACTTCCTGCCTCCTCTGGGGTCAGTTTTTGGTAAATTAAATTTTTGTAAAATATTAGGGTTTTTTTTAGGTTTTCAGATTTATTTGCAAGGTGTTTGGCAAAGCAGTCTCTTAATCTCTTTCTTTTTCCTAATCCTTGTTTGGCTGTTTATAATTTGTCAGTTCTTATTTTATGGATGTGTGATTTTTTTCTAATTTGTCTTAATTAGGTTAGCTTCTTGTTCACTCATTTTAT
The DNA here is from genome assembly GCF_003265705.2 of Callorhinus ursinus. Classification (NCBI taxonomy): domain Eukaryota; kingdom Metazoa; phylum Chordata; class Mammalia; order Carnivora; family Otariidae; genus Callorhinus; species Callorhinus ursinus. Next base: position 31,451,197 of record NW_027397078.1, read on the forward strand.
TCTGTTTTTTTAATAAAAATATTTTTGGGTGATTGTTGATAATACTGGTTTTATTTTGCTTCTAGCTTTATTTTAAAAATTTCTCTGTCACTTCCTTCCATTTATTTAGTTGGACTTAATTAAATTTTATTATTTTTTATATAATTCTTTATGAATTTTACTCTGAGCACTGATTTAACTCTAACATATAGATGCTGGTATGTAGTGTTTTCTTTATCACTTTTGTTTGCTAGAAATTCTACAAAATTTAGTTTTAGGAATGAAGGGTTTGATGAATCACAGACTTATACCCCTGAAACAAATAATACATTATATGTTAATAATTTTTAAAAAATGAAAAAAAAAATGAGGTTTTTTTTTTTTCAAATGAAAAAGCCTTTTTAAAAAATATTTATAACTTTAGGTTTTATTGCAGTGTGTTCAGAAAATGTTTTCTGTACCAGTTCTGTCTTTTGGAAGATACTGAATTTTTCTGGTGGCCTAATATATAGTCAATTTCTCCAACAATTCCTTGGATACTCAAAGATATATATTCTCTATTTTCAGTGTGCACAGTTTAATATATTTTCATATATATCGTATTACATAGTTCGGGTCTCTTGTAGCATTACTTGGTGCTATAGACTGAATGTTTATGTTCCCCCAAAATTCATATGCTGAAATTCTAACCCACAGTGGGATAGTATTTGGAGGTGGGGCCCTTGGTAGGTGATTCGGTCATGAGGGCAGAGCCCTCAGGAATGGGATTAGCACTTTTACAAGAGAGAACCAAGCAAGCTCTTTCTGCTCTCCATCATGTGTGGATAAAACAAGAAGTGGGCAGTGACCTGAAAGAAGATTCTTACCAAAACCCAGCCATACTGGTACCCTGATCTTAGACTTCCAACCTGTGAAAAAAAATGTTCTTTTGTTTATAAGTCATCTAGTCTATGGCAGTCTTGTTATAATAGCCTGACCTAAGACAGGCTTAGTTTGAGTTTTGAGTTTTGGTCATCTTGCTCTGTCTTGGATTATCTTGAATAGAACATTATCTTGAATAGAGTTGTCAGCTGATCTGAGGGTGTTTCTATTTTTTCCTTAAAAGGTGAATTAAGCCCATTTATGTGTATTTATATGACAGATATGTTTGTTCTTCAATTTCCCATTTCGGTGTTAATACATTCTGGTTTTATATCGATAGATTTATAACTTATATGTCATTTTATTTACTCTCATATTTCTTTTGGTATTTAACACAGTTGGTATTTTTGTTTCATTGGTTATATCTGTTATTATTATCTTTAAATAATATTTCTAATAGTCTCTTTCTTTAAAAAGTATGTATCGTGGTTCCCATAAAGAGCAGCAATAAAATTGTTTTGCCTCCCCTTCCTCTCACATGCCTCTTCTCAATGCTAGGTTTATATTCTTCCTCTGCCACTCTATAAAGCATGTTTCTAAGGAATTATCATGTGAGGAAGTTAATAAAATGTGATTAAAAACCACTAAGCAATTAATAGATTAAAATATATATTGAGCACTTTATAAGTGAGCCTGCTGTTGATATGCACAAATTAACAGGGCAGGTCTTCACCCTCAGGGAACTCACAAAGCAGATAACCAGGTAGATAGAACTGGGTAAGAATGCCTGCTGATTATATTTCTCAGCAAGGCTCCACATTTCTTACTATTTGGGTTTCTTTACCTGAGGATTTCAAGACATTTTGAGAAAATAATCTGTCTAGTTATTTAAGAGCTTTATATAATTAACTCTGTTAGGACATTTTCATAACAAGGCACTATTACTATAATTAGCCAGTAAATTGCTGCTGAAATTTAACTGAGAAAAAGCATACTTATTCTTTTTTTCTCTGGCCCAAACTTTTCTGGATTGTTTTGGGCCAACTAGCTAAAAAAAAAAAAAAAAAAAAAAAAAGCTGGTATTCAAGCACTCATATAAGGCAATAGTTTATTTTTTTAAGGGAGAGACAGTTTTGTTTTAGATTTTATTTTTGATGTAATTTATAACAAATTTAATGGATATTTATTTTAGGGAAAGTCATGGTAGTGTACATTTAACAGATACAGAATTTACGATAGTGACAATGTAGACAGATGAGTCTGGAGTGATACTCTTTAAATGGGTAGCATGTAGTAGAACTAACTAGCCCAGGCTGGGAATCAGAATGCCCACAGTCTTCCTAGCCCCCACTCTAAAACTCACTAATTATAATATTGGGTGACTACTCTGCATCTGTGAAGTGGAAACAATACTTCAATGACCACTGTAGAGAATGAATTTAGAAGTGTGCTCACTGGACTACTATTGTAGAAGCACAGATAACTGCTTAATTTCCCACGACCATGTTTTTATGTGTACCTTTATTTGCACCTACAAACGTGCCTTCTTTCCTTCACCCCACAATGAATAAACCTCCTTGAGCCTAAGACCAAACTATCCATGTGCACTGTATCCCATGCCTTCTTGCCTTCTCTGCCAAAATTCTCCCCCTGTTTCTCTTATATAATTTCTTTTTCCTCCTTTTTGTTTTAATATTTTATTTATTTATTTGAGAGAAACTGAGAGAGATCACAGAGGGAGAGGAAGAGGAAACACAGACTCGCCGCTGAGCAGGGAGCCTGATGTGGGGCTTGATCCCAGGACCCTGAGATCATGACCTGAGCCGAAGGCAGACGCTTAACAATTGAGCCTCCCAGGCATCCCCATTTCTTTTTCCTCTTGCTGGTTTGTTCCCATCAGTATATAAATTTATGGATGTTACTTCCACTCTTCAAAATGAGAACCTCTCTGGATCCTATAATCCTTATTAGCAGTCCATTCATTTCTCTTATTGACGGAGAACAAAAATCCTTGAAAGAGTTGCTTCCACTTCTTCAGCTAGCATGCTTTCCTCAACCTCCTTCAGTGAGGCTTCCTTCTCCAACATTCCACCGAACCAGTTTTTCTTAGCATCATCAGTGATTCTCATATTGGCATATCCCAGAGTTTCTCAGCCTTGGCCTTTTCTGACATTGGGGCCAGATAATTCTTTTCTTTGGGGAACTGTCCTATGCATTGTATGGTGTTTAGCAGCATCCCTGGCCTTTACCTACTAGATGGCATTATCATCCTCCAAGCTGTGATAACCAGAAATATCTCCAAATGTCCCCATGGGAGCAAAATCACTCCAGATTGAGAACCACTGCTATCCTATAGTCAATTCTCAGTACTCATCTTAGTTGCTCTCAGCATATTTTCCATAGCTGATCACTCCCCCTTTTTTTATCGTGGTAAATATGCATAACATAAAATTTGTGGTTTTGAACATTTTTAAGTGTGCAATTCAGTGGCATTAAATACACTCTGCACTCACTCCCTTTTAAAACACTTCCCTCACTTGATTTCTGGGACATCACACTGGCCTGGTTTTCCTCCTGCTGCACCAGATGCTCCTTGTCAGTGTCCCGTGTTTGATTTGCTGTGGTTTTCAAACAATGAATGTTGAGCATCCCCAGGACTCATAGCTTCTTTTCTGCATATCCTTACTTCTTAGGCAGTCCTGTTATTTAATACCATTTAAACTTATGACTCCCAAATTTATGTCTCCATCCTTGCAAGTGTCCCCTGAGCTCTGGACATATACAACCAACAGCCTACTCAACATCTCCACTTGTTCTTAAGTGATTAATAGGTATGTCACACCCATCATGTCCAAACTCCCAACAGTCCTACCTCCCATCGAATCCACTCTTCCTAGGGCATTCTCCCTCTTAGTTAATGCCACATCACTTACACAGTTACTCAGGGCAAAAATTTAGAAGTCATCCTTAACTCCCCTCTTTCCTTATATCCCATATCCAAATACAATCTGAATCTGACCATTTCTGTTCACCCCACCACTACCTGGCTCATCCAAACTGTCATCTTTAGACTAAGCTATTGAAAACAGCTGGTTAACAGGTCATCCTGTATCCACTTTTGTTCAGTTTCAGTATTCTCCACACAGCACCCAGAATATCATAGACACATACATACACACAGTCCTGCTACCCTGCTCAAAACATTCCAGTTTCCTCTCTCACTTGGGATAGAATTCAAACTTCTTACCTTGGCTAACAGGCCCTACATTAGCTGGCCTCTGCTGGTCTCTCTGACCTGATACCCAGCCTGTTTCTGTCTCACTCATTCTGCTCTTGCCCCACCATTTTTCTTACCATTCCTCAAATATAAGTTTGTTTCTACTTCAGAGCCTTTGCACCTGCTATTTCTTCAGGCTGGAATGCCTTTCCTCAGAATGTCTCATGGTGCCTTTCCTCCATTTATTCAAGTATCTATTCAAATGTCATCTGGCCTCCCCTGGTCACCCTATCTGGCCTCCCTCCAACCCCATCCTCTACCTAGGTAAGTTTCTATCTCTCCACCCTGCTTTTGAAAAATACTTGCTTTTTAAATTTTATAAATAAATATATGTTAATATTTATTGTACATTTATTTGTTTATTGTATGTTATTGGAGAATATAAACTCCAAAATGAAAGTACCTTGTTCACTGCCATATCCATAGTTTCTGAAGAGTGGGCACTCAATAAATTCATGTTTAATGAATAGTGAATGTTGTAAATATATTTTCCATAGAGGGAAAGGGGAGCAAACAAACAAACAACAATAAAATTTACAGGTGCTTCTTTGGTCGGGACTGAAAACCACTATTCTAAGAGATGGACAGACAGAAAGAAATAGATAATAGACAGAAAAAAATAGACAAATAGAAAGATGATAGATGGATAGATATTTTTCATTCTAATTTCCATTGCACAGAAAGTTTCATTTTGCACAAGAAGTTTATTTCACCTCGTGAAATAAAAATGTATATTTTGTCATGGCTAAATCTTTATTATTTATTTATGTATTTGAGAGAGAGAGAGAGAGAGCACGCATACACAGATGGGTGAGAGAGGGGCAGAGAGAATCTCCGGCAGACTCCTCGCTGAGTGAGGAGCCTGATGTGGGGCTTTATCACACGACCCTGAGATCATGACCTAAGCCGAAATCAGGAGTTGGACGCTTAACTAACTAAGCCACCCCTCTTTAAATAAAAAGGCAAAATTAACTCTTCAGTGGAGCAAATAATTACTGTGGGAGAAACAAGGAAGGCAACTAAGTAATTCTCTTCATTGGTGTTGGTGGGGGAGATGAGATGCACAGCCTAAATTTGAACTTACTATGATCAGTTTTCTTTTTTAAAAAATTATTTTTCTTATTATGAAAATAACTCATGCCCATTATTAAAATTTTGGAAAACACTAACTTTATTGGGAAATATAAAAGCATTACAATTAATATTGCTATGTATTGTATGTATACCATGCACAATTTTTGTTTACTAAGCATAATTTTTGTTTGAGTTTTATGCCATTCCTAGGGCAAACAAGAAGATTGGAGATGAAATTTTTTTTTAAAGATTATTTATTTATTTATTTATTTGAGAGAGAGAGCATGAGAGGGAAGAGGGTCAGAGGGTGAAGCAGACTCCCTGCTGAGCAGGGAGCCTGACGTGGGACTCGATCCCAGGACTCCAGGATCATGACCTGAGCCGAAGGCAGTCGCTTAACCAACTGAGCCACCCAGGCGACCCTGGAGATGAAATTTTTCCAACAAATTGTAAACTCTCTGCTAGCTACTAAGCTATTGTCTCTCATAAAGGCCGGTCCTGGATTTCTAATATGACATCATTTTCTAGGACACCAATTACCCTTCAGATTGATTACTTTGGTTTCCTTCCATCATAAAGGGACATGGTTTGTTCTTATTGGAATAGATATATCTTCTGGATATGGGTTTGCTTTTCCTGCCTACCAGTTCAATAGTCAGTGGACTTAAGACTTTATCCACTATCAAGGTATTCACTGACCAAAGAACTCATTTCACAGTAAAAAGAAGTGCAGCATTTACTTTATACCTATAGAATACACTGGTAAAAGCCCATCACCCAGAAGTAGTGGTCTGTTAGAAAAGTACAAAATCCCACTGAAGACTTGTGGCACCAGTTGGGAGGCAAAATCCTGAAAGACTGGGATTATGCTTTAGTGGTACATGCTTCATCTCTGCCATAATTCTGTAGTACTTTTTCTCTCAGAAGCATAACAATGGTCCAAGTCCAGGAATCAAGGAGTGGCATGGTGGTGTCTCTTCTTTTATTATACCAGCTATTTCACTGACTCTTTGGTTTTTGATCCCATGGCTTGGACTCTTCAGGTTTGGTTGTCATGAGCACAAGGTAACTACAGAACCTCAGCCATCACATATAAGAATAAAAAAGAAGATCAAAAGGCAAAAGACACAACTCATCAAGAGTTTGTCCCATTTTGTCAAGAAGAGAGTAGCTTTCCTAGAATCCCCACTTGGTAGCATAATTGCTTTTCTCTTCTCTTGGTAGACAGAATGGAGTTTCATAGCCACCCTTAACAACAAAGGAATCTGTGAAAGTTGTAATGTTAGCTAGGTATATTGTCTCCTTCAACAATTTTGAAGCTCTATTTATAAGGCCAAAGGTGAACATATATTGAGTAGACAGCTAGCTATGTCTGCCTCATGTATACACTTTGAAATGAATTTTAGAAGACTGAGGAGTGTCCATTTCTTCAGTTGGAGGAATAGATAAAAGTATCATTATGTAAAATTTAGGGGTGTGTGTTAATTTGAGAAATGATAATATGAACTGTATTAACTACAGTGCGTTACAGAATTGCTGAGAAGCTGAATTCAGGTATGTTAGTATGTTAGGTTAGACTGTGTCATGTTGTAGTAGGAAGTCAACTGCCAAGTTGCAGTGGCTTATATCAACAGAAGTAGTTCTCATTCATGCTACATGTCCATTTTATGTTATCTCTGGCTCTGCTCCATGCTATCTTCACTTTGGAAGCCAAACTGATGAAGAAATTATTGATAGGAAAATTACCATTAGACGTGGCTCCTGGTAGCAAAAACGAAAAATTATGGTACATCATATGCTTTCTTTTAAAGCTTCCACTTGGATGTGACTCATGTAATTTCCACCCACATTTTGTTGGCCAACACAAGCCTTATGCCCTCTCTGAAATCACTAGAGTGGGGGTGTATAATTCCTCCCACGAGGAGGGGCACTGGAGGAAGGGAAACCGAATACAATCAAGCACAATTAGTCTTTCTCCTTGGTGTATATAACACTTCATAATGGATTGTATTCATTCTATTTCATAGATTCTCCCCACTAAAAAATATTGACTACAAGAATGTAGCAATAATTTAAAAGCCATTCAGAAAAAAAGAAAACCACGATATACCACTTTAATCACTCATTCAACAGGTATTTATCGATTTCCTTCCATGTTCTAGGTACTTTGCTAGTTCCAAGGAATTCTTTGGCTGAAGGAAAAGTCAGAAGAACTATCACTTAGAATAGAGTGTGAATAAGTATGGTGTTAGTGGAATGCATAGGCAGAGAAGGGGAATCTAACTCAGACTGGATGCATCAGGGAAATATTCCCAAGTGAGATGACATTTAAGGGGAAAAAAGGGAGGAAAACAGCAAGCAACACTTAATGGTGAAACATTAAAAGCTTTTTCATGTCAATTATTTCTCAGTAAAATGAGGGGGGGAGCTTTTTCATTGTGATTGGGGAAAAAAAGACCAGTATGCCAGCTATCACCATTTCCATTCAACATTATACAGGGCAGTAAGGCAAAATAAGAAATAAAAGGTATGAGGTTTTAAAAAGGAGAAATAAAACTGTTTTGTAGATGATATAATCATTTGTAAATGATATGATTGTATACGTAGCTAATCCGAAAGAATATACAAATAAGTTATTAGAATTTTATAAGTAAATTTAGCAATATTTCTATATAAAATTAACATACAAAGTAAGTTGAATTTCTGTGTACCAGCAACAAACTCCTAGCGAATAAAATATTTTTAAAATGATACCATATATGATAGGATGAAAACATAAAGTACCTGAGAATAAATCCAACTAGAGAGAAGATGTTCAATTCCACAGGAAAAATAGAAAACCTCTATAGAAACATTAAAAAGGCTTAAAGAAATGGATAGATATATCTTGTTTAAGTGTTGGAAGTTTCAATATTATAATTTCTTTTCTTCTCAAATTGCTATAGAGATTCAAAGTAATCTCAATAAAAACCCAATTGTGTTTTTTTTTTTTCTGAGAACATGCCAAAGTGATTGTAAATTTTTGTGAGAACCTAAAGGATCAAGAATAGACAGACACTGTCAAAAGAGATCAAAGGAGGATATAAATTTCTTACCTAGCCAATGGTCATTAGTATCAAACAACACTATGAAGATAACTGAGGTGACACATGCTCATGGGATACGGCATTACTAACGCCATCAGTGGTCACAGTGAGAGTACTTTATTTGCTTAGTGAAGATGGGCATAAAAAGAAGTGGGTTGAGAAGTAAAGGAGTGATTTGAAAGTGGAGAGAAGGAGCACACTACAGTATTTTAAGAAGTATAGCTCTTAAAGGAGGGAAAGACAGACATTGGGAAGGATAGATTAAAGTTTTGTGGGTTTTTTTTAAAGATTTTATTTATATATTTGAAAGAGAGAGCATGAGCAGGGTGAAGGGCATAAGGAGAAGCAGACTCCCCGCTGAGCAGGGACCCAATGCAGGACTCGATCCTGGGACCCTGGGATCATGACCTGAGCCAAAGGCAGACTCTTAACTGACTGAGCCACCCGGGCGCCCTAAAGTTTTTGTTTTTTTGTAGGATGGGTTCATTTTACCACGTATGCTTGATAAAAAATGATTGTGTAGAGGAAGCTGTTGATAGAAACAGAGAAAGGCAAATTTTGGGTAATAATCTTTGAGAAGATGGAAATGTATGGGATCCAGTATATACACACGAAATTGTCCTTCTGTAGGAAAAGGAGATTCATTTCTTCTGACGTAGTAAGAAAGAGAATGAGAGTGGTGTTGGGGAAGGCAGCTGGTGTGGATTAAAAGCTGATTGAATCCACTTGATGCCCTCATTTTGTCACTAAGTAGGAGGAACTGACAGCTAATAAGAGGAAAGGTAGAAAAAGGTAATGTATTTGACCTTGGGGACTCCATTTGGGGAACTGAAATAGGAAGAACCTTGAAGAATCATAAAGGTGTTTTCTGAGCATCACGGAGAGCCCCACTGTATTTGAAGATACAGATTTGTAAGCTGGGGCTTTATGTTTGAAAATTGGTGTTTAATAATAAGAATTAACATAGGAATAGGGCTTACAATGTGCCAGTCACTATTCTTGATATTATATTAACCTTCACAACAATGCAAAAGGTATGTGCTATTATTATCTTCATATTACTAGAACAAGGAAATGTGACCTGCCCAAGGCCTCATAGCTAATAAATGGTGGAGCTGGGATTCCATTCCTAGACAGTTTGGATCCAGAGCCCATGATTCTTTTTTTTTTTTTTTTTTTTTAAGATTTTATTCATTTATCTGAGAGAGAGAGAGCAAGAGTGGTGGGGAGGAGCAGAGGGAGAGAGAGAAAGCAGGCCCTCCACTGAGGAAGGAGACCGATGCAGGGCTCCATCATCCCAGGACCCTGGGATCACAACCCAAGCCGAAGGCAGACGCCCAGCTGACTGAGCCACCCAGGTGCCCCGAGAGCCCACAATTCTTAAACACTATACTATGCTACAATGGTTGGGAATGTTATTCTATGACCTCACCCTTTGGTGATTTCTGTAAAGGGACTGTTGGGTGGTACAAATCTATTCTATGTTGACAAGAGACATCAAGGTATAGTTTTTATTTGTTTTTTTCCATTTGCCTATATTGAGATCAAATAAATTAAGACTTTCTGGGTGCCTGGATGGCTCAATCAGTTAAGTGTCTGACTCTTGATTTTGGCTCAGGTTATAATCTCATGGGTTGTGGGGTTGAGCCCCACATCGGGCTCTGAGCTCAGTGGGGAAGCTGCTTGAAGATTCTATCCCTCTGCCCCCCCCCCCACTCACACACATTCTCTCACTTTCTCTTTCTAAAATAAATAAATAAATATTTTTTAAAAACTAAGAATTTCATGCCCTTTGAAAAGAATAGCTTTTTGATGTGTAGACCAGTGAAGTTTTGTGTTTCTGTATACCCTTGATTCATGGCTACAATTTTATTTATTTATTTATTTTTAAAGATTTTATTTATTTATTTGACAGAGAGAGAGAACACAAGTAGGCAGAGCAGCAGGCAGAGAGGGAGGGAGAAGCAGGCTCCCTGTGGAGCAGGGAGCCCAACGCGGGGCTTGATCCCAGGACCTGGGATCATGACCTGAGCCAAAGGCAGACACTTAACCAACTGAGCCACCCAGGCACCCCTTGTGGCTACAATTTTAGAATTGAAGCTATAAGCTCTCTATATGTCTACCTATGTGTCTAGAATTCAGGAAGGTCTTTACTTCTTTTTGTTTGAGTGTTCAATGGTTTCCTATCTCTGGAGCATGCTAATCAATTAGATTTTAAAGTATCTCCAAATTAAAGGGGTTCTATTTTTAGCTCCTTAAGCTTTCAATCTGTATTGGCTTATAGATATAAATAAGTACATATAAAAATTTAATATTCTCCAAATTTCAGAAAATAAGGAAATTGAACTTCTAATACTTTAAATGTGCTAAGAAGTTTTTAGAAAACTAACTGAAAAATGTTTGAGAATTCGGGGTGCCTGGGTGGCTCAGTTGTTAAGCGTCTGCCTTCGGCTCAGGTCATGATCCCAGGGTCCTGGGATCAAGCCCCGCATCAGGCTCCCTGCTCCGCGGGAAGCCTGCTTCTCCCTCTCCTACTCCCCCTGCTTATGTTCCCTCTCTCGCTGTCTCTCTCTCTGTCAAAAAATAAATTAAAAATCTTAAAAAAAAAGTTTGAGAATCTAAGTTCACATAATTTTGGCAAATGACACCAGAATCATTTTGGTTTAATAAAAACATCTGTCTTCTCTGATTTATCAGTGTTAAATACATTTTTATTCTACTTGTATGGGGTTTTTCCTAAATGTATACAGATCAAATAAGCTAACATTACTCCTACTTAATGTCTAAGATAATGAAAAATATAAATTTGTGTTCACTAAATTGAGTCATTATTCTGAAAATCTTTTTATTTTAGCAACAATTATGTTTTGAAGTATGTCAGTTTAAAAATAATTTCCAAGATCTTAAAGTAGCTCAAAATTTTGGGTTGATATTAGATTGAGTTCATTAATGACTCACCATTGGATACCTAGGTCATATAATTACCAAGCGTAATTTTATGTTTACGAAGTTTTGCTCTTTATGTATGCCACAGAGAGGGTGTATCCTTGGGCCATGTCAATGAATGTGTTCATTTTTGCCACTTTGAGAAGGAATAAAAAGGAAGTGTGTGGCTGGAGAAAGTTGTATATGAGTTTTGCCTGTCTGCTAAAATGTTTGTGCAAGACAAAAGGTCCCAGTTATCTACCTCATCCCTCTTTTCTTCATGAAATAAAAGTTAACTTTTTTTAAGGTTATAATTAATATAAGTAGTTGAAACTACACTGGGAGAAATAGTGATCAAAAAACACAGTTGTGTGTGTGCCTTTGTTTTTCAAGAAAAAAGCATTTTCATCTTAATGCAGTAGTATTCAGTCTGTTTCTTTGTTGGTGTCTGAACCCCTTTATATTCTTAGGGCTTTATTGAGGATCCCAGAGAACTCTTATCTATGTGGATTAACTATTACTTATTGCATTAGAAATAAAAACGAAGAAATTTTAGAACACTTATTTGTTGATTCATTTAAAGGTAGCAATGATGAACATATTGTATCTTAACATCTTAATAGTATAATGAAATTATTGCTGATCTTGCAGAGCCCCTGAGATCTGTCTTGAAGTGTCACTTTGTTCCAGAATATGAAAGAGCTAATAAGGACAAAACTTGGAAAGTGAATTTTATTTGCCCTGGTTTATAATACCTGAGTTTGAAAAAAAAGTTATAAAGTATGCGAAAATCCTAGCAAAGTGCTCAATTTGGATGGCATGATTTCCTTGTTTACTGCTTATTGCCTTTGCCTACAATATAAAGGGTTATATTATATTATTATATTACATTATATTTTACTTTCTTGATAGCAGAGATTTTGTGTCTAATCAGAATAATTTCCTATGCTTTATGTTGATTTTATTATATTCTTGACTAAGGAAAAAAAAGTTTCTCATTCTTCACTTGTAAAAGAACTGAGATTCTTTACAATTGTGTTACCTTCTTTTAAATTTTAAAATGTTTATTAACACTTTGATTAAATATATAACCAAATCTTCTCAGGCACCAATAATCTTTTTTTTCTTTTTTTATTGACATATAATTGACATACAGTGTTATATTAGTGTCAGGTGTACAACATAATGATTCCACAATTCTATGTATTACTCACTGCTCACCGTAAGTGTAGTCACCCTCTGTCAACCAAAAAATGTTATTACAGTATTATTGACTATATTCCCTATGCTGTACTTTTCATCTCTGTGACTTATTTATTTTATAACTGGAAGCTTATACCTCTTAATCCTCTTTATCTATTTCACTGATGGCCCCATCCACCTTACTTCTGGCAACCACCAATTTGTTCTCTGTATTTAAGATCTGTTTTTGATTGTTTCTTTGCTTTGTTTTTTATATTTCACATATAAATGAAATCATATGGTATTTATCTTTCTCTGACTTATTTCAATTAGCATTATACCCCTAGGTCCAACCATGTTGTTGTAAACGGCAGGATCTCATTCTTTTCTGTGGCTGAGTAACATCCCATTGTGGGTATATACCACATGTTCTTTATCCATTCAGCTATGGATAGGCAGTTGGGTTGCATTCCTATCTTGGCTATTGTAAATGATACTGCAGTAAACATAGGAGTGCATATATCTTTTCAATTTAGTGTTTTTGTTTTTTTTAGGTAAATACCCATTAGTGGCATTACTGGATCATATGGTATTTCTATTTTTAATTTTTTGAGGCACCTCCATACTGTTTTCCACAGTGGTTACACCAGTTTGCATTCCCACCAACAGTGCACAAGGGTTCCTTTTTCACTGCATCCTTGCCAACATTTGTTGTTTCTTTTTTTTTTTTTAAGATTTCTACTTATTTATTTAACAGAGATAGAGAGCATAAGTAGGCAGAGCTGCAGACAGAGGGAGAGGGAGAAGCAGGCTCTCTGCCGCGCACGGAGCCTGATGTGGGGCTCGATCCCAGGACCCTGGGATCATGACCTGAGCCGAAGGCAGCCGCTTAACCAACTGAGCCACCCAGGCGCCCCTTCACTTGTTGTTTCTTGTGTTTTTAATTTTAGCCATTCTGACAGGTGTGAGGTGATATCTCATAGGGGTTTTAATTTGCATTTCCCTGATGATTAGTGGTGTTGAGCATCTTTTCATGTACTTATTGGCCATCTGTATGTGTTCTTTGGAAAAAAGGTCTATCCAGGTCCTCTGCTCACTTTTAAACAAATAATTTGGAGTTTTTTTGGTGCTGTATTGTATAGGTTCTTTGTATATTTTGGATATTAACCCTTTATTGTATATTTCATTTGTAAATATCTTCTCCCATTGAGTAGGTTGCCTTTTCATTTTGTTGATGGTTTCCTTCATCATGCAAAAGGGTTTTAGTTTGATGTAGCCCCAATAGTTTATTTTTGCTTTCATATCCTTTGTCGGGCACCCATAATCTTAAGTGTTCACATCTCCTGTGACAACTTCTTTGATTTACAAGCTAGTTGCACAAAGTATGGTGCAAGGACCAGCAGCATCAGCATCAGCTGGAAACTTGTTAGAAATGCAGACTATGAGGCCCCACCCCAGATCTACTGAGTCAGAATCCGCATTTTAACAAGATGTTTAGGTGATTCATATGCACTTTAAAGGTTGAGATGTCCTGACATAGAACAAAGGTCAACATACTACATAAATAAGTGAGACAACAATTAATATTAAGTATTAATTGTGTGATGCTTATTAATTAATGGTTCCCAGGTGAGGGGTGGTGGGACACATTAAAATTATCTGGAGAACTTCAAAATGCAGACCCAGCCCCAGAGATTGTGAATTTCAAGTGGAGCCCAGAAAAAAATTTTATTTTCAGGGAGGCCCCCAGGTAATCATAGTTCACACCCAGGTTTGGAAGTCACTGCAGAATCTAAGAAGTGAGACTTCCAAGAAGAGGATGTAATGGCCCGAGGAGTAGGTCTTGAATTGAACCTTAAAATATGGGTTCTGTTTTTGCAGAATGAGGGCAATGTGTTTGTGTGTGTGTGTGTGTGTGTGTGTGTGTGTGTGTGTGTGTGTATAAAGGACTGTAAGACAATGTTATTAGAACTTTTCTTCCAGAGTGAGAAACAAAAAGGCAAAGTAAAGGAGATATTTTCTCTGAGGAGTTTTGGCAGGATTTTAAAACAACATTTCTCTATTAGAAACTAGGATGATATGATGCTGCTCATAATATCTTGGGAGCCAATGTCACATTTGATTTATGTTTAGAAACAATTTGAATGGATAGAATATTATTCTTCTCAGTTCCCACTTGGGGCTAATATATACATTGTTTTTCTCGCATAAAGTCAATTTTAAACTCTTGCTCTACATTGAATAGAAATAATCTAAGCTTAGATTCATTCATTTTAAGAAAATGGAAAATATTTTCATGCATTGGCACAATAGTTTGACTTTACTGGGTCACTAAAAATCAAGTGAGGGGCGCCTGGGTGGCTCAGTCGTTAAGCGTCTGCCTTCGGCTCAGGTCATGATCCCAGGGTCCTGGGATCAAGCCCCACATCGGGCTCCCTGCTCGGCGGGAAGCCTGCTTCTCCCTCTCCCACTCCCCCTGCTTGTGTTCCCTCTCTCACTGTGTCTCTCTCTGTCAAATAAATAAATAAAATCTTAAAAAAAAAATCAAATGAGATGATAGATACAATTATAATTTGAAATGTGGGAAATACTATACAAATGTCAGTTCATGGTTTGGATCCTTACTGCCTCTCCCATTCCTACCTGCTTTACTCTGACTCGCACACAACCTTGTTATTCACCATGCAAATGAATAGCATTTACTTGACTCCCATTCAGATCAGATGTCCTCCCTCCAAAACTTTCTTGAATTTTTTTTTTTTTTTGGTCAACCCTATACCTTGATTATATGTCCAATGTTGAATTTTATAATCTTGTGTTATAAGTTATTTTTTTATATGTAGGCTTCCTCTTTTAGGCTTTGAACTCTCTGAGGCAAGTGATGATTTTTAAAATTCATACTTGAATAGCTAGTGCTGGAGTTTCACTTCCTATGTGGTGGCATAAACTCCTAACAGACCTAATTTCTTATGGATAACAACAATAAATTCTGGTCACATTATAAAAAACAACTACATGGACACTCTAGAGAATAAACCAAGATAGGCAGATTTTGCAGGGAAGTTCAAATTTGGAAGAAATGACTGTCACAATGTAACTTAGCAGTTTTTGCAGCTTTGGCACTATGGCAGGCTGTGATCACAGCATGGTGCTGTCTTGACCTGCATTTTTTCTGGCCTGGGCAACCCAAGGACAGAACTCAAGGAGAACAGGGCTGCTGGAAAGTGCAGGGAGGCCCAGGAAGGAGATGGCCAGGGCAGGTAAACTTCAAATTCTACATTTAAACCCTACTCACAATCTGACTCCATGCATCATACACATGGTGAAGACTTAAAAGACGCTTGCAGCTGAGGTTAATGAAACCGAACTGAGATAAGAGTTTACCACAGGCAGAACAGAATTTTCAGTTAAATGGCTGTTCAAAAAAAGAAAATCATCCATGGTATTTGGAGGAATTTAACAAAATTCAGAGTCTCTAGAACATAACTTTCAATTATTATCCAAAAATCACTCAACATACAAAATGTTAGGAAAATATGACTGATTCCTTTTTTTATTATTTAAATTTTAGGTAGTTAACATACAGTGCAATATTGATTTCTGGAGTAGAATTCAGTGATTCATCACTTACATACAACACCCAGTGCTCATCATAACAAGTGCCCCTCATCCCCCCCCACCTCCCTCCATCAATCCTCTTTGGTCTCTATTGTTAAGTCCCTTATGGCTTGTTTCCCTCTCTCTTTTTTTTCTTTTCCCTCTTCCCATATGTTCATCTGTTTTGTTTCTTAAATTCCACATGAGTGAGATCATATGTTATTTGTCTTTCTCTAACTGGCTTATTTCACTTGGCATAATACACTCTAGCTCTATCCATGTCATTGCAGATGGCAAGATTTCATTCTTTTTGATGGCTGAGTAATATTCCATTGTGTGTGTGTGTGTGTGTGTGTGTGTGTGTGTGTGTGTGTGTGTACTACATTTTCTTTATCCATTCATCAGTCAAAGGACATTTGGACTCTCTCCATAGTTTGGCTATTGATGATAATGCTGATATAAACATCGGGGTGCATGTATCCCTTGAATCTGTATTTTTGTATCCTTTGGGTAAATGCCTAGTAGTGCAATTGCTAGATCGTAGGGTAGTTCTATTTTTAACATTTTGAGGAGCCTCCATACTGTTCTCCAGGGTGGCTGCACCAGTTTGCATTTCCCCCAACAGTGTAAGAGGGTTCCCCTTTCTCTGTATCCTTGCCAACACCTGTTGTTTCTTGTGTTGTTAATTTTAGCCATCCTGACAGATGCGAGGTGGTATCTCATTGTGGTTTTGACTTTTATTTCCCTGATGATGAGTGATGTTGAGCATCTTTTCATGGGTCTGTTAACCATCTGGATGTCTTTTTTGGAGAAGTGTCTATTCATGTCTTCTGCCCATTCTTTAACCAGGTTATTTGATTTTTGGGTGTTGAATGTGACTCATTCTTAAATGAAAAAGCAATCAATAGATGCCAATTCTCTCATAATTGAGATGTTGGAATTATCAGACGAGAACTTGAGTGCAGCTTTATAATCAGTCTCAACAAGGTAAAGAAAAATATAATCACAATTAATTAAATGATAGGAAATCTCAGCAGAGATATAGACATTTCCTTTTGGTTTTTCATTATATTGATTAAGTAGCCTCTAGAGTTAGCCACCTATCCTAGCCTATTCTTGCTTTTCTTCCTACTACCTGTTTGTACCTCAAATTAATATTTCACAAAATGTATACATTTACTCTAGTAGTACAATAATATCTCACAATCTATGACTGATATTTCTTTCAGACATAGCTTCACTGAATGAATAGCTCACACATGATGAAACGTTACAGTATGGTCAGGCTGTCGGTGAATCACTCAGCCAAATAGGCTTTGGTCTCTGCCCAGACATCTTTATTAAATCTGGTTTGGACATTATTGTCACAGAGTGTATCATTTCTATCTAAACAAACTCCTAGAAAAGAATGTGTTTCTCCTATAGACAAGCCAAAGTTGCACCCAAAAGTGTAATATATTGGGAAATTAATTTATTAATATCAGCTAATGTTAATGGCTAGTTAAAACAACTAAATCCCAGAAAACTTTCTTTTACCATTCTTTGAGTTTAGGAAATAAATACAGCAATTTATTTTTTATTTTTAATTATTTTTAAATACAGCATTTACAAATAACACTCTCTCATGATTTTTATGTTGATATAAAATTAAGTTTGGACATAATTTGGATGGAAATAGAGGCAGAAGCTGTTAGTGATCTTTCCATGACCACAATCATGGCAATCCTTAAGATAAAGTTGAATGGACTAACAGAAGGACACTCAGTCCTTACTGATATCATGGGGCCGCTTGATCTAACTCTAGACTGTGCAGTCACATAATCCAATAAATTCTCTTCGGTAGTTGAGCCAGTTTGGATTCAGTTTCCTCTTACTCATAGTTTCAAGTAACCCAACTGATATAAAAAGGTATGAGTTGTGGGGTTAGTTATGACATAATATCTTGCTTGAGTATATGCTTCAACTGTCATGAAAAATAATTTAATACTGGGGGAATTTTAAAATCTTATTACATTCTTTTTTTGAAGTTTTTATTTAAATTCTTGTTAGTTAACATACAATGTAATATTGGTTTCAGGAGTAGAATTTAGTGATTCATCAAAATCTCATTACTTTCTATTTTTTTTTAAAGATTTTATTTATTTATTTGACAGAGAGAGACACAGCGAGAGAGGGAACACAAGCAGGGGGAGTGGGAGAGGGAGAAGCAGGCTTCCCGCGGAGCAGCGAGCCCAATGCGGGGCTCGATCCCAGGACTCTGGGATCATGACCTGAGCTGAAGGCAGACACTTAATGACTGAGCCACCCAGGCACCTCAAAATCTCATTACTTTCTAAAAACAGTGTTTCTTAGAAACATTTTTGTAATTTCTTATGACCATCTATCAATGAATTGCAATTCTTGCAGAAAATCTGAATTTTTCTCTATCGTTGTTCAGTGTCATACAATTTCTTTCAACATTGCTGAATTGTTCTCTTGACTTCAGGTCTTTATGCTATTACTTCTGCTTATAAATCTCTTCTTCCAACTCCTTACCCAGCTAAGAGATAATGATTCTGCTTCTATGATGCTATAGATTATATTCTACCAAAACGCTGTATATTCTCCTTTTCATAACTCTTACTTCTCCAGAAATTTCTTAATATCTTTCTACCCCAATATGCTCCATGATGCAGGTTCCAAATGGTAGGTTGGATTATTATTTCTTTAGTAACTCCCTATAATAGAATTACACATCCATGCTTTTAGCCACGTGTCTTTGTGGTAGCTCCCAGTGGAGTAAGTGGAAATATATCTCTGCTTCATTAACTTGAGTTTGGCCATATGATTTGATTTGACCAATGAAATATGGGCAGAAATGACAGTATACCAGTCCTGAATGGAGGCATTAAAAAGCATAGTATATCAGTCTGGATCCAATCAGGAAACAAACCACACAGTGTTTTGAATAGAAAAAGTTTAGTATAATGAATGACTATATTAAACTATGATAGATGTAGACATAAAGGGAACTCTAAAGAATACCCTAGGGATGAGAGAGAGTAACTCAAGGAAGGACAAACTTAGAAGGGAGCTGCGTCCCCATTGAAACCTCATTGGAGAGGGTATGGGTGCAGCACAGTGTTTATTTTTTTTTAAAAGATTTTATTTATTTATTCATGAGAGACAGAGAGAGAGGCAGAGGGAGAAGCAGGCTCCCAAGGAGCAGGGAGCCCAATGCGGGACTCGATCCCAGGACCCTGGGATCATGACCCGAGCTGACGCTCAACCATCTGAGCCACCCAGGCGCCCGCAGCACAGTGTTTAGTGGAGGTTTGCTGGGTTGCCCTGGCCAGAGCTGGTCCACAGTCACCAGGTATCAGGAAACAACCCTTTGAGGTATAGGTGAACTGAGGCTGATGGACAAGAGTGCAGAGGAAGTCAAGGTATCTGGAGCAAGATGGTATATAGCCTGTGACTGATTCGTGGTATCTGTGTTGGGAAGGCTGCAGGAAACAGCCTCTGGGGCACAAGTGAGCCAAGGCTCATGGGTAGGTATACAGAAAGAACTGGGGGGGGGCGCCTGGGTGGCTTAGTCATTAAGCGTCTGCCTTCGGCTCGGGTCATGATCCCAGGGTCCTGGAATCGAGCCCCGCATCGGGCTCCCTGCTCGGTGGGGAGTCTGCTTCTCCCTCTCCCTCTGCCTCTCCCCCATGCTCATGCTCTCTCTTGCTCTCTCTCAAATGCCACAGTCCAGCTCCAGCAGGAAAGGGTTTCTTGAAGGAAAGGATGGCGTCGGCTAGTGAGGAGACATGGACACAGGATCAGGTTGTAAGCATCTCCCCCAGTAGCCTCGGAGCGACTTTATTTATAGCTTACAATGTGTGCACCCTATCTTATCAAAGTACTTATTCCATTTCTATATGTTTTCGTCTCTTGTCCTTGCTCCATAGACACCACAGAGGATCACTCCTCTTAATCCTTTCCCAGAGGCTGTCAGATGATGCCTGCACCCTTTTTCCCTTAATCTTATACCATTTGTTCATGTCCTTATTATCAACTCCAGTATAAGGAATGGGAGGAGTAGGGGTAAGGAAGTTAATCCTATTCCAGGGCTTGCCTCAAGGGGCATACCAGAGGTGGCCTCCTATCTGTATGCAACATAGGGAGGTCCCTGTACTGTGGGAACACAATGAGATTTTCCTTTCCTAGAATCCTGATGTTTCAGAGGTGCCTGAGGAATCTCATCAATAGGAATTTTTACTGGGCCTGGATCCAACAGCTCCCTTACAGGTTGGAGGACATTGGGAATTTTTACTTCTTGGCCCATCGTCGGCCTTTTTGGAATCAGTTTCATTATGATTGCTTGCATGGGCATAACTAAATTTATAAATCATTTTATCATGAAACCCCAGAAAAAATCCCATGATTATAAAGTTTGCCGCAAATAAAATGAGAGGAAGTAGCAGGAGCCAGCTGTGGAGTCTCCTGATTTTCAGGATTGTCCCTTATACTTGGACTTTGTCAAACAGCATGAGTAGCTTGGCTCGCGCCACTCAAATAAATAAAATCTTAAAAAAAAAAAAAAAAAAGAAAGCTGGGGAACCGATGCTAGCGTGAGGTCTAGAGTACACCAGTGTCCACGTTAGGAGGGTCATGCCATGTAGGTCACTAGGCCTGTGCCAGGCTGTGAGATCACTCATAGTTGGGACAGAGCGTCACTATATATTCCTACACACACATACACCATGCAACAGATTCCTACACACACATACACCATGCAACAGAAGCAAGAAAAAGACAGACTCGGGACACTGGAACCAGGAAAAAAGCCCCCTTCCTCCTGAAATGTCCCTCCTCTGACAAAGCTTACTGTAAAGAACATGATCACTGTAAAGGACAAATGATTAAGAAGTCCAGTCTGCTATTGCACAGCAGGTACTGAATGGTGAAGTTGGAGTTGAGAGGCAATAAATTGATAACTGGCAAGCATTTCAAGTTTCTACTAGCTCTTTTGAGCTGCTACCCTCCATGAGAAGAGCATGGCCCAGAGAAGCATTGCTTTTTCAGACTGAGTCTCACAATGTATAGTAGACATGAGCCCTATGTGGAACTGGCAGCCAATTTATAAACCCTGGAGTATTAAGTAAATGTTCATTGTAGCAAGCTGTTGAGATCTTTGAAGCTATTGGTTATACAGAAAAACAAAAACAAAACCTGACTGCTACATTTTGTGTTCCTCCATATCCCTTGTGCCAGTGCCTAGATTGTAAGAAGAGCTCGATATATATTTTTAAATGAATTGTTACTCAAACTTTGGGGCCATTTTCTGATTGCTCTGAAGGTTTAGCCCAGGTGTTATCTAATGGGCTACAAATCGAGTCACCATTTAAGGTGCACAGCAGAACAGGAATAACATCACGAAGAATCTTGATTTTGAGTCTGATTTTTAAAAGGAGAAAAAAAACTCTTAGCAGAAAATCTAAACCCAGGAATTGGTTTTCGAAACCATATAGCTCATTCAGTGTGGAGCCTTTATATGATGCAGCTAGGCCATTAGGTCTGGCTTCATCATCTAAATTGGTACCTTTTTGATGTGGCTTTGGGGGAACAAGGTGAAAACTAATCAGAAGAAGATTGCCTTGTATATGATCCAGCTATTGCTCAAAGGGTGAATTTATGGGTGAAGAGAGAAAACAGATAATCAAAACATAGCCTCTGCTTGTAGGACTGCAACTATGATAAGTTAATTTTACGTTCCAATCTTCTTCTCCTGTTTGGGGTCAGAGAACACATCACACCCTCATATATAACTGACTAACATTGAAGAACTCTGTCCTATCCATTAATTGCTATGTTGATAGTACTTTCATTATGCCACAGAGAACCATCAGCAGGCACTAACACATTCTTCAATTGAAATTATTTTCTGAATTTTATTTTATATTTATTTATTATTTTAGAAATATAAATATCTTTAATATATAAACATATGGATCCCTTTCCAGAGTACCTGGTAGAAATTTTGGCATGGTATTTCAAACATGATTGTTGGTTTGGCCACAATTGCTGGTCATTGCTCTTGGTGTTCTGAAGAATTTAGCCCTGCTTCTCATGGTGTATATAGTAGAGCTGCCCCCTAATTAGTGACCAGAGCTACGTTTGAAGAGCTTATTATCAGCTCTATGTCTGCCCTGGAAGCTCACACTCAAAGTGAGCTGCTCTGTAAGTGCAGTCACCTTAGACTTCGTACAGCTTCTACTGTTTCTGGTACTTCTTCCCAATCATCACTGCTCTGCCACACAGGGGTTTTGAGTTAGTTTTTCATGTTTTTTTTTTTTTTTAAGATTTTATTTATTTATTTGACAGAGAGAGAGAGAGCGAGAGCAGGAACACAAGCAAGGGGTGTGGGAGAGGGAGAAGCAGGCTTCCTGCCGCGCAGGGAGCCCGATGTGGGACTCGATCCCAGGACCCTGGGATCATGACCTGAGCCGAAGGCAGACGCTTAACGACTGAGCCACCCAGGCGCCCTTGTTTTGTTTTTTAATTAAACACACTATTAACCCTCCCTTTGTCAGTGGTATAGTCATTTATTTTTCTTCCAAGGATGTCATTAAACTGCTTTCACAATAAAATTGTACATTATGTTTATATATTTTAGGTCCATAATCTCTCTCTCTTTTAGACTTTTAAAGTTTCCCCTTTCTTTAATACTCATCTAAAGAATCTAAAATTGGTTTCCATTTATTCATTTACTCTTTTTCTGACTTCTCTTTTTCTGAGGTGGAATAACTTTTGATATGTGCCTCTGAACAAGGTTTTCAAAGGGTAGAAGTGATATGGTCACTTATAAATGAAGGTTACAAACAGAATATAGACCTAAATAGAATTTTAGATAACTTTTCTCCAACTTTATCCTTTTGCAGTTGAGATTGAAAGTGAAGTGACCTGCCCTAAGTTATATAACTAGGTGGTAGCCGATTTGGGACCAGGACTTAATAACCTTTTCTTCTCTTCTAGTTCTCTCACTCTATCTAACCATATTATTTTTTAAAGATTTTATTTATTTATTTGACAGAGAGAGAGGGAACACATGCAGGGGGAGTGGGAGAGGGAGAAGCAGGCTTCCCGCCGAGCAGGGAGCCCGATGCGGGGCTCGATCCTAGGACCCTGGGATCATGACCTGAACAGAAGGCAGAGGCTTAACGACTGAGCCACCCAGGTGCCCCTAACATATTATTTTAAAGACACGAAACCAATGCCAGGGAGATTTGGGAATCTGGAATGACTAGTATTCTTGGCCTTCCAATAAACATCCCCGAGGGGACTGCTTGTTATTTTAAATCTCAGAGTAAGAAGTACCTCAGTAAATCTCTAGTCCACGGGACTGACCTTGGTGAGACAACTCAAGGCGAGCATCTGTAGCTTACACACTCCTGTTTGTTAGGAAGCTGAGGATCCTCAAGGGTAGGCAGAAGGAGGAGGTGTGCTAGGAAATCTCTCTCAACGAAAATATCACCCTGTACATATCCTTTTTGGGAGATTAATTCTTCTGGGTGCTAAAGCCTTCATTCTTTCGGAATTCCCTATTAAAAAGCACATAATCCTAAAGCATCATTTTGAGTCATTTCAGATATTTATTAGCTAATACTTCAGGGGTTTTCCCTGAGAGAAGGACTCCCTCGATGTGCTTTTATAATAAAGAAGCAGAACCAGGAGCAAAGAGTTCAGAAATGAGATATTTCTTTTCAAATCATGCTGCCTAACCCACACTTGGGACAAAGTTGGATTTAAAACCTTGCTGCTTTACAGAGGCAGCAGTTCTTAGCAAGCACAGCTACACTGAATAGTTTCATGCAGAATGTGGGTAGAAGCCCTAGATTTCCTCCTCAGTCTCTTTTTTTCAGCTGCTTATGTTCCCACATAAGAGGGAAGGGGAAACTGGAGCTGAGTTTTAAGTGAAATAATCTAAATTCATTCTCGATTTCATTTGCAATCTGTGTATTTCATCAATTCCAACATGCACTTTCCCCTTCCCATTTTAACATTTCTGAAGTCAAAATGTTTCTAATATTTGGTGGTGTCTTCTAATCATTGGCAACCAGGTGGTCACTGTTATGTAGTTATTGAACGAATGCACACCAGCTTGATCATTGTGCTTATGCTGTCATTTCAGCTGACTTATTTACATTGTCATTGCCACACATGTTAAATTTAACTGGCAGTTGAAATATATTTCATGGATTATACCATGATTTGGTATTGAAACATCACAATTTTGTGAATGCAGAGTGGCATAGAAACAGCATCAGGGTATAAATTTGATATTAGTTAATAGAGCGCAACGGCAAGGCACCCCAAGATGGGCCACTTTAGTGTGAATATTAGTTTGAGTTAAAAGCAATCAAAACCCAGCAGGTTTAGGAAAAGCTCTTTACCTCCCCCTAACTACTTAAATTAACACTGGAAAGGAGAGCCTGAACCAGAAAGAGAGCTATTAACAGAGATTCCTCTTTACCTAAGAAACTTGGGCAACCTTTGTTTTCCAGACATCTCTTCTCAACTTCCAGCTAATGGTCTTTCTCCCCTTTGTATCCCTAGACCCCTACCCCTCTCCTTAGCTCCGGATGTCATATCAGCCTCATGTTGCCTGTCTGTGGGATTCCATGTCTTTGTGAATTCCCGGTATGTACAAAACTAAATTTTATTTTCTCCTGTTAATCTGCCTCATATCAATTTGATTCTTAGTTCAGCTAGAACGATCTTGAAGGGCAGAGGAGATTCTTCATCCCCACCATTAGTGAAACAAATAGCTGTCACTGAAGAAATAATAACAGTTTCACTTTTTTTTTTTCAATACAGTGGCCAAGTGCTATATGGCATCTAGGAAAGGAAGATAATCACAGGTAAATGAAACTCAATTACATTTTGTTTTTCATGCTTTTTTTTTAAACATTCTTTTTTTTTTTTTTAAGATTTTATTTATTTATTTGACAGAGAGAGACACAGCGAGAGAGGGAACACAAGCAGGGGAGTGGGAGAGGGAGAAGCAGGCTTCCCGCCGAGCAGGGAGCCCGATACGGGGCTCCATTCCAGGACCCCGGGATCACGACCTGAGCCGAAGGCAGATGCCAAACGACTGAGCCACCCAGGTGCCCCTTGTTTTTCATGCTTATGCAAAAAGCTTTACCTGTACCTCACCAAGCAAGACTGTACCAATATCAGCATTTGTAGAATGGGTGCTGGCAACTTTAAAGAAAATCTCAAGGATAATAGTGGAGCACCATCTTAAGAAATGCTGTATTACCTACCGGAGGTCTCAATGGCACAGAGGACAAGATCATATGTAACCTACAGTATAAAACAGATATAAAAACAAAACAAAGACATGGAAATTTTGTGTTGAAAATTAATTCAACAGAGTTGGACAAAGAATTTGAAAAACTTCTAGGAATTAAATCAATTTATTTCATTCACATTTCTCTCTTGATATATACATAATAGTGAGCCATGATTAAAATCTATGTTTAAAATCTAAGTCTAGGGGCATCTGGGTGGCTCAGTCGTTAAGCGTCTGCCTTCGGCTCAGGTCATGATCGCAGGGTCCTGGGAACGAGCCCCACATCAGGCTCCCTGCTCCTTGGGAAGCCGGCTTCTCCCTCTCCCACTCCCCCTGCTTGTGTTCCCTCTCTCGCTGTCTCTCTCTCTCTGTCAAATAAATAAATAAAATCTTAAAAAAATAAAATCTAAATCTAAAGTGTTCTTTCAAAAATTGTACAGTAAAATTTCTAAGTAATTAGGAAGTATTATGTCATAATTTAATTTGAACCATTTTTTTCTTTCTTAGTATTACATAAGTAATGGTGCATCTTATAATCAATGACATCTTAGATCCAGTAGCAAAAGCTGGGAAAATCCAGGTGCTATCTTTGCACTATGTCCATTAATAGAATGTGCTCAGTTAATGGAAGGGAGTTGATGAAGAGAGAAGGGGAGGAACAGTTGTGGTTACAAATCTGTCTTAGGCAATAGCAATATCTATCAGAGAAGGAAGCTATCCCCCAAATTGATTTTCAAGTTGCTTTGATGTTTACAACTCAAAATTGATCACTTTTTATCTAGTGTCTGAATTTCTGCTAAATTATCAGAGGCATGAATTGGAATTATCTTGACTTACTGGATGAAATAATTACCTCTGATGATTTAATAATCATACCTGTGGCCACTCAACAGGAGGCCAAATATAGTTATGGTATTAACCTTTTGAGTAGTTTGGTTGTTATAAAGCAGCTGGTAATCATATAAAGTGTGGAGGGCAAGGTCAAATGCATCTCAGCATCACAGTGCAGATGCAGCTCCCTCCCCCGTGGAAGGCTGCCCATGAGCCAAAGATTTGGGTGCTTTTGCATTACATCCTAGAGGTACTGAGTAGCATCTATGTGATCATAAATGGAGAAAATTATGTGCAGGCTTACAGCACATAAATGACTGTTTGGTTTACACCATAATGGCCTTTCTTTAATTATAGTACATTCAGACAATTTCCTTTTTCCCCAGAATGACTTTTTAAAACCCAAAACAACAATAAATAAAAAGTATATTAGAAGTAAATTTCAGCATTACAATTTCTGACAAAAATGTACTCATTAATTTTATTTGACACTATAGTTTCTGTTGTGAGAAAATTTCATTAAGAACAGATTTGAATAAATCTTCATTTTACAACATTTTATATACAAACCATATTTTTATTTTTAAATTGTTTGTTATTTGTATACAGTTTTTGTTATTCAGCTGATAAATATTTCCATCTGTGAAATTGTATTTGGGTATCTTAGATTGGGATGGAAGGCATTATCATTCTCATTAAAATTAATAGAATTTAAATTTTTAAAAAATTTAATAGCTTTTCACTTAGCAGCAGGGATTTTTCAGGGTGCAAATTAATGAGTGAATAGATATACTTAGGAGTTCTGGATTTAAAGAAGAGATAACTTTGCTAATGAGTATGTGATCCAAGGAAGATATTTCTAGCTTCTTACAAGTTTTGAAGCTTCTTGAGATTACATCAAGACATTATATAAAAAACCAGCTACCCAGGCTGGGTTTTGGCTGGAAACCCAGATGCCTAATACCAAAAGGTTCAAGTGTGGAAGGAAGGGTGTGTCATGTTCACTGGGATGGTTTTTATGTCATTCGTTTTCTCTTTTGCCACATTTACATCTACCTCAGTGGTTTATCTTCTCATCTTTGTATCCCCACTGACTACTCAGGGTCTTTTTTGCCTTCCTCTATCCCAAGCCCCTTCTAACTAATGGATGCAACTGGGCTCCTACAAAGCCAAGACTAAGAACCCCCAGAATAGAGGTATTAAAGGAAAAAAAGTTATCACTGACATAGGTTCAGATCAAAATAGAAAAAAACTTAATATTAAAGGCTCATGAATGTACCTCTGAAGATAAATCTCCATATTAGATAATCAAATAATGCATCAACTCTTCAGAAATATTTGGAAGTTTGCTACCAAAAAAGATCGTTTTTCATAAAGCAAAAGGAGACAGATCTAACACAAGAACATGTGCATTTATAGATCTTTAAGGTTTTTCTAGTGCAGTAAACTAAGCAAGCTGAGGTTGACAAGGGAAAGTTTAAGACCGAGAAAGGTGTACAACTTTGGGATAACATTTTAGAATCTTTGCATTGTGGAAGTCACAACCAAGTCTAAATTTGCTTAAAGAGTTATTTATTCTATAAAATCTGGACCCTTCTATATTAACACTACCATAGAATAATACGGACATATTTGAATTAAGAGATCCCAAGTGCTAAGACCTGTATGTTCTTGATGAGTTTTTTTTTAAGATTTTATTTATTTGACAGAGAGAGAGAGAGCGAGGGAGAGAGCATGAGCCAGGGGGAGCAGCAGAGGGAGAGGGAGAAGCAGACTCCTCACTGAGCCGGGAGCCCGATGTGGGGCTTGATCCAGGAACCCTGTAATCATGACCTGAGCCAAAGGCAGCCACTTAATGAGCCACCCAGGCACCCTGTTGATGAGTTTTATTAATGTGAAACTTTAAAACACTTCTGGGATGTTGGTTTCCTTTTTCCTTGGTCCCAAGAACTTGAGTTCAGTGGTTCTTAACTGGGGATGGTTTTGACCCCCTGGGGAAACTTGGCAATATGTGAAAGCATTTTTGGTTGTCTCAACTGTGAGGGTGAGGAGAGGGGATGCTATCAGCATCTAGTAAGTGGAGGCCAGACATGCTAGGTAACTTCTCACAGTGTACAGGATAGCCCCCCATGACAAAGAATTGCCTGGCCCCAAATGTCAACAGTGACAAGGTTTTGAAATCCTGTGCCAGATGATGCTGTCAGGGACTGGCAGAGTTTTTATTAATAAGTAGTTTAGTCAAGTATTTGAAACATGCATTGTGGGTTTTTAAATATATATTATTGTGTTTAATCCCCATAACATCCCTCAGAAGTGGGTATAATTATTATCATTTTGTAGATGAGGAAATAGAGGCATGGAGGTTTCAAATAATTTACCCCGGATCAGAGTTAGTACAAGGTAGACTGACTGCAGATCTCAAGCTCAAATCAGCAAGCTTTATGGAAGTTTTGACAGAATGCCGAGGCTTATCTTACACAATACGATCTAGAATTTCATCTAGAAAGACAAGAACTAATGTTTCGTGAAATTTCAATGAGCTAGTTTAGACCTCAGAAAAGCTACAGCAATCCAAAGAATCAATGGTCATTTGGTCATGTTTTACAGGTTTGTAACAGGAAGAACCTGTTTCTTATCTACATTCTCCTCTGAACCACATTTTTTTGATGTCAGGGAATTTATCTTTTTCATTGTTTGAGCTGCTGGACCTTGAACATCACCTGATATATAGTAGATGCATAATAAGTATTTATTAAATAAGTGAAAGAATAAATGAATAAATAAATGGATGAGTAAAAAATGATACAGTTAGGGGCGCCTGGGTGGCTCAGTTGTTAAGCATCTGCCTTCGGCTCAGGTCATGATCCCAGGGTTCTGGGATCGAGCCCCACATCAGGCTCCCTGCTCGGTGGGAAGCCTGCTTCTCCCTCTCCCACTCCCCCTGTTTGTGTTCCCTCTCTTGCTGTGTCTCTCTCTCTCAAATAAATAAATAAAATCTTAAAAAAAAAAAGATACAGTTATTTTTCCTGAGCAGTTTTCATTCCCTTAATTTATACGGTGGTATTGCTAGCCACCAAAGTCTTTGAATATGAAATCCAAATCTTAGTTTTCCATAACTCTCTCTACTGCACAAGTGATAAAGATGTTCACTTTCCCCATACAAACAAGCACTCATGTTTGCCCACATTGACAAAGAACATGGATAATTCATTCTATTGGAGGGAAAAATCAATCAAGAGTGTTTGTTTTCACTGTGAACATCACCAGGAACAAGATTGTTGCTGTGCATTTACTGATGAAATGTTTAAGGGGCAGCTGTAGATAATTTGAGTTTGTGCTTCCAGATCACAGAAATCTGCAGTCACTCTAGAAACAGCAACTCTATTTTGTTTCTGTTTGTTTTAATCTCACAGCTGAGCTTTACTTGCACCAATGTCATTTCAGTATCATTTCCTTGCCAAGGTGAGCAGTGAAGATCACTTGAAGTTGGGATCAAAGATTAGTTACAGGCAGAGTTTTCATTTGGGTGGAGGCAAGCATGACTACTGTTGACTCTGCAGGCATCTGCTGAAGAGCAAAAAGTTCTGGGCATTGAGAGTGTATCAGCTCTCTATTCCTGCCTAACAAATGACCCCCAAACTAAGCAGCTTAATAAAACAAATATTTATTACCTTATAATTTCTGGGAATCAGGAATATGCATGGTTAAGCTGGGTCTTCTTGTTCAGAATCACTCACAAGGTCAAAAACAAAGTACTGACTAAGACTGTAGTCGTCTCAGGCCTTGATGGCTTCTAAATTTACTCACATGGCTGTTGGTGGGATTCAGTTCTTCATGGGCTGTTGGACTGAGGGCCTCAGTTCCTCCGTGGCTATTGACCAGAGGCAGCCCTCATGTTCTTGCCATGTGGGCCTCTCCACAGGGCAGCTTACAATGTGGCAACTGGCTTCATCAGAGCAAGTGAGGAAGAAGAGCCAGAGAGAGAGTGCAAACAAATGGTAGTCACGGTCTTTTATAATTTAATCACTGAAGTGACATTATCACTTTTGCCACATTCTGTTTATTAGGAACTAATCACTAGGTTCAGCCCATACTCAAGGAGAAGGGGTTACATAAGGGCATGAGTACCACGAGGTACCAATGAGGATCATTGGGGAACCATTTTAGAAGCTGCCATCATGGGAGACTTAGATTTCAGTCAAGTGACAGTAATTAGCAGTGTGACAATGACTACCTTATTTTGCTGTTTGGCGCTTAATTTTCTCATTTGTAAAATGTAGGGGTTGGACCGAGTTGCTATTTGTGTTCACAAGATGTTAATATAAGTATATCCTACTTCTGGGATTGATTTGTTGGATATAGGTATAGGGCATTAAATATTTTTTATTGTGTTGGTTAAGCTTTTTGGCTTCAAGGAGTAGGGTCTTCCTCAAGTTACTGCAAGGGAAGTGATCATCTGTAGTTAGGACCCAGGTGGTCTGAACTGAAATGGGAGGTGACAGGTGATTCTGAAAATTCACTCTTGAGGAGCCTTTGTCATGGCATTTTTACATTGCTCTGAGAGTCTACTCCATTCTCCTCTGTCTTCTGTCTTTCCCTCAACATATATCTTTTACTTAGTTTCTCTTTTCTCACTATTTAGTTTGCCATGGTCCCTCATGACCTGGATCCTACTTTCTGACATTTCCGCTACGCAACCTTTCACCAATTGATGCATTCCATATCTGCTAGTGTAAATTCCCGAGGAAGACAATTGTATCGTTCTAGATCATATTTTCATGACAAGCTACCTGGAAGGTATAGAAGGTCAAGACAGTCTCACTGCAAGTGATTGTACACCGATCCTCTGGTGTTTTGAGCACCTTATATATGGAGGAACAAATCCAAGGATTATCTCTGGTGGATCCAGAATGCTTCCACTTCTGTCTTAGCTTTTTTTATCTTTTCTTATGGATAAAAGAAAAAATAGTGCACATGAGATTAAAAAAAAAAAATCTAGGAAGGAGTATAAATACGTTATCTGTGCCCTAGACTCTGTAGTAAGATAGGAATCTGAACAAGAAAAACTGGCTCAATGTCTTGAGTGATTTGTTCTATTGATGAATTTTGGAAACTATAACATTGCCACCCTCCCTCCCACCCCCCCCCCCCCCCCCCCCCACGAGCTGGGCAGAGAATTATCTGAATTATCTCTTGTGAGAAAGTTTCAATTGATTTTAGCAATCAAGACTTTCAGTTGATTTTAAACTTTCTAATTGATTTCAGCAAAATTGAGACTTTTGATAAATTCCTGTTGACTTCCCAACTTGAAATGGAAGTCTGAGGGGCGCCGGGGTGGCTCATTCAGTTAGGCATCTGCCTTTGGCTCAGGTCATGATCCCAGGGGCCTAGCATCAAGTGCTGCATCGGGCTCCCTGCTCAGCAGGGAGTCTGCTTCTCCCTCCTCCTCTGCCCCTCCCTCTTGCTCATGCGTGCTCTCTCTCTCTCTAATAAATAAATAAAAGCCCAAAAAAAAAAAAAAAAAAGAAGTCACAGCAGAAAATCCAGATCACTGAGAACATAGTTTACTCTGGAGTGAGAATGGAGAATACCTCAATGAACAGAAGTCTCAACTTCAGTTAGGAATCAACATGTTTTTATACTTCCCTACTTCTGTTTAAAATAGAAATTCTAGGGGCGCCTGGGTGGCTCAGCTGTTGGGCATCTGCCTTTGGCTCAAGTCATGATCCCAGGGTCCTGGGATCGAGCCCTGCATCAGGCTCCCTGTTCCGCGGGAAGCCTGCTTCTCCCTCTCCCACTCCCCCAGCTTGTGTTCCTGCTCTTGCTATCTCTCTCTGTCAAATAAAGAAATAAAATCTTAAAAAAAAAAATAGAAATTCTAGCCTACAATGTAATTTCTTTAATGTGTTACTCTTGTAATTAAATGAAGATTCATTGATCCTTTTTTCATCTTTGTTTGTTGATATTTATTTTCCTTTTAAAATGCTCTCACACTTAATTTCTTCCAGAAAATCTTTTGCAACTTGGTTCTTTAGTTGGACTGATAATCACTTACCTGCTTTTGGAGCCCAAAGAGAATTGAGTATTTTTAAATCTAGTCTGCTCATTTTATGGTTGAGAAAATGAGGCCAAGAAAAGCCAGTGACTTGGCGAAGTCACAGCCAGATAGTGGCAGAGCTCCAACTGGAGTCCATTCCAGTTCTCAAAACCTTTACACCTTAGTCAATCAGTTAACCAGGTATTATTGAGTATCTTTTCAGTTTGGGGGTAGAAGCTGTTATGGAGCTAAGATATAGCAAGGGAAATGAGAAATAATTTTTTTAATCCTAAGTTCTCCTTTTAGCCCTCAAATCTGTGGGACTTAGATTTCACAACACCTCCCGCTGTGGTACTTATGGGTATCCACTGATCAAATGTCCAAAGTTATACTGTGGTTCTTCCATCACATTCAAATATATCCTTCTGCTACTTAAGCTAGTCTACCATATCCTATTGCTTTTGGGCCATCTTTTTCCCAAGACAGCCTAGACTCCTTGCTCCCAAATATGCCATGACCTATCCCCTTTGCATCTTTATTCATGCTGTTTCTCTCTTTTCCTTTCCACCTGCCAAAGACATTTGTGGTCCCTCTCAGGACCTCTTGTTTCCTTGTAGTGTCTGCCATCTACTGTAGTCTGCAGGTGATCTCCTCATGTCTGATGCTCCCATAACAGACAGAATCCTCCTTTCATCCTTGCCTTTTACTGCTTTCTAATGGTATATAGATGTAAGTCCTGTCTCGAACTAGACAAGAGGCTCCTTGGGGGCAACAAGGAAGGTAGTAGTTTCTTTTATGACACTCACAAATCCTGATAACAAAAAGCTGAATTTGGTAATAGTTAGAAGACTCCTATAAAGTTTAGGTTAAGGTCACAGAACAGCAGAGATGATAGAGTGAACTTGCCCTGTGGTACAAGACAGGCTAACTAGGAAATTGAGCTTATGAAACATTATTTATTTCTTGGTTCATTCATTCATTTGTTGATCCTTTTTTTTAAAATTTTATTTATTTATTTGTCAGAGAGAGAGAGGGAGAGAGAGAGGGAGAGAGCACAAGCAAGGTTGGAATGGCAGGCAAAACAGGCAGAGGGAGGAGCAGGCTCCCTGCTGAGCAAGGAGCACAATGTGGGACTGTATCCCCGGGCCCTGGGATCATGGCCTGAGCCGAAGGAAGAGCTTAACTGACTCATCCACCCAGGTGTCCCCATTTGTTGATCCTTTCACTTATTCATTGACTCCCTGTTATATCCTAGGTACGGATCTAACTCTGTAGATAAAAAGTATAAAAGATTTGACAACATGTTTCCTAACCTCTTGATGCTTGCAATTGCACCAGAAAAAAAATAAATCCATGTAATTTTGGATGGATGATATTTCTACATATTAACTTATAAATTTTTTCTCTTTAATTCCCATTTTCCTCTTCCCTAGTCAATCAAATGGGCAGCTGTGTATTCATTTCTTTGATGGATGTATATAGAAAGGGTTGCAAAACAGAAGTAGCCTACACACTTCTCTGACTTTAATTCCCCAAGAGCTTATGTCCCTAGGGTCTCTCTGATATCCTCAGGCTATCCTAGAGGGTTATCAGATAAGGTAAAAAGGAGTTACGGTGAGTTTTCAGGTATATTCAGAGTTTCAGAAAAGCAGGAGAAAGAGAGGTTTTCCTCCCTCCTGGACTAGAAATTAATTTCCCTGGGGTTAGGAAATGGGATGAAAAAGAGAACCCAAGGATCTTGGAACAGCTTCCCGGCCGTTCTGTTGGCAAGACGGCAAAGCTGATTGGCTCAGTGGTGCATCATACAAATGAAAATAGAAAACTATGTGCCTGTCCCAATGGTGATGCTGTTAGAGATAGGGGATGTCTCAACAGGAGACTTCATGGACCATATCTGGAGATCAGATGGTCATTCTAAATCCTCCTCACCCCCTGCCGCCAGTCAGTATTTTGTTCCAAGACACAAGAAACTTAATATAAATTATGGAGAAGGTGAGGAAGTACAGTCTTAATAATCCATTAGCCTGTTGGAATGGGAATTTGGATTCAGAGATTAAGTTGAAGTACAAAATAATAATAATAATAATAAAGAAGTGATAGTTCATGTACCTTTAAGACTGTAACTGAAGTATATGTCTGCTTTATACTTCAGTGTCACATTCCCATCTGACAAAATGTTCCCTTTGGGTAGCGCCGATGGTTAATATGAATTCCTGCACTTGTAAACTTAACAGTGTGTAGCAGAAAGAAATTTTATTAGAAACTTTAAAAAGCCACATAGTATTTGACATTCTGTAACAGGTGTCACTATACTCCAGGTCCTCAAGTGAACCTTCCTTCATGTATCACTTGAAAACCCATCACCAAATCACCAAAGCAATGAATTTAAAAATTGAAAATCTACTAAAAACAAAACATGTAATAAAATCAGACTTCCTCATTTCAGAGTAAGTGGTGATGGCCAGCCAAAGGAGGAGTCCTCCCTCAACTAGTTGACATGTTTCCTTTGTGGCTTTGAGGGATGTTATGAAAGGTACTGTAATAACAGGTTTGGTTTTTTTCCCACAAAATCCTCTACCTTTGGACATTTTTTGGGGAAAAAAAATGTTTAGTCCAGCCTTTATAGTCAGAAGCTGATGAAGTCCCCTTTTCTCTCTTGCTTAATGGTAGCCTTGCTTCTATGCATTACATCAGATATAAAGAGGGCTCACTTAGCATGTTCGCAGCAGAGTCACCAGAACTGAGACCTTCTGTGCATGGTCGGCTATTCAATTTGGAAAGCCTGTGATATGGATGTGATTCCCAAGAGAGACAATTCACTTTTTAACTTTTCACCCTAACCAATCACACCAATACTGTGTTCTCTGGTCAGGCATCCCAAGAAAGAAAGTGCTGTCAGAAGTCAAAGAGGAACATATTTCTCAGATGAAAGGTTTATTCCTAACTAGTGAATATTTCATCCCTAGACCTCATGTTATTCTGCACAAATATGAGCTTATTGATTATGTGTGGAAACTGCTTTGCTTAGTACCACATTTACTCTAGAGGAAGAATTTACATGGTAAACCTAAGTGAACACTCTAATCCGAGCAGAATTAGCTGCTTTAGTGACAAGAGAAGGAAAATGTACATTTTAAAAAAGTGATTTTGAAATTTCATTATGCATGTGGAATTTATCTTGCCTTTAGCCTTTCCTCTATGGAAAAATAAAACTTATTCACAGTCTCATGTTGATACTATGGTTGAGTATCTAAATATGAGTATTACTCTAATTTATAAGTCATAATCCTCTCGTTGGCATTTTAGTCTCTCCAAAGGGCTTTTTGCTACTCTAGTTTTTGTTCCTGCCTCTTTCCCCTATTGCCCCACCCCCAAATCAGTGTGTGTATCTTTTATATTAATATCAATGCATTGTAAGGTAAGTGCAGGCAGTGATATCTAAAAAAAAAACTGAGTAAAGTTTTGAAGATTGGTTTTGCTTCTATTTGGACCTCAGACAATAGAAACTGAAGTATTTTTTTAAAATTGTGAAACACTGATTATAAAAGGAAAGCATACTGCCTCAGGCCAGACTATGGAAACCCCCCCCCCCCCCGCCCCCGACACACATACACATAAACAGACTTGTAAACCTAGATGACCATCAAATCATGCTGCTGCAAACCAGGGTGCTTGAGTAGGTTGCCATTTTCTCGCTGGTTTGGTATCTCAATATTGTGGTTACAGCTCATGAGCATGGTTTATAATGTAATTTGCTCCAAATGTATATTGGTGAAACCAAGTGGCCAGAGAAATATGAGTTAATTTGGGGGGCGATAATCTAATATTGCGATGTTAATGGCATTTAAGGGCTTCTAATCCTTCCAAATGAGGTCATGACACATCAGAGCTAATAGGCCATCTTGAAAAGATCCTAAGAACCAGATCTCTGGGCAATTGTTTACAAACTAGATAGCTTCCATTCAGGATATTTTCCATCTCAACTTAGGAAACAAGTAAATAATTGGTATTTTGAGAGAGAATGATAACACAAGCTTTCTAAAAGTTAGGTATTTTTGAGGGACTAATTCCTTACTACTTGATTTTTAGTTCTCAAATATGTCTGTTGTCATCTTTGCTAGATTTTTTAAAAATATTCAAGTATAACATAAATTCAATAAAGTTCACCAATCTCAAGTATACAACTTGGTGAATTTTATGACCCAGGTCAAGATATAGAACATTCCCAGCACCTGGAAGTCTGCCTTACGCTCCTTCCCAGTCAATATTCTCTCCCCAGAGATAATCAGTATTCTGCCAGCCATTAGAAGCAGTGAGCTTTGCCTGTGCATACAATTCATATAAAGGAAATTATATAGTATGTACTACTTTGGGTTTGGCTTCTTTCACTCATCATTAAGTCTGTGAGAGCCATCTGCATCATCGCATGCTGTTGTAGTTCGTTTTCTTTTTACTGTTGTATAGTATTCTATTATATGAATATACCACAATTTATATATTTTTTTCTCCTGTTGACAGGCATTTAAGTTGTTTTCAGTTTGGACTACTGTGAATAAACCTACTATGTACAAGTTTGCACATAACACTCATTTTTCTAGTACCACACCTAGGAATTGAATTGCTGGCTCATATAGTAGATGCATGTTTAGCTTAAGTAGATACTGTCTGTGTTTCAAAGTGGCTTTACCAATTTACATTCCCACCAGTAATGTATATGAAAAGTTTAGTTGTTGTACATCCTTGTCAATACTTGGTATTATCAGTCTTATTAATTTCGGCCATTTTTTTGGTGTATAGTAATAATCTTATTGTGGTTTAATTTTCCCTTCTCCTAAGGATTAAAGAAATGGTGCATCTTTTCATGTGCTAATGGACCATTTGAATATTCTCTTTGTAAGATGTCTGTTCAAATCTTTTGCCCATTTTTTTTAAAAATTTTATTTATTTATTTGACAGAGAGAGACACAGCGAGAGAGGGAACACAAGCAGGGGGAGTGGGAGAGGGAGAAGCAGGCTTCCCGCCGAGCAGGGAGCCCAGTGTGGAGCTCGATCCCAGGACCCTGGGATCATGACCCGAGCCGAAGGCAGACACTTAACGACTGAGCCACCCAGGCGCCCCTCTTTTGCCCATTTCTAAATTTAGTCATTTATCTTTTTGTATTGATTTGTAGGTGCTCTTTATGTATTCTGGGCATGACTAATGTTTTTGTATATGTGAAATTTCTTCTGTACCTGTGGCTTGCCTTTTTATTATCTTAAAGGAGTCTTTTGATAAATACAACTTATTAATTTTATTGAAGTCCAATTTATCAATCTTTCCTTTATAGTTGTGTGTTTGTACCATTTTTTTTAAGGTTTTATTTATTTATTTGACAGAGAGAGATAGTGAGAGCAGGAACACAAGCAGGGGGAGTGGGAGAGGGAGAAGCAGGCTTCCTGCTGAGTGGGGACCCAATGCGGAACTCGATCCCAGGACCCTGGGATCACGACCTGAGCCGAAGGCAGACGCTTAACGACTGAGCTGCTCAGGCACCCCTGTTTTGTTCCATTTTAAAGAAAAAATCTGAAACTTTTCTAGCTTCACTCACAAAATATAAGAATTGAAAAGTAGAAGCAAAAAAATCTATAAGGATTGAATCCAGCATTCTTATTGATGTGGATATTCAGAAAACTTTAAAGTGCTATAAAACTCGGGGCGCCTGGGTGGCTCAGTTGTTAAGTGCCTGCCTTCGGCTCGGGTCATGATCCCAGGGTCCTGGGATTGAGCCCCGCGTCGGGCTCCCTGCTCAGCGGGGAGTCTGCTCCTCCCTCTCCTGTTCCCCCTGCTTGTGTTCTCTCTCTCTCTGTCAAATAAATAAATAAAATCTTTAGAAAAAAATAAAGTGCTATAAAACCCACTAAAATGGCTAAAATTTAAAAGACTAACAATAAAAAATGTTGGTGGGGATGTAGAGCAACTAGAAGTCTCATTGCTGGTGGGAATGTAAAATAAAAATCACTTTGGAAATCCATTTATCAGTTTCTTATAAAGTTAAACATTCACCCACCCTGTGACCCCAAATTTCTACTTCTAGGTATTTGCTTAAGAGAAATGAGAACAGATGTCCACAAAAAGCCTTGTACAAGAATGTTTATAACAACTTTACCTATAATTGGTCCAAATTAAAAATGACTCAAATATCTATCAACAGACTAGGGGCGCCTGGGTGGCTCAGTCATTAAGCGTCTGCCTTCGGCTCAGGTCATGTTCCCAGGGTCCTGGGATCGAGCCCCGCATCGGGCTCCGAGCGCGGCGGGAAGCCTGCTTCTCCCTCTCCCACTCCCCCTGCTTGTGTTCCCTCTCTTGCTGTGTCTCTCTCTGTCAAATAAATAAATTAAAAAAAAAAAAATCTTAAAAAAAGGAAAATGTCTATCAACAGACAAAATAAGCAAATTGTGGTAAATTAATACAATAGAATACTACTCAGCAATAAAAAAAATAGTAACAAACTTCTGATACAAGTAATAACATGAATGAGTCTCATAAACATAAGTGAAAGATACCAGACACAAAGAGCACATACTCCACTGCACCATTTGATTTATATGAAGTTGTAGAATTTGCATATTAATATAGGGTAGTAGAAATCAGAATAAGCAAACAATTTACAGTTCTAGTGAATATTTTTCATGCCAGGGAAAACACTACAGAGAATACGAACAATACGGGGAGAAAAACTGTATTGTCTGAAACACAAACCCAAGTCCTACTGGCAGGCAGCTTCAGTTTCTATTTGAGAGTATCAAGATGGCAACTATTATTAGCAGCCCAGAAAACATAAACCATGTGTGTCTTTGTCGGATGTTTTATTCTCCAGGCCAGAACATCATTTGGAAGCTTAGGGCTCATAGGAAACCAGTTAGTGTGACTACTGGGGAAATAAAAGTATGGGCAAGAGGTGACAGGCAAGAGGATAAAAAGGCTGGAGAGGGGGCAGAGCTCAAGATAAAAGGAAGGAGGATGGTCCCCTTTTCTATTCAAGGGAGAGGCAAGTTAGAAAGGGCTTCCAAAGCCAGAATTCTGAGACCGGTTTTAAGTAGTCTTCTGCATCCTCCCTTACCACTTAGCTACAATCACCGCTATGATGCAGATTAACCTACCCTTTCCTTAATGATCACTGTTAGTGTGTGCCATTGTGTGACCTTTGAACTGTTACATTTCAGGTTTCAGCTTAGATTGATGCTTACTTCCCATTCCTTAATCTACTTTAATTAGATCATAGGCCTTGGTCCATCATCTTTTGGTCTGTTCTAGGTACAACTACAGATGGAATTATTTCCATGTTATGAAGAAATAGGAAACTAAGGAAAGGAAAATGTGGTATCTCTGTTTTCCGCTGCTATGTGGAAAGGTCTTTTAGGAGGCCTAAGGCCCATTGTTAGCATGTTTGAGATACTTTCTTTCCCTATGTGGTCTACATGCAGGGGAAGTAGGCGTGGAGACTTATTCATCCAAAAGGGGAAACTCAGAAATATCAACTTAAAGATAGGAACTCTGAGAAAGAGTAAAGCATCCCTAATGGCCAGAAGTTGGCTTGGAACTGTTGGCTAATCCTTGGTGTCACTAGGAGCTAGCCTGTCACTCACAGCTAGGCCACAGTGCTTTGCTCGTGAACATTAGCAATATCACAAAAGAAGCCCACCATGAGACCATGATAGATCAAGAGAAAAACCAAGATCACTCTTTAATCATATCCAAACACAGACAAAAAAAACATGAATATTGTTCAAACCACAAAAATGACCAAACATCCTCTTATCTTGGCTCATATAAGTGAGTGCTGCTGCTTTATCAGTTACAGCTTTAGCCTAATGCTAGCTAGTCTTCCCTCCTCTAGAGATTTGTTAAGATACCCTGATCATAGGATTATCCCCAATTCCTGACAGCATCTAACCCAGAATAAAGTCCTACTTCCTGAACTTTCTTCCAAATCACCTACTACAACCAAATACTATAATAAATCCTTTTTAACACCCTCCTATCGAGATGCCCTATGGTTCCCCATCATGTACATTCACTCTCATTGTGGTAGGTCAATAAAGCCAACTTTGTTTGACTGTAGGTATGTTCCTAGTGGTCTTTAGCTGATGGATATTAACAGAAGTATAAAGAAATTGAGTGGAATTGCCAAGACAACATGAATATGAAGAAAAATCACATCTTGTGTA
The DNA here is from genome assembly GCF_003265705.2 of Callorhinus ursinus. Classification (NCBI taxonomy): domain Eukaryota; kingdom Metazoa; phylum Chordata; class Mammalia; order Carnivora; family Otariidae; genus Callorhinus; species Callorhinus ursinus. Next base: position 31,491,573 of record NW_027397078.1, read on the forward strand.
TTATCTGCATATTAAGTCAGTATCCAAAGTCACATTTGTGCCACTTAATGAGATTTTTTGCATCTCAGTTATTTTTACTGATCTCTTTGCTACTAGAAAGAGAAACAAATAAAACTTGTCTACCTCATATGGAAACCTTGTATAGCCTATGTGTCTATTCTAAAGATGCCCAGGGAAGACCTGGTGCCAACCTTTAATGGGTCTGAGTGCATAGACATTGTTGTCAGAGCTGATGCTCACAGAAGCTGGAGAAGGACAAAGAATCCACCGCCATAAAGGAAAAAAGGTGTAAGAGAAAGGCAGGGTAAGATTGAGTCCTGGGACCCCTCCCTGTCATTTATACCAGGAGAAAATGTGATTTGTACCCGAACCCTTGTCCCAGCTCAGACATACAAATGCTAATTTCCTACAGACTCTTGGTGAACAGCTATATTCTCAAGGCTCTAGGTAGTTTTGCCAAGACATTGTCTTTTTGACAGGGCATTTACACTTAAATTTACACCAAGTATGTGGCAATTAAAAAATCAGGTTCAGGAGTCAGAAATACCTGATTTTAAATTCTTGTCCCATCACTTCCAAGGTGATCTTGGGGCAGTTTCTTAACATTTTGTGTTTTAGTTCCTTCATCATTATAATGGAGACAGTAACTGTGGAGTTTTGTGTATTTAGAGGGCTTGTGTAGTGCTGGGCACATGGTCAGCTTTCAATAAAAGGTAATCGTTGTTTTAATTATTAGTGTATTTGGAAACACAATGTTACCTATTTCTAATATTTAAATTTTGTTTTGGCAGAGTTTTACATAGATGTCATCTATGCTTACGTGGCTGCATGTGAACATATACGCTCAAATCCATGTGTGTCCATACCCACCCACAGATAAACACTTGGCATACCTGTGGTTTTTCATAAATACTAGTACTTAGATGGGTAAATTCTATCGAATTACAGGGCCCAGGTGCTGAAAGTGACCATGTAAATTTCTGAATCTTAGTGTTGATAAATTTTATTTGGATTTTCCTAAGCTGTTTTCCTAAGCATAGGTACTTTGCTTCCTTAAAGAATTTGACAGCGTTTCTTGTCATTTTACATTTTCTCGCTAGTTCTTGGACCAGAAGTAATCATGCTCTCCCCAACAGTGCTCTGGCCCTAGGGGTACCAAAGAGCCACAGTCAATAATTATTTACCTATTATTAATTATTGCCTCTTAAAAGAGGGACTCTTTTAAAGAAGTCGCAATAGGCCATAACTTCAAAGTCCAAACAGTGATAATGTTTTTCATTAAAAGTAGCTTAAAATGGCTGTTGATTAGTTTACTGTGCTTTTTGCAAAGGAGAAGATCAGAAAAAACACCTAACACAGGGCAAGTGTGATGGAGGACTTCGCAGTGGAAAAACGGTGGCCTTAACCAATTGTGATTCAAATAGCTTGCATTTGTGAATTTGGTGAATACATATGTGAGTATGAATCATTGCTAGGGCCCCTTTCGGGACCTTGAGAGGAGCCATTGCAAATGTGGCACCCAGAAGCTTAAATTTCTTTAGCAATGCTGCCTCTGGCCCAACTCACAGGCATTAAGAGAGTGACTTACTGAGTGAAGAACAAATGATAACTGGGAGTGTGCCAAGGCCTTTCTTATACGTAAGAGGTTGGCAAACCAGAGCTCACAGACTGAGGGGTCAAATCTAGCCCACCGCTTGTTTTTGTAAATAAAGCTTTATAGGAATCCAGCTGTGATCATTTGTTTACTTATTGTCTAGACTGTTTTCCTGCTACAACAGCAGAGGTGAGTAGCTTCAGAAGAGACCACATGATCCGTAAAGCCTAAGATGTCTACTGTCTGACCCTTTATAGGAAAAGTTTGTTGACTCCTGGCATATGCTACCATATTTTGATTTTGAGTGTCATTTCATTCCTGTGAGGGAAATCAGGTATTACTATTTCCACGGGACAGTTGGAAAGAAAAACAGAACAGATTGGGAGAGATTAAATGTTTTTGCCTGGTTAGTTATATAGCAAGTAAAGGGTTGAAGCCGAACTTAAGTGCTGGGATTAATTCGGGTGCACCACAAATGAAGACTGCTAAACTACTTATAAATGAGCCCATGTTATGAAACTTTAGACATGGAAAGCTTTTCTCAGATGGACTCATTAAATGAAGCAAGCCTCAACGTCTCCACTAATGCTTTTGGGCAAGTGTCGTAGGAGCCCCACACATCCCCCAAACCTGGCCAGTTAGTCTACTCCAACTTTCAGCTGCCCATGTCTACATTTCTTAAAGTGGAAGGCCCCTCTGCTCATATGTAGGACAGTCTAGAATTTCCGGAAAAGAATACTTTGCAGGAGCAGCCACTGTCTGACAGGAGTATCCAATGTCTGTCAGGAGTCAGTGGGTAAATACCCCAGCTCCCTTGCTCCTTCAGTTAAACAACCTAAGGCATGGCATGGGCGCCTGGGTGGCTCAGTTGGTTGAGCGACTGCCTTTGGCTCGGGTCATGATCCTGGAGTCCCGGGATCGAGTCCTGCATCGGGCTCCCTGCTCAGCGGGGAGTCTGCTTCTCCCTCTGACCCTCTTCCCTCTTGTGCTCTCTATCTCTCATTCTCTCTCTCAAATAAATAAATAAAATCTTAAAAAAACAACAACAACAACAACGTAAGGTATGGGTTTACACCATTTCCTAGAGGAAATCCCTGTAGGATTAAGCTCTGGTTGCCTACAGTGGAAGCTGGCTTAATGCTGCATCCTTTATTGGCTGCCTTCTCCCTCTAGCTCGTCACATATCCCCACTCTCCTGCTGGTGTTATCTGCACCCCCCAAAGAAACGACTTGCTCTCACATCCTTCTCTCATATTCTACTTCTGGGGAAACCCAAGCAAAGACAGGTTGGATAAATGGGAGCACTCCCAGAGAAAAGCAAATATTTGGCCTCATGCTGATAGCTGACCATGCTGTTTCAAAGAGGGAAGATCAGTCATTAGGATGGGGTTAATCTCTTGTGGTTCATTCTGTCAACCCAGCTACGAGTTTGCTGATGAGGGCTCACTTTCCCTGCAGTCCCTGGTCCTGGAATAACTCCACCTGCCATGTGCGGAGGGACGTGTGCGTCAGCCAAGACACACACAGTATAAGGTTGCCGCTTTAGTGGAAAATAGCACAAATGTCATCCATCAATGCCTCACACATGCTCTCAGCCAAAAGGCAATTAGTGTTACTCAGGATGAAAACTAATATAAGGCTGTGGATGAATGGGTTATTGAAGAGACTATGGAATCAGCCTGGCTATAAGAAGTGACCAGAGGCGGTAGGAGTGCTCCTTGTCTGTGCCAGGCAACAGCTAGTGTTGAGCAGCCTCGGGCTTGGAAGGGGTCATTCCGCTCATAGGAAGATTAGTCATTTTTACTACTTCCTCTTTTCTGGTTTATCCCCTCAACAGACTGAGCAAGCAAGTAGGGTACATGTCCTCATTTAGTTGTGGCCATGTTTTCTTTTTTAAAAAAAAGTGAGACAAGTGAATCCTTTCAGTGTATTCACGGTATATTTTTTGCAATTTTTTTTTCCTTTTATGTCTACTTTTGTGTCTCTCACTGACTGTATTTTTTTCTTCCTTCTCCCTTTGGTTCTTTCTCCCCCACCCACTCCCCAGTCCTGTCTCATCTCTCTATCTCTACCTTGTTTTTCTATATGCTTCTCTCTAGATTCCCTCTCCCAGATTCTCTCTCTCTCTCTTTCTCTCTGTGCCCTTCCCCCCTACTTCCTCTGTTCTGGTCCCTTGGGACATTGTCTTATATTCTGGCATTTTTTTTTTCTTTTAAAGATTTTATTTATTTACTTGACAGAAAGAGAGACAGCAAGAGAAGGAACACAAGCAGGGGGAGTGGGAGAGGGAGAAGCAGGCTTTCCGCCGAGCAGGGAGCCCGATGTGGGGCTCGATGCCATCATGACCTGAGCCCAAGGCAGACGCTCAGTGACTGAGCCATCCAGGCACCCCATATTCTGGCATTCTTTAAAATACGTTCATTTATTGAGTCCTTGATATAATCCCCTAGAGAAAAGCAGTTACGGCTAAAATCTTTCTATGTCATTTGTGGCCAAATAACTCAACATAAAATCGGTTAGATTCATTTTCAAGTAAAATTCCCTCCTGATCTTTAAAAGCCTGACTCCTAAAGTTCCCCATCTGGTTGGACTGTCTGCTTCTCTGTCTTTATTGAAGCCCTGCTGTACATGCTGAACATTACCCAGGCAGTGGGGGAGCACAACGTTCCGCCACCTTTAGAAGGAGGTGACAAGTACTGTCTCCTCTATTTGCCTAGAGAGGCAGGAGAAAAGGTAGTAAAAGGCGAATGGCAGCTGTACAGGTCAGCTGTTTGCTGTTCATCACTGCCTCCTGGGGCTGTGGCTTATTGGCTGCCGTTCATCGGTGGGCCTGGGAAGAGAAAGATAGGCAGCCTTCACACTAGAATGGAGCCAAGATGTCCACAGGCTGGATCTGAATGCATCTGAGATACTCCTGCTATTATCGCAAGACTGAGACCTGGAACCTCCAAATAAATCCTGAGTTTCTATCCAAAGGCAGAAGTACTAAAAACCTGCTGGAAAGCAGCAAGAAGAGAGAAAGAGGGTTCCCTCTCAAACTCTCAAAATGATCTTGCAAACCAAGGTTAGAAAGAAAGTGAGTGTCTCGTATGCTAAGAAAGAGAGTTGACAAATCATCGATCAAAACATGAATTCACACAAGATCAACTAATAGAACAGCTTATGGGAGACTTGCTCATAAGTATGCCTAAGATGATATGTTAAAAAAGTAAATTTTCATAAAATGAACAGGAAATTATAAAACAAAGCAGACTTAAAAGAATAAGAATAGGTAGATATGAAAGGAACCAAATAGAAAACTTAGAATGAAAAATAAAGTTACTGGAATTAAAGATAGGACAGGGGAGATCTTCAATAGATAAGATAAAATGAAATGTAGACACATCTGAATAGAGAATCTGTGAATTGGAAAGCAGTCTTGAATAATTCATCCAGCATATAGCACACAGATACTGATTCCAAAAATAAAAGAACAGTCTGGATAATGGAAAAAGACTGAGAATGACATAGGCATAATACAAGTTCCATCAGAAAAAAAAGAGGGCAGAGTTGAAGCAGCAATACCTAAGGAAATATTGCTGAAATCTTTCCATAATTGAAGAAAAACTTAAGTCTGCAGAACAAAGTTCACTTTGAGACTGCGAAGGATCATTAAAATTGTACCTACCTTTAGACACATTCTAGTGGGAATGAAGAACAGCAGGGATAAAGAGAAGATATCTTAAAAGCTACCAAATAGAACAGACCGCTATAACAGAACAATTAGAAAAAGAGAAGACTTCTCATTAGCAACGATACTTGTTAAGAATTCAATGGAGTAATATATGCAAGCTAGAAATTTATGTGCATATAAATTCTTACTCAAAAGTGAGGGAAAATAAAGATATTTTCAGATTTACAAAGGCTGAATTTATGACTCACAGAGCCTTACTGAAAGAAATATTAAAGTATATGCTTGGGCGCCTGGGTGGCTCAGTTGGTTAAGCGACTGCCTTCGGCTCAGGTCATGATCCTGGAGTCCCAGGATCGAGTCCCGCATTGGGCTCCCTGCTGAGCAGGGAGTCTGCTTCTCCCTCTGACCCTCTTCCCTCTTGTGCTCTCTATCTCTCATTCTCTCTCTCAAATAAATAAATAAAATCTTAAAAAAAAATAAAGTATATGCTTTGGCAAGAAGAGATGTGAATGCAGAGGGAATGCTTAAGATGTGTGAAATAACAATGAACAAATAGATAAGATCTGTCAGTAAGTTTAATTAATGACTGCAAAGAGTAATAATTTTTTATAACAAGAGGAAACTAAATCTCAAAACAACAGTAAAATGACAGGGCTGTCCAGTGCATAGTGAGAACATGCTAAAATCTTTGCCTTTGGAAGGAGGATAAGTAAAACTGAATAACTTTCACTTAGAAAATTTTATACTTGTATATGTTTTAGAAAGTGGATGGATAACCTCTAAAAAACATAAAAAGATAAGTCCAAATACAAAATAATAAAAATACATTTAAAGGAATTAAATTCACCCTGTAAAAGACATGGACTATTACACTAGATTAAAAACAAAACCAAAATCTGCTACCTTTAATTTATAAAAGAAACTCCTTAGGGCACCTGGGTGGCTCAGTCGGTTAAGTGTCCACCTTCAGCTCAAGTCGTGATCCTGGCGTCCTGGGATCGAGCCCGCTTCTCCTTCTGCCTTTGCCTCTCTCTCTGTTTCTCATGAATAAATAAATAAAATTAATTAATAATAACAATATTAAAAAGAATAAATAAAAAATTAAAAAATAATAATAATATAAATAAATAAATAAAAGAAACTCCTAAAACAAAACCACACATAAAGGTGTAAAATAAACACCCAGAAGAAAATACCTCAGGTTAATATTAGTCAAATTAAAACTTGGGTAGTAGCAATATATAAAATGGAATTTAATTCAAAAGCATTGCTAAAAATAAAGAGAAACCTAAGATTATAATAACAAAAATCCACCAGAAACAATAGATGGAGACAAAAAAGGAACTCTTTAATCTGATAAAGATCTATTAAATACCTACAAAAAATCACATCTATTTTTATTATTATATAATATGAATCCAAACATTGTGTATAAAATATACAAATTAAATATGTACAAATTAATAAAAGATTTTTTTAAAAAGAGAGCTTGGGGCACCTGGATGGCTCAGTCCGTTAAGCATCTGACTCTTGATCTCAGTTCAGGTCTTGATCTTAGGGTCCTGATTTCAAACCCCACGTTGGGCTCCAAGCCATACTTAAAAAATAAAAGAGAGCTTAACATCATTCTCTCTCTCTCTCTTTTTTTTAAGTTTTTATTTGACAGAGAGAGAGAGCGCAAGCAGGGGTAGTGGCAGAGGGAGAGGGAGAAGCAGGCTCCCTGCTGAGTGGGGAGTGCGATGTGGGGCTCAATCCCAGGACCCTCGGATCACGACCTGAGCTGAAGGCAGACACTTAACCAACTGAGCCACCCAGGTGCTCCTTAACATCATTCTTAAACAGAATCTTGCTCTTTTGTCATAGTCATATGACCTGAATATATGGTTATTTCACTCATTGTGCTTTAGAGTGGTGTTTGCATTTAGACATGGTGTTTGATTTTCACAGAAACCTGAAGGTAGCTCAAAATTGATTTAAGGCCCTCCTTAGGGGGGTGACTCAGTTGGTTAAGCGTCTGCCTTTGGCTTAGGTCATGATCCCAGGGTCCTGGGATCAAGCCCCATGCCTGGCTCCCTGCTCAGTGGGGAGCCTGCTTCTCCCTTTCCCTCTGCCCCTCCCCATTCTTGTGCATGCTCTCTCTCTGTCAAATAAATAAAATCTTTTAAAAAAATTGATTTAAGGAAACATGGGCTGAACTTCACTTTGCAAATATCAACATCACACACTTTCCATATGATTTTCTACTACTAAATGGGTATTTCAATTTTAAAAAATTTAATTATTGTCTAGTTGACAGATGTTATTTGTTTACATCAACACTAAGACTTTTTTGGAATGAAAGACATCACATATAAAATTAATAAGTGAATGGCTTAATGGGAGAGTTTTGCAACATCAAAAACTCGAGTCAGATGACTAATATCTAAATATATAAAGAAATCATCCAAATAAGCAAGAAAGGGGCACCTGGGTGGCTCTGTCATTAGGTATCTGCCTTCAGCTCAGATCATGATCCCAGGGTCCTGGGATTGAGCCCTGCATCGGGGCCTGCTTCTCCCTCTCCCACTCCCCCTGCTTGTGTTCCCTCTTGCTGTGTCTCTCTCTGTCAAATAAATAAAATCTTAAAAAAAAAAAAAAGCAAGGAAAAGAGGAACTAGAAAGTTGGGCAAGTTATATGAAAAGGCAAGTCACAGAAACAGAATTCTAAATGGGTAAACAGAAGATGTTCAACTTTTCTGGTAATCAGAAAAATGCAAGGTAAAACAGCAATGCACCTTAGTCTCATTTTATCACCAAAACAAAACAAACCAAAATGGTCAAAAATACCAAATGTTTGTAAAGAGGTGAGGAAATAGAAAAACTTCTGCATGGCCAGCAGGGGTTGTAGAGTGGTGCGGCTATTGTGGGCAAAAATAGTGGTGTCCTAAGTGAAGTTATGCACATTCCCTATGAGCTGGTAATCCCACTCCTTTGTATGGGACATAGACACACCCTCACACAGATCCGTGATGGTATCTGACAAAGCCAGGTCGTTGGAACATTGTTTGGGAAACACAAGCATTCGGAGGCAAACTGGCCGTCCATCATTGGGGGAAATGGATACATAAAATGCATACTGTTCAGGAATTAGAAGCAATTGCATTATGGAAAGATCTTAAAAATACACTCTCAAATAAAGAAAAAGAAACAGAAAAGATCTACAAAACAATGCCAATGTAAAAATGTAAACACATATATTTGGTGGTTTGCAAAGATGCATATATGTCAAAGGAGATACAATAAACACATTCAAGTGGGCTTCTGGTTGGACTGGAAATGGAGGGATGCCTGGGTGGCTCAGTCAGTTAAGCATCTGCCTTTGGCTCAGGTCATGATCCCAGGGTCCTGAGATCGAGCCCTGCATCGGGCTTCTCGCTCAATGGAGAGCCTGCTTCTCCCTCAGCCTGCTGATCCCCCTGCTTGTGCTCACTCTCTCTCTGAGACAAATAAATAAGATCTTAAAAAAAAAAAAAAAGGAATGGAAATGGAGCCACAGGACTGGTGATTGGTGATGAAAGGAAAAGAAGATAAAATGAAAGAACAAAGTGATTGTGTACCACCCCATGGTGATAATGTTCTCTGGTCTGAGGTATGAAAGAACTCAAATTTCTGTATCTGGAATTAAAAGAAAAGTGATTAATTTTTGTCTGTGTTTCTTATCCTTCATTCTTATTGAAGCCTTTTATTAGTTCCTTCAATTATACATTGTAATGTCTTGACTTAAAAAACAAAACAAAACAGTCATGTTAGTTGGGGTTACCTTTAATTTTGTCCCCTCTTCCTCTTTTCATATAAAACTTACTTTTTTCTCATTAATGGCCTTCCACTTTCATAATGTTGTATTTAAAATATTTACATCCTGAGGGAATAAAAATTCTGTGCCAGAGAACTCTCTTTTGTGTTACCACTAACCTCCTCACGATAAATTCTAGTGTATCAGGCTACATAGGTGATGATGGAGTTTTAACTTATAACCCATTGTAAGCACATTCTGTTGATGACGCACAGCTCATATTGTTTGCGTCTATTAAATGGCTCTGCAGATCTTCACTAATAAAGTTGTAGGGTGTTTGATTTTGAAAGTATTGTATGATATAGTTTACCCATTCATTTCACAAAGAAGGAAGCTAAGGTCCAGAGAGGGTAAGTGACATGCCTGATGACACACAGCTGTACTTGTAGCACTAAGACTTGACCTGTCTAATGCCCTTTACATTTAACCTCCTTATTTAAGCAGTGGTGCATTTACCATGAAGCCAGTGAAGCTTAAGCTTTAGGGATCCTAACTTGCAGAGGCTTTTTCCACATCTCTACCAGTGCCTGAGAAACATGTTGGCACAGTCATAGGTATTTGCAAACGCTGCAAAAGAGATTTCAAACAGAATCAGTTAAGACCGCTCTTGCCATTCTGACTTCCTCCCCATCACACTTCCCCCTCATGTTAGGGAACACTGGGGGGGCCAGGAACATTCTATGTTTGTAATTTGGGGTTATTTTACTGGAAGAGTGCCACCACAAAACCTGTATCCACCTCAACCTTCATTAATAATGCTAATAATCCTTTTACTCTGTGTTCTGTTCCTCTCCCATCCTGCCTCTCAAAGGTAGTCACTGTATTAATTCTATGTTTATTGCTTCCTTGCCATTTTGTTTTTTTCCTAACATATATGTTATAGGCTTTAACAGTGTATGCTTTTTTTTTGACTTGCAATGAACTTTGTGATACGATGTTGGACTTTACTTTCACCCAATGTATTGTTGCAAACAGCTGTGGTTCAAGCATATTCACTTCTGTTTAATATTCCATTGGGTAGATATACCATAATTAGCTTACCCATTCTTCTGTCAATGACATTTGGATTGTTTTAAGTTTCTTGCCCTTGCTTTGAACAGTACTGGTAAATAAACATTTTGTAGATATTTTTGGACAACCATGTATATGTGCAAGTTTCCTTTAGGTATATATCTAGGAGTGGAATTTCTAGTTCATAGAGTTTGAGAATGTAAAATAATAAAACATAAAGTTGAACAAAGTATTTAGACCAATATATAATATATGAGAGATATGTTACATAAGAGATCCATTGTTCCCCTCTTTTTCAGCACTTGGTATTGTCAGGTTTCCTATATTTTGCATTCATCTGGGTATAAAATGGAATCTCCTTGCAGTCTTTTTTTTTTTTTAAGATTTTATTTATTTGACAGAGAGAGACACAGCGAGAGAGGGAACATAAGCAGGGGGAATGGGAGAGGGAGAAGCAGGCTTCCCACTGAGCAGGGGGCCCAACGTGGGATTCGATCCCAGGATCCTGAGATCATGACCTGAGCCAAAGGCGGACACTTAACGACTGAGCCACCCAGGCGCCCTCCTTGCAGTCTTGTCTTTCCATTCCTTGATGACTAGTTAAGTTGTGCATCTGTTCATGTCATTATCAACTCTTAGAACAACCTTGTAAATTAGGGATTATACACAGAGATTAAGTAATGTTAGTCAGCTAGTACATGGTGGATCAAGGATTCAAACCCAGGTCTGCCTAATCAAAACCCTCACACTTAACAATCCTGTTACATTAACCATTCTATTTCTTTTCTACAGGTTGTAGGGAGTAAGAATCTTCAAGAAGCTGCTATTCCAGGTCTTGCAATATTGAGAAGCTAATCATTGAAAGGCTTTCTTTTCCAAAGTTTGAATTAACAACAGTCGATCCAGCAGAGGTAAGGTCTATCCCCTTTGGGTATTTGCATTTATCAAAACAAATCTTTGGAGAAGCAGAATGACCTGATCTATCCAGCTCTCTGAATTTGTGAAGTGGGTATATTATTCTGTTTGCTTGGTGATCAGTTTTTAGACTAATACTTAAATCATTCCATAAACACAGAGTGAGTCTGGGGAACCAGGAAACACAGAGCTAAGAAAAAGTTGGCTTTTGAGTTTTGTTCTCTGAGCCATTACTCTGGCAGGAAAGAGGAGATGCTGTATTTTATAAAATTGCCAATTACAAAGATTTCTGGAATATGCAATTATTTTAACCACTACAGTTTTTTGTGTGTTTTTGGTTGGTTTGTCTCTCTTCTGCCCTGGGTTCCAGTGACCTCACAGAGCCCCAGGAGTGACTTGAGTGGGGAGGGCAGTGTTGGACCCAGACCTTGTCTCTTTTGTCCAGCCCAGGTACTCTGTGAGACACCTTGAAAGGAGGGGTCATGGGACAGCCAATCCCAGCCAATCTTTATCTACCTTTCTGCCATCGGGACATAGGAGCAGAGTAAGCAAATGCTACAGGTGCCTGCCTTTGGCATTGAATTTTGAAGGAGGGGAAAAAAAACCAAACATTATCAACTCTGTAATTTTAGATGCACAAATGTCATAGCTTTAAGATATCTGGCATCTTTTTAATCTAAGTAGCAACCAGTTAAGGGACAAAGAATAGGTCCCTTTGTAGGAATTTTGGAAATAAAGATATCTGCATTTTCACCTTGGAATCTCTGAGAAGGGGTGATCATCAATATTTGGACAAGCTGGCTCTGGGCAGCTCGGAAGATAGGGAAGAAAACCTGCTTCACTTTTTTTTTTTTTTAAATAACAGATTTAGTGAAATATAACTCACATCATAAAGTTCACATTTTTTTTTAAAGATTTTTTTATTTATTTATTAGAGAGTGAGCGAGAAACAGCATGAGAGGGGAGAGAGTCAGAGGGAGAAGCAGACTCCCCACTGAGCTGGGAGCCCGATGTGGGACTCGATCCCAGGACTCCGGGATCATGACCCGAGCCGAAGGCAGTCGCTTAACCAACTGAGCCACCCAGGCACCCTAGAGTTCACATTTTTAAAGTATAAGTGGTTTTTAGCATATTCACATCATTATGTAACCATCACCACAAGCTAATTTTAGACTGTCTTTATCAACCCCAAAAGAAACCCTGTACCTATTAGCAATCACTTGTATATTCTGGATGCAAGTACCTTATTAGATATATGATCTGCAAAAATTTCCTATTCTGTGAGTTGTCTTTTCACTTTCTTGATGTCTTTGAAGCATAAAAGTTTTTAATTTTGATGAAGTCCAATGTAGCTATTTTTTCTTTTGTTGCTTATGCTTCTGGTATCATATCTTAAGATACCACTATCTAATCCAACGTCCTAAAGATTTATTCCTATGTTTTGGTTGGGAAGAAAGACCTTCCTCTGCTCTTCAAGGTCCTTCTAGCTGGACTAAGAATCAAATTGACATGAGACAGATTAATGAGAGAAAATCTAACTTAATAGCATACATACGGGGACTCCATACAGACTATGAAATTCCAAAGACGATGAGACAACATGAAGTTTATATGAGCTAAGGAGAGAGGTAGAGGTCTGAGGATCCAAAGGAGAGAAAGACCATTAGCAGGAAGATGAGAAAAGAGGTTTGGAAAACAAAGGTTGCCCTATTATGCAGATAAGTTTCTCAGGTAAAGAGGAATCTATTAATGGAGTTATTCCTGGTCCAGGTGCACAGTTGAGGGGGAGGTAAAGAGCTTTTCCTGACTCTTCTGCGGTTTGTTTGCTTTTAACTCAAAATAATGTTCGTGCCAGAGTGGCCCATCTTGGGGCAGCCTGCCCTTGGCCCCTACAGGTTTCTCCTCTGAAACTTCCCTGAAATCCTGCATATTGAAAGTTGACTGGGTAGATTGTTCTGTCTTGTTGAACAAATCCTGGCAATTGGTAAGTTCAATTAAACTCATTTCAGGAGATGGTGTTACAACTGTGTTCTCAAAGGTAGGCCTGTGGTTCAAGTAATCCAGTATTAGAAATGCCTGTTGTTTGGGGTGCCCAGCCAGCTCAGTTCGTGGGGTGTGCGACTCTTTGATCTCGGGGTTGTGAGTGCAAGTCCCACCCTGGATGTGGAGATGATTTAAAAATAAAGAATCTTAAAAAAGAAAGAAATGCCTGTTGTTTAAGGAAGCAAAAGAAAAGCAACGGTTAATGATCGGATCCAATTATAAACCAGTTTCTGAGTCCTGAGGATAGCTAGTGGAGAAGATTTCTATATGTTAAGCTCTAAGCATTTTCAGATAGAGTGGCTGCCTGACAGAGCTTCCTGGTTTGTAGTTCGAGTGTCCCTCGGTGATCTTTGAGTGGCTTGTAGAACAGTAGGCATGAAGATTGTCTACACATGAGCTGTTGTGACGATTTCTCTGAAGTTTATATCAAGTCATTCATATTTAGTTGGCAGGGCTTTGGGAAAAGGGAAGTTTTAGTTCTCAAATGAATCCAACTCACGAGGGAGAAAAATCAACATTAGTTTGGAGAGTTGTAGCCAGACACTGGAGGAAACCAGAAGAACTCAGGATCTAGTCCAATTTATAATGAACAGGTATTGCAGGCCAAGTCTGATGGCAGTTGTTTGGCTTGGCTTTTGGCCTCGAGAGGCTGTTAAAAGTTCAATCTGGAGATTCCTTAAAAGAGTTCCAGCAAAGCAGGTTTTAAAGAGCTTATATGGTGAACTGCTAGTCTTGCTGCACTTACATAAATAATGAGACCAAGTTTTTTTGAAACTAGACTTCTTCTGCAAACAGATTAGTGTTAATTTGGCTATCTTTAGAAATGAGGGTGATTACAGAGAGAAATGTTTCACTAACACAATGAGTAAATACTAGATTCTGTAGATTTGGGTGAATTCCTCTCTTCTCAAGGTCCCCACAATATCCTGAGGTTCCTGCACCTGCCAGAAAGTGACATTCTTTACCCACTTGGTAAGGCTGCTGGAAACTCTGTAAGCAAGGTATCAGGCTGATATTTCCAAGGGACTTTATTGGCTCCATAAAAATCAACCTTTGTTCCTTAAAGCTGTCTGGTCATACCTGAGTCTATGCATGTCTTTCTCAGATAATGACATTCCAGTGAAAACCTTGTAATATAACCAATGTTTCCAATTGTGTCATGTCATAAGGAAAACAGATTCTTATTGAACTTATTGAAATAAATATATTGACTTGAAAATATAATACTCACTGAATTGGGGCGACTGGGTGGCTCAGTCAGTTAAGTGTCTGCCTTTGGCTCAGGTCATGATCTGAGGGGTCCTGGGATTGAGCCTCGGTCAGGCTCCCTGCTCAGTGGGGAGCCTGCTTCTTCCTCTCCTCCATGCTCATGCTCTCTCTCACTATCTCTGTGTCTCTCTCTCTCAAATAAATAAATAAAATCTTAAAAAAAAAAGAATACTGCATTTCTGAAGTTTGGCAGGATCAGGTAGGGAGAAAAAGATAAATGTTTCAATTTGTTCACGAAGGTGTATTTTAACAAACTGCTGTAAGTCAGCTTAAGAGAAAGTTTCCTTAAATTTGGAAAAATAAAACATTTTAGAGAGTCAGCAATGTTTCAAACAAAAAGTCATAAAAATTCTAATTATTCTCTTCAGTTCATTTGGTCCCATGTTATTGATTTTTGTTCTGCTTGAATCCAGTATTTACTAGTTCAGGAATTCTTACCTAGTTCAGTTTTATAATTTAAGTTTATCAGAAACTTGTACTCAGAGTTTTTTCTGAGTCTCACTGAAGATGACACATTTGCAGCAGCATCAGAGTAAAACAGTAACTGTCAAAGAGCTGATTAAAGTTCATTACAATGCAGTTGATGATGAAATTTCGTTATTTATGTGACACACAATGCTTTAAGATAATAACATACCAGGACATCAGATCCAGGAGTTTTATATAATTTTTAGAACACTTACTTTAATAACATATCTACATAAATATAAAATAACAGGGTTTAGTACACCTATTTGACAGTGCTTCTCATGTAATTTAATGTAGCAACTAAGTCTAATTAGTTTAATTTCTCACAGAATCTTTGAAATGTTCCAGGAGCTCTCAGGAGCAACTAAGTTAGATTGTGCTCAAAAGATTACAGAGTACGGGAAGATGGCAGCAGAGTAGAACACTTGGCTTGCTTTGTCCTACGAATACAACTAGGTAACTGTCAAGTCATCCTAAATGCCCTAGAAATTGACCTGAAGACTGGGAGAACAAACTCCACAACTAAAGGTAGGGAAGAGGCCACATTGAAGAATTAGGAAGTGTGGAGATGTGGCTTGGGAGAGAAACAGATCGTGGCTGATGTGGTAGGGAGAGAGCCACAGTTGCAGAGAAAGACACCTGACTAGCACACAGGGGAGCACGTGCAGAAAACGATTCCCCATAGCATTTGGGTTGGAAAGTGAGAGGGGCTGAATTTTGTGACTCCTGACAACCAGCAGGACTTAAAGCCTAGAGTTTTAAAGGTCAGCATGCTTGGCTGGGATAGAGCCCAGAGTACATCACCTGCTCTCAGAGAGAAGGCAAGCAAACAACCCAGAGATACACGGCACAGAAACAGCTATCTGAAGAGCACCTGAGGCACACAGTGGGGAGGTAGTTTGCTCATCTTGGAGTGTGTCCCAGAGAGGCAGCATTCATGGAGAGACCGCTCTGGGAACAAAGGAAATGGCGCTGGCCAGGGCCCACAGCATAAGCACAGGGTCACCTGCAGGAACCAGTGCTGCATCCACACTCACTACCTAACTTGCTTATACCAAGCCCCTCCCCCCTGAGCTCCAGTGGAACCACCCTTCCCATTCACACTCACCTCAGTCCCAGCACTGAGGGCTCCCTGCCCCCAGAAGACTGGCCCAAACCCCCACCAACATCATATCTCTCAACCCAGGAGTTCCGCAGAGCCTCAGTTCTGCCAACAGTGGTGACAGGTCTCACTTCACAAACAGACCAGAGCACACCTAGTTAAAATGTGCCACATTCAGGCCAGGGACGGAACTGTGCCCACAACAGGCAAAGAGAGCATCTGTAGATGCCTGGCCTGAAGGATAAAGTGGCCAGGGCACCACAGCAGAGCACACACAGCACACACAGCACACACAGCAGAGCACACACAGCACACACAGCACACACAGCACACACAGCAGAGCACACACAGCACACACAGCAGAGCACACACAGCACACACAGCACACACGGAGACACTCCCAGAAGCGCCAGGCCCTGGGGAACAGGGGACACCACATGGCAGGGCACTAGAGCACCTCTTCCTCATAAGGCAGTTACCCTTAAGAACAGGAGACGCAGCTGACCTTCCTAACATAGAGAAACAGGCACAGCGACTTGGACAAAATAAGAAGACAGAGGAATTTGCCCCAAATGAAAGAACAGGACGAGGCCCTGACCAGAGATCTAAGTGAAACAGATACAAGTAACATGCCCGATGGAGAATTTAAAGTAATGATCATAAGGATGCTCACTGGGCTTGAGAAAAGAGTGGAAGACGTGAATAAGAACCATAACACAGAAATAAGGAATAACAAAGCAGAGATAAAGGGTACAAAAAACAAAATGAGAAACACGTTTGACGGAATGAACAGCAGGACGGAAGAAGCAGAGGAACGAATTAGTGACCTAGAAGACGGTAATGGAAAGTAATCAAGCTGAACAAAAGAGAAAAAAGATTTATGCAAAAGGAGAATAGACTTAGGGAACTCAGTGACTCCCATCAAGCCATAATAACATTCATATTATCGGAGTCCCAGAAGAGAGAGAAAATGGGGCAAAAAAATTTATTTGAAGAAATAGCTGAAAATTTCCCCAATCTGGAGAAGGAAACAGACATCCAGGAGGCACAGAGAACTCCCATCAAAATCAACCAAAGCAGACCAACACCAAGACATACTATAATTGAATTGGCAAAATAGTGATAAAAAAATTTTAAAGCAGCAAAGACAAATGAAAACAGTAACTTACAAGGGAAAACAAATATCTCTGATGAATATAGATACAAAATCCTCAACAAAATACTAGCAAACAGAATCCAACAAGATATTAAAAATATCATACATCACAATCAAGTGAGATTTCCTGTGATGCAAGGGTGGTTCAGTAATGGCAAATCAATCAACATGATACATCACATCCATAAGAGAAAGGGTAAGAACCATATTATCATTTGAATAGATGCAGAAAAAGCAATTTACAAAGTACAACATCCATTCATGGTAAAAACCCTAAAAAGTAGGTTTAGAGGGAACATACCTCAATATAATAAAGGACATCTACAAAAAAATCCACAGTTAACATCACCCTTAATGAGAAAAACTGAGAACACTTCCCCTAAGGGCAGGAACAAAACAAGGATGTCCACTCTCACCATTTTTATTCAACACAGTACTGGAAGTCCTAGCCACAACAGTCAGACAACAAAAAGAAAGAAAAGAAATCCGAATCAGTAAGGAAGAAGTAAAACTTTCATTATTTGCAGATGACATGATACTATATATAGAAAACCAGAAAGACTCCACAAAAAAACAAAACAAAAAAAACTGCTAGAACTGATAAATTTAGTAAAGTTGCAGGATACAAAATCAGTGTACAGAAATCCATTGCATTTCTATACACCAATAATGAAGTAGCAGAAAGAGAAATTAAGAAAACAACCCCATTTACAACTGCACCAAAAATCAGGTATCTAGTAATAAACCAAACCAAAGAGGTGAAAGACCTGTTTTAATTACATTTATTAGAATTCTTAACCATTAGAAACCTAATTTCTAATGAAAACATTGTGAACTGTTATACCAGTATTCTTTAGATTGGCAAATTTATGAATACATTTTATAATTTCTAGAAATGTGTTTTTTCATAGTACAGTCTTTCAGTAAAGCACAAAACATGTTTACTGACAGAAGTAAGTTTATCCTCAGTTTTTCTGTCACAAGACAAAAGTAGGTAAACCTATGTTCGGTACTTACTGTTTCATTATTTTATCTTATTTGGAAATGATCTATATATTCAATAAATTTAACTTAAGTCATCATTTAATGTAGTAAAACTTTAAAGTCTCAGGTTACTAAAGATTTTGAAGCTATTTTAAGATTTACCTACAAACCTTTTTATCTTATTTACATCTATTTAATTACTTGTTCTTAACAATTTTGTTTTAGATTGCCCACAAAACTTCGAGGCATTAGACAAAGTCAACCATTATTCTAAGTTGGTTTTTTTTTCTGATAAATTTTGCAACAGAGATAACATGAACATACATGACTTTCAGCAAGCACAGGTAGAATAAGTTTTTTATTAAGTTTTTTATTATTTATTTATTTATTTATATATTTTTTAAAGATTTTATTTATTTGACAGAGAGAGAGACAGCAAAAGAGGGAACACAAGCAGGGGCAGAGGGAGAGGGAGAAGCAGGCTTCCCGCGGAGCAGGGAGCCCGATGCGGGGCTCGATCCCAGGACCCCGGGATCATGACCTGAGCCGAAGGCAGACGCTTAACGGCTGAGCCACCTGGGTGCCCCTAAGTTTTTTATTTTAATTCCAGTATAGTTAACATCGAGTGTGGCATTAATTTCAGGTGTACAATAAATATAGTGATTCAACAATTCTATACATTACTGAATGCTCCTCATGGTAAGTGTACTCTTTAATCCCCATCACCTATTTCACTCATCCCTCCATCCATCTCTATGTTAAATGCTGGTCACTCTAAAGACATGTTATTTTAATTAAACCAACAATCTCAAATTAGCTTTAATAGTGAATATTTTCCCAGATCACATGAACTTGAAAAACATTTGGGTTAGTTTCTATCTTTCTGAGTTTTGGAATGCCCAATCCTTAGAAACACTTGCCTTCAATCGTACTGCATAGAACTCTTTCATGTTAATTTTAGTGATACCATCCGGAGATAGAGAAAATGTCTCACTTTTATAACATATATGACCACACATACACCGACAAGATGCATGGACACGCATACAGACAAGATGCAGTCTTACAGCTTTTGTTCTTACAAATACTTGTGGAAAGGACATTAAAGACCCAATTTCCAAATACCTCCTTTTTTTCTAAGAAAAACTTCTTCCTAACATAACAATAAAAAAATTAAAAAAAAAAGAAAAACTTCTTCCTAAAGTTTGTATTTTTGTATTTTTTATTTTATTTTTTTATTATTTTATTTTTTAAAAGATTTTATTTATTTGAGAGAGAGAGAGAGAGAGAGAGAGCATGGGGGGGGAGGGTCAGAGGGAGAAGCAGATGCCCCTAAAGTTTGTATTTTAAAAAAAAATGGCTCTTAGATCCTAGGGAAGATGATAGAAAATTTACATTACAAAGGCACAGAGAAAGTATTATCTGTCCTGTTTTCAGAGGTCTAAGAGTCTGGGCACAAGAGCCTTTCTAGCAGTTTATATTTCAAAAAGGTCTCTTTCCCCTTTTCCTGCCTTCATTCTCAGGTGATTATGGGATGTGTTTATATTTTAAATACATGAGATTTATAATTTTAAGGGACAGAGAAAGAATGCAAAAAAAAATTTCCCTCCAGTGTTTCAGGGTACTTGCTATTTAAAATGTACTTTTTTTCTTCTCAAGTATAGGACAGTTTTATTCCAATATCCTGATTGTCTATGATGTCTATAAACATTTTAAGAAGAATAAGCGAGGTTTGGGGAGTGGTAAGATAGGTGGGCTTGCTTCTAGAGTTGCATTTCTGGTTTTGTAGACACTTGTAAGACAAAGAATGGTTTCTAATTCCCCCAAAGAACGAGATTACAGCCTGAATATCAAGGGACTATCTCACTTTTTAAACTAAATTTGCTTCTATCGGGGAGATTTTTAACGAAAACGGGAATCAAAAAATTTATGTCTTTGTAAAGACTATATAAAGCATTTTAATGAAAGTGTTCTTTCTGGTACACAATTCAACATTGGCTTTTATTAGCCCCTGAATATTGGCCTTTTCACAGGTCACCTGTAGGAGGGGTTAGGTGAAATTTTGGTCCTATTTCTTCTGTTGGGGGGGGCTGTGAATAGTCATTCATCTTTTAATTCCTCTCTAAATTTGGTAGCATCTTCTGAAAGTAGAGGCAAAAGAATTTTTACAATTTAAGGCTCTGCTGCTGTCCAGGGACATGAATTCTTTTGCAGTGCAGGGGTGTGTGTGTGTGTGTGTGTGTGTGTGTGTGTGTGTGTGTGTGTGTGCGTGTGTCCTAGGATACACCTGCAAAGTACATGGCATAGCAATGCCTGAAGCTGGCAAAACCGGATTACCCATCCCTGAAAGGTAGGAGCAAAGTAAACTTTATTGCCAGTTTTATGTGCTTTTGTTAAATTCATTTCCTGGCTTTCAGCATTACATGATCAACCTTGAACCTAGAGATTAGGCATGAGTGCTCTCTGTAAGTCTTATAAGGAAGGGGAAAACAGGCAGATGAGGCTAGATTTTAAGGGGAATTTACATTGGATGTGGCCATTTATTTTTAAGCCTTAAGTCTAATTTTTGTTCTTTCATCTTATCTAGGGAGTCCCTAAGGCTAACCGTTATACTGATAAGACAATTGGGAGCTCTTTATAAAGAATCTTCTTCTTTTAAATGTAGCCAATTTAAAGGATCCACTGTCTGGTCATTGATGAGTAGCATCTATGAACAGTGACTTAAAACAATAAGCCTCTTAATGACTTAACCAGAGATGCAAGAGGCATCCAGAGAAGGCATAGATAATGCAGCCCTCAGGATCCAAAAGTTTACTCCTGATTAGAAGGTGGAGGAGGATCAATAAAGTAAAAACATTTTAAGCTGAAAAATGAAGCCAGCCACTGCATACCCTTTACAGGGTTGTATTCAGGGTAACTTACTGATGGGCTGGTGGGGGGATTGTCAGGCAGACAGATGATCTAGGCGGTATGCAGGCATTCTCTGCCCACATCTTCTGCCCATTCCGGGCCTTAATCGCCAGCTTTTATAGAGCAAGGGGCATGATGGTGGGGTCACAGGGTAGTTATCTCAAGTGGTACCATCTGTCCCCGGAGGCTCTCCACTAGTTAGCTACAGTGGGGCCTTCTGTGCACCATTTTCGTGAAGATCAGAACAAACCTTCCTGCATTCCATTCAGGGCGTACATTAACCTCTACAAGGCCTGGAACCTGTAGCCCTGAGGGAGGTCATTGTGTGGTTATGAACAAGATGGAGGGCCAAAGATGGAGCCATTGTTCTCAGCATTCCTGCAACTCCCAAAATGAGTCTAAAAAAGCAAAGGCCTTTGCTGCATAGGTGGTAAGAGTGGTGTAGTGAAAATGGTATCTCTGGTCTCCCACAAAAACATGACACACCTCCAGTCAGAGATCTGCTCATCTGTGAAACTGGGCAGGTGCTACTGGAATGGGACTTTTCAGCATTACCAAGTGATGAAGGTTGATTCGACAAAGCTTCCTGTGGGCTAGAACCTCTCATGACAAATACTCCTGAGAGCTGGCATGGCTGGACAGAGAGAGAGAGAGAGAGGTGGATTCCCAGTCTGTTTGGCCACCAATGTGCATCCCAATAAGTACACCCTCTGAGTGGTGGAGACTGAAGAGAATGTTCTCACTGGTCACAAAGCCAAGTTCTTAGGACATAGTGTAAGATGAAAGGAAAACTTCCTCTGCTTTCTCTTTTGACTAAGTCTTGGGTCTCTTGGAGCCACATTAATACCTAGGAGGGCTGTGCCACGGGGTGGGGGATTGTGTGTTGTTTTATAGTGTACTTCCTTGTGCAGACGTTTTCTTGAGGTTGGTGGGCGAACTCGGGTCAATCTAACTTATTCCGTGACCAACTTATTTTAACATGGGAGTCTTCCTGAGGTGGCAAGTACTCTAACAGCTTTTAAGTGCTCAACCTGGGCTCACTAGTTTTGTGGCTTTGGCTTCTAAGATGTCCCTTAGCAACAGCCTTTAACTCACAGCAAGTTTGTGGAAACAGAGGCCAGTCTGATGAGAACCATGAACTCACCAGTCTCTGAGGCCATTTCAAACAGCAGGCCATAGCGCCTGTGCCCATGTTCTGGCCTATGGAAATTCCTTTTTATGAACATGGCACAAAATACGAAGGAAAACAAAGACCATCTCTTGGATGAAATGGTTCAGTAGCCAAGAGTAATCTACCAAATTTAACCAAATGCTCACTGAGCCCAAGGGACTAGTTCAACAAATATTTTTTTTCTGCTAAAGTTAGAAAAAGGAATCTCATCATTCTCACCCCCATCAGACTGCAGATACTGATTCGAGGAGACTGACATGGCAAGAAATACCACCCTCCGCCCGCTATATGTCCCGATTCCCCAAAGATCTCTCAGCTGCAGCATGGTCAGGGTGAGTGGTGTCTAGTGAGTTAAAGTATTCTGCTGACTATAGCGACTATTGGGGAGGAAGAATTATTCTGCCCTTCAGGGTCCTTCTTACTGGACTAAGAATCAAATTAACATGAGACAGATGAACAGGAGAAAATAAAATTTAATAAAGTACAGGGAATCCACAGACATGAACTTCATGAGGCTTATATGAGCTAAGGAGAGGGGTCTGAGAATACAAAGGGGAAGAAGACCATTATCAAGAAGGTGAAAGGAGATGTTTGGAAAACAAAGGTTGCCCTATTATGCATATAAGTCTCTTAGGTAAAGAAGAATCTCTGTTAATAGCTCTCTTTCTGGTACAAGCAGGCAGTTGAAGGCAAGGTAAAGAGCTTTTTCTCAGTCTGCTGGGTTTTGCTCACTTTTAATTCAAAATTAGATTTCATGCCAAAGTGGCCCATCTTGGGGCAACCTGCCTTTGGCCCCTACACCTCCAACTTTTTTCCTCCCTCTCAAGATTGTTTCTGGCTATTCTGGATCCCTTGTATTTCCATACGAGTTTTGGAATCACCTTGTCAGTTTCTTCAAAAGAAGCAGCTGGGTTGTGATAAGGAATGTTTTGAATCCCTAGATCAATTTGGGGAGTGTTGTCATCTTAACAATATTAAGTCTTCCAATTCATGAACAAGGCCTGTCTTTCCATTTATTTAGGTCTCCTTTAAATTCCTTCAATGATGTTACGTGGTTTTCAGTGTGCAAGTCTTGTATTTCTTTTGTTAAATTTATTCCTAAATATTTTTTTAGTTTTGATCTATATAAATAAAATTCTTCTCTTAATTTCATTTTTGGATTGTTCATTGCTAGTGTATAGAAATACAGTTGATTTTTAGGGGTGCCTGGGTGGCTCAGTCATTAAGCGGCTGCCTTTGGCTCAGGTCATAATCCCAGGGTCCTGAGATCGAGCCCCGCATCTGGCTCCCTGCTCTGCGAGAAGCCTGCTTCTCCCTCTCCCACTCCCCCTGCTTGTGTTCCCTCTCTCACTGTGTCTCTCTGTGTCAAATAAGTAAATAAAAATCTTAAAAAAAAGAAATAAATTGATTTTTGTATATTGATCATGTATTCTGCTACCTTGTTGAGCTCATTTATTAGTTCTAATAGGTTTTTTTTTTTTGTATGTGGATTTCCAAAGATTTTCTGTATACAAGGTCTGTATCATTTGCTAATAGAGATAGTGTGGATACTTTTTATTTATTTTCCTTGCCTAACTGCCTTGGCAAGGACCTCTAGTACAAGGTTGACTAGAAGTGACAAGAGCAGACATCCTTGTATTGTTCCAGGAGAAACTGTTCAGTCTTTCACCATTAGGTATAATTTAACTTTCATTTTTTGGTAAATGCCCTTCATTAGCATGAAGTAATTTTCTTTTGTTCCTGGTTTGTTGAGTGTTTTTATTATGTAAGTGTTGGATTTTGTCAAATGCTTTGTCTGCATCTATTGAGATGATCATGTGGTGATTGTCTTTCATTCTATTAATATAATGCATTAAATTGATTTTCACATATTAGAACAAGCTTTCATTCCTATGATAGATTACATTTTTAATATGTTGCTGAATTTTTTTTAAAGATTTTATTTATTTATTTGACAGAGAGATAGCACAAGTTGGCAGAGCAGCAGGCAGAGGGAGAAGGAGAAGCAGGCTCTCTGCTGAGCAGGGAGCCCGACTCAGGGCTCCATCCTAGGACCCTGGGGTCATGACCTGAGCCGAAGGCAGGCGCTTAACCGTCTGAGCCACCCAGGTGCCCCTGTTGCTGGATTTAGTTCGCTAGACTTTTGTTGAGATTTTTGTATCTACATTCATTTGGGATATTGGTTTGCACCTTTTTCTTTAATTCTGATGTCTTTATCTGGTTTTGGTATCAAGACCTCATAGAATGAGTTGTGAAGTGTTCCCTCTTTTTTTTTTTTTTAAAGATTTATTTACTTATTTATTTGAAAGAGAGAGAATGAGAGAGAGACAGAGAGCACATGAGAGTGGGGAGCATCAGAGGGAGAAGCAGACTCCCCGCTGAGCAGGGAGCCCGATGCGGGACTCGATCCCAGGACCCCGGGATCATAACCTGAGCCGAAGGCAGTCGCTTAACCAACTGAGCCACCCAGGCGCCCAGAAGTGTTCCCTCTTTTACTTTTTGGAAAATTTTTTGTAGGATTAGCATTAATTCTTCTTTAAATGTTTGGTAGTATTCACCAATGAGGACATTTGAGCCTGATCTTTTCTTTGTAGGAATTTTATGATTACTATTTCAATCTCTTTACTTGTTAGAAGTCTACTTAGATTTTCTATTGCTTCTGAAATCAGTTTTGGTAGTTTGTGTCTTTCTAGAATTTGTACGTTTTATCTAGGCTATCTAATATGTTGGCATATACTTGTTATAGAATTCCCTTATGATCTTTTTCATTTATTTATTAATAAAAAAAGGAGGCCCAATAATGACATTGAGACCTAAAGAAATGACCAAGGCGGGATGTTTTTATACTTTTTAGACAAGGAGACAATAAATCTGTGAGGAATTGACAGGACAAAAAAAAAAAAACAAACTTTGGGAGCTTGAATTAGTAAGGAATTCTAAACAGAATTTAGGCTGTCAGGGTAAATTGGTAAAAAGTAACAAGGGTTGTTTATACAGTCTTTTTGGCCCTGAATTTCCTATCTCTGGTGATAAGAATGTCTCTTTACCTTCTGGTACAGGGAAGGCAACTTTCACATGGGAGATTTATTTCCTGCTTTCAGAGGGACAGAGGGTCTGAGTGTCTTTCTTGCACAGGCTGTCTCTTAAGTCACTTTTATTTAAAATAATCAATATACCAAAGTGGAGCATTATTGGGGCAGCCTGCCCTTGGTCCCTACCATCAGTATAGCTAAAGGCTTGTTGATTTTGTAGATATTTTAAAGAATCCACATTTGGTTTCATCAGTTTTCTTTATTATTTTTCTATTCCATGTTTCATTTATTCCTGCTCTGATCTTCCTTATTTCCTTCTTTATGCTTGCTTTGTGTTTAGTTTGTTCTTTTGCTAGTTTCTTAAGGTGGAAGATTAGGTTATTAATTTGAGATCTTTCTTCTTTCCCACCTTCTGAGTACTGCTTCAGCTACAACTCACAAGTTTGGGCATGTTGTATTTTCGTTTATTTTTTAATTTCCATTTGATTTGTACTTTGATGTATTGGCTATTTAGAAGTGTGTTCTTTAATTTCCACGTTTGTGAATTTCCTAAATTTCCTTCTGTTTTTGATCTCTAATTTCTTTCCATTGTAATTGGAAAATATACTTTGTATAACTTCAGTTCTTAAAAATTTATCGAGATGTGTTTTTGTGGCCCAATATATGGTCTGCCTAGATAATGTTCCATGTGCACTTGACATGAATGTGTTCTGCTCTCATTGGGTAGACCATTCTATGGATGTATGTTAGGTCTAGTTGGTTTATAGCATTGTTTACGCTTTTTAAGAGTGATTTTTCAGAGGTCCTTATGCTACTACTCTGGAAGTGATTTTCCACTACAGTTAATTGAACAGACAACAGAAAATAGCTTTAGGATGATGCTTTCAAAGAACAAGGGTTTTCTTTAGGTTGACATCAGTATTAATAAAATAACTTACTTGTACTTGTCACAGTGCCTGGTAAAGCTGTACCCTTGTCTTTGGTTGCTTCTGTGAAATGGTGTGGTTTTAAGATACTAGTGAAAAGCTTTTCTTGGGCAAGCTTTCAACTATACTTAGTAGTTGAAGATGTAAAATAATTTTCTTGGCAGTATCTAATGTCAAAGGTTATGGTTGAGTCTTTGCAGATAGATAAGTAATAGGAAGTTATAAGAGACTGAATTTGATTGAGATTTTGCCATCTCTAGAACATTTCACAATGTCTTGGGACATTTTTGGTTATCTTCACTAGAGAGCATTACAGATATCTAGTTGGGAGAGGCCAGGGATGCTGCTAAACATTCTAAAATGCACAAGACAGGCCCCACAACAAAGAAAAACATCTGGTCCAGAATGTTAATAGTGCCAAGATTGAAAAACCTTGCTCATAGATTAATCTGTTGAGATCAGAGGAGGAAATATTTAAGTTTTATTACTATAAACATCATGCATATTTTAAGTGCCTTGATTTTTTTTTTATTATTGATTATATTCCCATGACTTATTTAACAAGTGCCCTAATTTTGTTTCATTGAGGAAGGGAACTCAGAAGTACAAGGTAGAAGTACATTTTTAAAGTTAACGGATGACAAACTTGAAATTCAGGATATATTACTGAAATCAACATAAGAGATCAGCATAAGATGGTTTTAATGGAAAGAGGCCTTTGATAGGATGTAACTATTTCACACAGAGATTAATCATGAAAAGATGGTATTTTCTTTTTCTTTCCTTTTTTTTTTTAAGATTTTATTTATTTGAGAGACAGCACGAGCAGGGGTAGAGGCACAGGGAGAAGCAGACTCCCCACTGAGCAGGGAGCCCAATGCGGGGCTCGATCCCAGGACCCTGGCATCATGACCCAAGCCAAAGGCAGACACTTAACCAACTGAGCCACCCAGGTGCCCCAAGAGGTGGTATTTACTTAAGGACTGATAGGAATTCGAAAATTGATCAGATACCTTTTCTCTGTATAGTACTAAATACTTAGAATACCTTTATCAAATTTTGCTTTAGGTTTCATAGACTTTGTAAAGGTATTTAGGTTTTTAACTTATTTTTTTCTTTGTCTAATAGGTAGCTCCCATCTAGAATCTACTGGTATATATGTTCCATGAGGGCAAGGATTTTTTGTTTTATTTTGTTTTGAGTGTTTTGTTTTCTAATGTTTCCCCATCATCTAGAATAAGAGTCAGCAAACTTTTTCTATGAAAGGCCAGATAATAAATATTTTCACCTTTGCAGCATATATGGTTTGCATCACAAATGCTCAAGTAGGATTGTGATTGGTTTTTGTTTATTTGTATGAAAGCAATTATTTTCTGTATATTGATTTTATAACCAGAAATATACTGAAATTCTGTATCATTTGTAAGTTTTTTAGTTCATTCTGTTGGTTTTTCTACAAAAAATACCATTTATCCATGAATAATGATAACTTTATCTCCTCCTTTCTGATTTTTATGCCTTTTATTTCTGTAGTCTAATTGTTTTGGCTAAATTTTTAAAAAAATTAAATAATAATGGTAATAAAAATTATCCTTGTCTTGTCCTTGTTTTAATGGAAATGCTTCTAGCATCTTCCCATAAATCATAATACTGACTTTGGCTATGTTCTATCATGATAAGTGAGTAAATTAATCAATTTCTGTTTTATTAATAGTTCATTTAAAATCATGAACAGAAGTTGAATATATCAAATGCCTTCTCTGATTCTATAGAAAAGTGTAAGTCCTTTTCTTTTGATTTGTTAACCTTCCAATCTCCAGCTTACTTAGTCTTCCAAACAAGTTTTTTATAGGTCCCACATTTATCAGGTAGAATCATAGTGTCTAAGGAATTAACTTTCGGTCCTCGTTGTTGCCCAGTTCTGATCATAGATTTAGCTGTCAGCTCAAAAATGATGCCCCTGGTCTGTTCCTCAGTTCACATCCTCTTGGGTAGAGGGTTCCCTGGGAAGACTCCCTGTGTCATTTTAATTTATCATCCTCTGGAATTCTGTTCTCTGGCATCCACCTTTCCAAGGCTACTGCCAGTCTCTCATATTATCACCCACTAATTTCATGGTGGGAAATGCTTATCCATGAGCATTTGCTCTTCCTTTCGAAAGCAGGGTATTTGTGATGCCTTTTCTGTTGTGTTTCCCATGCTTCCTTCCCCTGTATGCTTCCAACTGGGTTAGTCAGAAGGAAAAGTTGCATGAGATTTAGAAGTTTAGAAGTTAAGCCGCAATGTTTAGCAGCTATAGAGTGTCAGGCAAGTTGTCACTGATCAGCTGGCTGACCTTGTCAGCAGGAGGCAGTACCTGGACACAGAGCTCATCCAGCTTCTTAGAGGTTTCCTCTTTAGAGTTCTCTGGGACAAGTGCATGTGCTGTGCTATGGCAAAGCCAGCTTCTCCTGAAGGTTACCCATGGCAATGAGGCTGGAGGTGATAAGAGACAGATGCAGGTTCCAGTTTGTCTTTGCTTTTATCTATGCACAGCTCACCTCCAGTTGCTGTTCTGCCTGAACTATAGTGACTTCTGGCTCAACACTAGGTGCAGAGAAAACATTCTTACACAAACTATTTTACCATCCCTGCAGTAAACCCTATAATAAATTCCTTACTCTACATGCATTGTGTTTCTGCTTCTCTTTTGAACCCTGACTGATTCAGATTTTCTCTGAAACTAGTAATTAGAAATTATTTCACCCCTTCTCATTGGTGACTTTAGGAAGTCTTCTGGCACAATGTTATTTCATACAGAATCATTGAAATTTTATGTATTTTGTGTCATAAGTTAAACATCAATATTAAAAGGCAACTGAATCATCTTGAGGAAAGTTTCCTTGTTTCTCAAGAGCTAGTAAATTATTTTTGTCTGAGGGAAAGTGATTTCCTGAATGGAAGCCTTTGAAATTGTTGGTAATGTATGTTGATTCTGCAACTCTAATAATCATATTTCAGTTAAATTATTACATGGATGTCCTGGGAGACCATTGGTCAGATTCCCTCTTGTGGGAGTTTAAACTTTCCTGAATTGCTCTGATTTGTCTTTTTTTTTTTTTTGCTCTGATTTGTCTTAAAACTCAATATACAGTTAGTGAGTCCACTCTTTTTTTTTTTAAGATTTTATTTTTTAGAGAGAGAGAGAGAGCACAAGCAGTGGGGTGGGGCAGAGGGAGAGGGAGAAACACTCCCCACTGAGCAGGGAGCCCAATGTGGGGCTTGATCCCAGGACCCTGGGATCATGACCTGAGCCGAAGGCAGACGCTTAACTGACTGAGCCACCCAGGTGCCCTAGTGAATCCACTCTTGTTGGAAATAAATGGGACTAGAAATTGGGACTTTTTTCTCTTATACTTAGCTAAGTCACGCTGAGTGCATGTTCCCAAAGACAATTTATATGCACTGCAATGAATGAAATATGGACTGCTTAAATATTTCTTTTTATTCCTTTTATCTTTTTTTTTTTTTTTTAAGAGAGAGAGCATGAGCAGGGGGTTGGGGAAGGGGCAGAGGGAGAGGGAGAGAGAGAATCTCAAGCAGGCTCCACACCCAGCATGGAGCCTGACATGGGGCTTGATGTCACAATCCTAGATCATGACCTGAGCAGAAATCAAGAGTCAGATGCTCAGCCAACTGAGCCACCCAGGCGGCCCCTGCTTAAATATTTCTGTGAAAGTTTTCACTCAGCCCAGAAGAGATGGTGCCACATTTGCTACAATGATGTCATTTTTTACATTAGAGAGGGACCTAACAATTAGACCTTCTTTTTTGTGAGGCAGTAGAATTGCATTTGGCTGAATATGGTGTTTGTATTTTCTGCTATTGGCACTTTTTGAGGAATTGATCCTCTCATAGGCAAAACCCTCTAGGTTCATCAATTCCCAGCATATCTCAGTCACACCACTATACACATTTGGGGCCAGATAATTCTTTGTTGTGGGGAACTGTGTAGTGGTATCCTAGACCTCTACCCACTAAATCCCAGTAGCACTCCCACACTGAGTTGTGACAACCAAAACCATATCCAGACACTGCCCAGTGTGCCCTGAGGGACAGAATCACCCCAGGTTGAAAACCGCTGAGCATTTTGATTCAGACGCACTTGGACTGTGGGTTGGAGGGCAAAGAAATCTCACAAGTGGAGGGCTTAAGTCATGGTGAGCGCAATCGGAATACAGCTTAATATTGTTTGGAAAAGAGAATAAAGAGGCAGTAGGAATATGCCAAGTCAGTGCTGTGATCTTCATTACTGCTATGTGAGATGAGCCAGGATGGAATAGGATGCCATCTTTTCTTAAGTACTAGACTGCATCTGATTCTGTTTCTCTGCATCAGCTTGCCCAGGGAATAAGTTTGAGCCTAAGGGTTGCTAATTACACTCATTGACTACATGATAGGTGTTAAACAGAAAAGTAACCAGTCACAAAGTAATTATATAAAGAATACTGCCTTTGGACTTCAGTTTCCAGTAATAGCACAGGCAGAGTTTCCAGATTGACCCTCCTGCTGAAAAAAATTTAAAATACTAGGTTTAAAAAGTTATTAGAAGAGCTGATAGTTAGGAAGAAAGGAACATGTAGATAATAAATTGTATAAAGATGGAAACCAAGAGAGCTAAATAGTGTACTGAAGCAGTCTTTGATAATGAAAGTACTGGCCAAACTGATGTGAACTTGAACAGTGTCACACTGTTGTGTGGCATGGATTCAGGGGAAAAAAATCAAGGGGCTGCCTAAGAGGAAGAGTCTGTCAGAAGGCCCCAGCCAAAACACTGGGAGCCCAAAGGGCTGTGGGGTCAGGGGACTGCAATGAAAATTGCTCTCTGAACCTTGGTACTGAGAAGAGAGGGAAGAGATGCCCTCAGGAAGATGTAATCATAAACTGCTTCTTTAGAGCCTAGGCAGCCCAAATTCATATTTCTTGAGTGTTCAACAAAACCTGAAACCAATAATGTAGTGGTTTTAGACAGGTTTGCTAAGTGTCCACAACTGGCAGGCCAAAGCCAAAGCCAGTTCTCTCTCTACTAGGAACTTCATTTCAGATCTCCAAGGATTCCAGCAAATAAATTTTTTTTAAGAAATACAAGCAAGAGGGGCACCTGGGTGGCACAGTCGATTAAGCATCTGACTCTGTTTAGGCTCAGGTCATGATCTCAGGGTCATGGGATCAAGCCCTACATCGGGCTCTGTGCTCAGCAGAGAGTCTGCTTGAGACTCTGTCTCCCTCTCCCCCTCCTGCTCATGTGCATGCTCTCTTTCTCTCTCAAATAATAATAAATAAATCTTCAGTAAAAAAAAAACAAAACACCTAAATACAAGCAAGAAGCAAAAGAAATTTGGGAAAAATGGAAGAAAATGTGGCACCATGAATGAGAGCAGAAAAAACAAGAGCAAGGAAAAACAGACTTACAAAGGTTTCACATATTAGTCACAGAATATAAAATACCTAATGAATACCATACTTAAAGAAGAAATGGATAATTTTTAAAATACATGCAGGGGACAAAAAATTGTGAAAAATGGCCACGTAGATTTGAAATTGAACCTATAGAACCTAAAAATACGTAAATAACTCAAAAAGAGCAGTTTAACAGAAATTAGATCCAGTTGTAGAAAAAACTAATAAACTGGAAGATTTATCTGAAGAAATTAACCAGAATGCATTAAAGAAAGACAAACACAAAGGAAAAGGAAAAGATAGGTTAAAAGAATTGCATGAGAATTTCATGAGAAGACTAATACACATCTAATCAGAATTACAGATACCAAAGATTGAACAAATGGGCACAGGTAATATTTGTACACACAGTATAATAAAATAAAATCACAGGACATAATTTATAATTCATTCAACATGAATTCATAATTCATGTTCACAGGACATGTTCATTCCAGAACATAACTATGAAATATTAAATAAGAAATGTTGAGTTTAATCCAGAAACATAAGATTTAGTATTTAGAAATCAATCATTAACAAGAAAACATTAAAATATATTAACTCAGCAGATGCAGAAAAAGCATTTAAAAAAAAACAACAGCATCATTCATAATATAAAAAATTACCTGAAACCTTTTAAAAAAAAAAAATCAGAATAGGAGGGAACCACCTTAACCTGCTAAGAGCACCTGTTAGGTTAAAACATATGAAATTGCTATTTTTGTAAGTCAAAAATGGTCAAATATCACCAATTTTCGTATCTTCCAACCTAGTACAAAAAGAGCAAATATCATTGTCAATGGGGACATCCTAAGTGCCTTCTGTCTGAGGTCAGATAGCATGAAGGACTCAAGTAGGGCAAGAAAAACAAACATAAGGAAGAACTGGAAAGGAAGAAACAAAATATTATTCACAGCAATGTGATTATGTTTATAGAAAAGCCTAAACCATGCACATATAAATGAAAATCAGTAAGAGAGTTTAATAAGATTACTTGGTCATGTACATATAACATTTGTTATAGTACATATATACATTTCTTTTTTTTTTTTTTACATTTCTTTTTGTCAATTAAAATTTGAAAGGGAATGGGATTTCCATGTATAGTAACATCAAAAATATATGCACCTCAAATTAAATCTAACAAACAATGTGGAGTAAATTATAAAACTTTAGTGAAAATTATTAAAAAGACCTAAATCATTAGAGAGATGCACCACATTCATGGATTGGAAGACTCAGTATTGTCGAGGTATAAAGTCTTCTCATACTGATTGGTAGTTTAATTCATAGCAATCAAAACTCCAATAATTATAAAAATTGACAAGCTGATTCTAAAATTTATGTGGAAGAGTATAAAGGGCCAAGAAGAACAAAGAAAGGAGGTTCAAGAGCAGGACGAGGGGATTTACCCTCCTTGATAGCAGGGCTTAGTGCTAAAGCTATAGTGATTAAGACCATGTATTGTCATCTCAGGGATAGACTAATAAAACTATGAAACAACACAGAACCCTGAAATACACTCATGTATGGACTTTTAGTACAAGACTGGAGGCATTGAACATCATTGGGGAGAGGATGTATTTTTCAGTAATTGGCATTGAATATGGATAAGAAAGAAAGGTCATACATTTCTCAAAAGTTACTCAAAGACTCATACCAGTTGAATTAAAGAAATAATATGAAAGGCAAAAATAACAAAAGTTTTAGAAGAAAATATGAGAGAATATTTTATCTTTTTTTGTTGGTTTTTTTTTAGGAGGGTAGGGGAGAGGGAGAGGGAGAACCTCAAGCAGGCTCCACACCCAGTGTGGAGCGCAACGCAGGGCTCCCTTTCTCAACCCTGAGATCATGACCTGAGCCAAAATCAAGAGTTGGATGCTTAACCAACTGAGCCACCCAGGCGCCCCGAATATTTTATCATCTTAAAGTATGGCAGGATTTCTTACGCAAGAAATAAAAACTGGAATTTTAAGGGAGGCATTGATAAATTTGAAAGAAATCCTTAAAATTAAAGACATCTTTAAAATTCACCATAAAAATTACGAAAAAACAGGTAGTGTAAGATATTTACAAAACATGTTAACTATGTGAGGATTATATAAAGAACTCAAATAAAAATCAATAAGGAAACAACCTAACAGAAAAATAAGTACAGAATTTAAATAGACATCTCAGAAGAGGATATCCAAATGAGCAGAAAACACATGGCAAGGCCATCCACCTCAATAGTAAACAGGGAAATGCAAACTAAAACCCCAATGAGCTATCACTACACATCAAATGGACAAAAATTTAAAAGTGAAAGAATACCAAATGTTGGTGAAAGATACAGATCAACATATTCTCTTCCATTGTGGTGAAAATTAGAATCACCACTTTGGAAAGAATTAGGTATCACCTTACCTAGTAAACTTGAACGTGTGCTTGTCCTATGATCCAGTACTTCCAGTACTAGATATGAAACTTAGAAAACCTTTTGTACGAGTGAACCAGGAGATAACTACAAAAGTTTTCATAGTAGCATTAAGCAACTCAAAGATTAACCAAAGTAAAGTGGGTAAATACATTGGGCCATATTTATACATTGGAATGTGTATTGTAAGCCCTGACGCTTGGCTTTTCTTTTTGTAATGCAAATGCCTGATTTAAGTTTTGATTGCTGAGGATCTACTTCAAAGAGGGCTGTCTATCTCAGATAAATACATTGCCAGCCCTACCAGACTAGGTAAAGAGCCATGCCACTCCCTAGCCCCCAGACTTCTTTGTTTTAGAGATCTTGGTTGATTTCCGTAACTGAACATTTGGACCACTATTTTTCTTTCTCTTCCTGTGCTTTGAATTCCTGCTCTTATGTTTTAAATTTACCAATAAAAAGTGAACTTGTGGAAATCCTAGGCCCCCATCCTTGACCCCAATAAAAGCAGAATCCCAAGTTAGCTGGCGCTCTCTCTACCTGCAACCTCATTGTGTAGCCCCAGGTGTGCTGTGTAATTTCTAGGTCCTATAAACAATAAACCTTCATTTTTCAAATTTCCCTGATGGTTATTGATTATTGCTGAAGAGCACCTTACAGTCATAATAAGAACCACAAGGGCTGGTCCAGCCATAACATTGCTTATTGATAGGCTGAGACTGCCACAAGACAAATATTACACAGCAATGGGAATGAGCAAACTAGAACCACATGCTTCAACACGGGTGAATATCACAAATATAATAGAAAACAAACAAACAAAAAAACAAGTCACAGATGATTACCTACAGTGTAGTTCTGTTTATTTATTTTATTTTTTTAAAGATTTTATTTATTTGGGGTGCCTGGGTGGCTCAGTCGTTAAGCGTCTGCCTTCGGCTCAGGTCATGACCCTGGGGTCCTGGGATCGAGCCCCGCATCGGGCTCCCTGCTCAGCGGGAAGCCTGCTTCTCCCTCTCCCTCTCCCCCTGCTTGTGTTCCCTCTCTCGCTGTGTCTTTCTCTGTCAAATAAATAAAATCTTTCTTTGACAGAGAGAGAGAGAGAGAGAGAGAGAGAAAGAGCACAAGCAGGGGGAGCAGCAGAGGGAGAGGGAGAAGCAGGCTCCCCGCTGAGCAAGGAGCCGTACGTGGGCTCGATCCCAGGACCCTGGGATCATGACCTGAGCCAAAGACAGATGCTTAACTGACTGAACCACCCAGGTGCCCCAGTTCCATTTATATAAAGTTCAAAAGCAGGTAAAACTGGACAAAGGATTAGATTGTTTAAAGATATATTCAAAGTGGGGGGAAAAGAAAACAAAACAAATACCACAAAATTCAGAATAGTGGTTACCTCTGGGGTAGTGTCTTAGCTCAGGCTGCTAGAACAAATTACCATAGACTGGGTTACTTTAACAGCAGACATTTATTTCTCACAGTTCTGGAGGCTGAGAGGTCCAAGATCAAGGTGCTAGCAGATTCAGGTCTTGGTGAGGGCCCTCTTCATGGTTTGTTGAAGGCTGTCGTCTTCTTCTGTCCTCACAAGGGGTAGGTGGAAGGCTCGCTCTCCTTTTAAGGACACTAATCCCATCATGGGGGTTCCACCCTCATGACCTAATTACATCTCCAAAGACCCCACTTGCAAATACCATGCCACTGGGGCTTCAACATATTGGTGGGGGGCACAATCATTCAGTCCATAGCAGGTAGGAAGGGGTATATCATTAGGGAAGGACCACTGGGAGTTACTGAGGTAATGATGTTGTTTTGTTTTGTTTTGTTTTAAGATTTTATTTATTTATTTGACAGAGAGAGACACAGCGAGAGAGGGAACACAAGCAGGGGAAGTGGGAGAGGGAGAAGCAGGCTTCCCGCCGAGCAGGGAGCCCGATGTGGGACTCGATCCCAGGACCCTGGGATCATGACCTGAGCCGAAGGCAGATGCTCAACGACTGAGCCACCCAGGCGGCCCGACGATGTTGTTTCTTAATCTGCATGTGGGCACATAGGGTTCATGTAATTATTCTTTAGACTCTACACACACATTTTATAGGCTTTTCTGTATGCAATAGAGATTTCAGAGTTTAAAAAAAAAAAGGAAGAGTGATATCAGAATTCCTCTGGATAATCTCAATGCATTGATGTCCTGAAATTCTGACTCATGGTAAAAGAAACAAAATTAACTTTACCCAGAAAAGAAGGACACTCCTGATTTTGTCAAGCTCTTGGTTTTTTTCCCCTGCTAATGCTGTGATTGAGGGTTCTAATTCCTTAGAGAATCTAAACGTCAAAGGATACTGAAATCTTTTATCTCTAGCCTGTTGGCCCACAAAAGAGGGGAGATTGTCTTGTTCACCTCTCTATTGTCTATGCAGAGAGCCATCCTGTTGGAGCCCACTGGCTCCCCAATAAATGTACAGAGAATTGAATGACAGTGTTCAATGGGCAAGTGTGGAGAGAGAGACCCCTTCTGCCCTAGAGGTCCTTCTCACTCCTCACCCCCTCATCGCACATCTGCCCATCCTTCAGAGTGCTTGCTCATAGCTTTGCCCTTCTACGAGTTCTTCTCAGAGCTTAGTTTGAGGCCAACTCTTCCTCTGCTGGTCTCCTCCCAGTCTTGTTTCTCAGTTTTCATTTTGCCCATTCTTGAGTATTTGTGGATATGTTGACCAAACCCACTTCGCTTTGCCACTTTTTTTTGGTGCATATTGGGTTGATTTGGAAAAGAAAAGCCATTTCATAGTGTGTCTGCTCTCCTTGGCTCCATATAGCTGACTTAAGGGGACTCCACTCTAGTGAACGATGATATAAAAATATTCACATTAGCCTGGCAGGAACTTCTGCTTTCCTCATCATTGCTCCTAGCACCTTCTTAAGATTCTGTGCCTAAAATACTCACAGAAAGCAGTGGTGGTGTTTGGCACTCTCCGAGGCTCCTGCAGAGTGCTCTGTGACCTGACATCACCCTTGCTCTGGGGAATATG
Source organism: Callorhinus ursinus (assembly GCF_003265705.2). Lineage (NCBI taxonomy): Eukaryota > Metazoa > Chordata > Mammalia > Carnivora > Otariidae > Callorhinus > Callorhinus ursinus. The sequence continues at coordinate 31,528,579 of NW_027397078.1, forward strand.
CCCAAAAGAAGGAGAAGAGCAGGATGGAGACGCTTCCACTGCTCTAGTGGCCCATACATCCCCAAGGCTCTAGGACTCATCTCAGGCCTGGCAGCTTTTCTCACGGGCATAGAGCTTATTCTTCTGACCTCGAGACATGATGACTGTGGCTAAGGACAGCAGAAGGGAATGTGGCAGGTGGGCACTTGGTGTGGCTCCTGGAGGAGAAGGGTGAGAGGCTGTGAGCCCCTTTGCCAGGCACTGCTCTTGGACCCCACAGGGCTCCTGTTCTTCTGGTCAGCCTGTCCTCTGAGGACCCCTGAAGAAGTTAGAATGTGCCTTGGGCTATAGCCTGCCAGCCTTGCCTGGGGCTGCCTGGGGTGACAGCAGGGGCTGGTAGCAGGGATCCTCCCTGCTGGGTGGAGGCCTATCAGTTTACAGTCAGCGCCATCATATGAACTGTTGGCAGGGCCTGGGCCCCTCCCTTCTGCTGTACTGAAGTTGACCCCTAAAACCTGGCCTCCACCTTCCTGGAATCCCTAAGAAGAGAAGGGACCTGGGGCTGACAGCTCAGTGAGGGCCTTCTCTGGCCTGGGCTCACTGGGAGTCCCTCTACTGACATGAGTCTACCAGCCTCTGAACAAAGCCCTTACCTCCCTGCCTCCCTAGAGGGAGAACTTGGGTACACCACATGTGCCTACCCCTGCATGGAGCTCCCGGTACTGTGAACAGGAGTGGGGCTCTGGGTGGCCTCCCCTTTTGGAGCGAGGTCCCCTGGTGAGCACTTGGGTTCCTCACTTGGATTCCAGTTAGGACCCAATCTCCTCTCTTGGAAGAAACTAAGGCCCTCCCCTTCCTGAGACCTTTCAAGCAGAAGTCAGCCCATAGCTCTGTCCACCCTCCTAGTGCTGAGAGAGGGCGTGGGGGTTGGGGGGCAGGGGACACTGGGCAGCTCCCTTGGTTATGGGCAGAGTGAGCTCTTCAGTCCACATTCAGGGTCTCCAGTCTGGAAACTTGACCAGCCCTGGACCTTCATCCTCTTTCCTGAGTCTGTGCCCCTCAGACCAATGCCCTCATTTTCTGGATTCCCCAAGGAGAAAGTCAGGGTGGGCTGTGTCCGGCCAAGGCTGTATGGCACCTCTGAGGGCTGACAGCAGGCACAGGACCGTTTGGGACCCCACTGATACGCATCACAGCCTGGTCTCCTCCACCTACTGATCTGGGTCTATCAGCCTCACACTCGAGTCCTCACCTCCCTGAATGCCTAGAACATGGGCTGCAACATGGCTGCTTACCCCTGCCTCAGGCCTCCCAGGGCCAAGAGCTGGGGTGGGACTCTGAGAAGTCCCCTGGTTTGGGGAGAGTTCCTCTCATTAGTACTCAGGGTCCTCCCCTGTACACCCGTTAGGGATAAAACTCCTCCCTCTGTGACACTAGGGCCACCCATTACACCAAGGCCCTCCCATCTCTGTGACGCCACAGGCAAAAATGAAGGGTTTCTGGGCTAAGCGCTCTGCCCTCGGCAATCCAAGGATAAGAACATGCAGGGCCCTGTGGGAACCTCTCTACCAGTGGGAGTCCCCTCCTATCACTGAGTCCCAACCTTGTTTCCTCTTAGTTCCTGGGTCTCCACCTCTGCAGAACTGGGGCCACCCCCACTAGACCAAAGCCCTTCTGTTTCTGCTACCCTGCAGGCAGAAATGAGGGGGCTCCCCGATCTCACACGTCTTCTCTAGGCTTTCCAGGGTTACTAGCTGGGGCAGGAGCAGGGGAGGTTTGTGGGGCCTCCTGTGTTCTCAGGTGGGTGTTTCCCTCACTCCCTCAGTGCACCAAGCATTGGGGATGCCGCCTCAGCTGACCTTTGGCTGCTTCTCTCTCCTTCCTGGAACTACGGAGTGGGAAGACAGGGTGAGCCAAATCCAGCTACAACTGTTCCAGACCCTCAAGAGCTGACAGCCGGGGCAGGGCCTCATGGGGTCCCACTGTTCTGCTTGAGTCCTTTCCTCATTCCTCATTCCAGGTCCTCCCCTTGTTGTCTGTCAGTGGCTCGCAATTCTCCCTCTACTGAGCTGAGGTCGCCCTCCTTAGGCCAAGACCTTCATGTTCCAGACAACCCTGAAGGACGAGGGGATGGTCAGCCTTGCCTGGGGCCCTGTGGTCTGAGGGCAGCTGCAGGTTAGTCTCTGTGAGACCACCTATATTCCGGGGTGTTGATCTCCCCATCCTCTGACATAGGGTCCCACATCTTGGCTCATGTTCCTAGATTACAGGCTTCCTAGGAAATGCTAGGTCCCCACAAACACTTGAGCGAACTTTCCTCCTGCAAAGCTTGCAGATAGAATTGGTGTGGCAGGAGCGATGGGAGACCGGGAGGCTGTAGCTCAACGCAGCATGCCCAGGAAAAAGCCAGCCGATTTCTTCCTTCTCTTCACCAACTGGACTTCACCTCGTATGTAACTTTGGTTCTACTACGTCGACTTTTTCTAAGGCAGGGATGGAGCTGCATGGTTTGGTGAACCCCTATCTTTCGGGGTGATCTGACACTGCATATGCAGATGATCATATGGTCCCCAACTATTTTCTTTTTCTTTATTCACACCACTTGTTTATTTTGATATTTTATTGCTCTAGCTATGTATTCCAAACCAATAGTTTGTGCACAGAGCCCTCTTTTTATCACCTGAGATAGATCTCGGAGTTGTGAAAGGAAGTGTGAACTATGATGCAGTATCTGCCTCTGGCTGAGAGGTGCAGGGTAGTGTGGGCTCTAGATAAATTCAGACCATGGGCTCAGCACTGGCCCTGCAATTTACCAGCAGTGTGAGCTCCCGCACATTAGCAAACTCTCGGACCCTCAGGTTCTTTATCTGTGGAGCAGGTTTGGTAAGCCCTGTCTTCCAAGACCGATGGATGTATGGAATGTGTGTTGCAAATCCAGTACAGAGCCTGACAAGTATTGAGATATTTTTGAATAGCAATTATTACCATGATTATTTTGACCCAGATGATACCACATACCACACTGGGATTTTTTTTCTTTTTTTCATTTGAGAAGGAGGTCAGAGAATATGCAGTGTTCTAGGAAAACAAAACAAAACACTCAAATCAGCCAAAATGCTGCTTACAAAATAAAACTAAACACTATTTCCCCATTAGATGATAAGTCATTTGATGTGGGTGTCTGGTAGACTTCCCAGTTGGATACACCATGAAGCTACTACAGGTGTGCAAAGGGCAATGAATTGCCTCCTTCTCAGCTGCCCTTGCATGGAACCCATCTCTGTTTTTACTCATTTCACCACCACCAAAAATCTAGACATCATTTAGAGTTTGCCATATTACACAGAAGAATGCCCAATTTAGGTTTCCTTTTAATGGAGCAGTCAATCCCCCGAGCCACCCCAGGCCAAGGCAAAGCGGTTGCTGTCACCCTAGTCTCAGAAACTCTCTGGACACTGATGGCACAAAACACCTAGTGAGTGCACTGTGTTCACCTGCCCGGGAACAGAGCCCAGGAGTCCTTCTCCCCCTGCCACAGGTGTCTGGGGACTTCTCTCTGGTTTACCACATCCCTAAGGAATGGTTAAGAGCAGTTTTCCATCGCGTAGTCTTTCCATTGTGAGACCCACCATCTGGGGCTCTGGTCCCTGGTCCTCACCATTTCAACAGCTTCAGCTAACCCTTGGTGTAGCCAAACTTAAAATTCCCTCCCACAGAGGGACTGGCAGCTTCCCAGGCTCCCCGCCTGTCTTGTCTCTGGAGATTTACCCTGGACTGCTTCTATGTAGAAGCTCCTCCCTCCTTCTGCCTTCTGTTTACTGCCCTTCAGGATGAGGAGTGTATCTCACCACGTTCCTTATCTGATAGCTTCTCTTGGACTCTGAAATGTTATTGGCAGGGGTTGGGTCTTCTTTGTGTACACGTCCTAAAACTAGCATGAAGCCTTCCAAAGAGCAGATGCTCGATTCACGTTTGGTGAACAAAAGAGATGGTGAACAAGAGTTCTAATTCATGACCATTTCTTTTCTCCCACATTCTTGAAAAGCTAAGCAAATCCAGGTATATATCTTTTAATTCTACCCAAAGAAAGAGCAAAATAAATAAGAAAAACCAAGGAAAGTAAAAACTTTTTACTTTTCTATTTTTTTTCACTATCTTGTTATCTCAACATTTTCACAGTGCAGTTCTCTTACATTTTAATGAAAATCCCTATTCCAGGGCTATGTTTTTCTTGTACTGGCTCACAATAAAAGATGCAAGGATTTTCAGTTTGTCTTACAAAATACAAAACCATTACTCTCAAATTTGATAACTAGCAATAAGTATGTGAGCCATGTTATTCATAAGCTTAGATTCTGAATTTCAGTAAACCTTTTTAAAAAGAACACATTGGAAAGATAAGAAAAAAAGAGGTAAATCTGTATGTTATTTATGAGTAACAAGAACACAAAGAAGAGAGATATTCTGCTCTCTCCAGCCCCACCTGACTCCACATTACTTTAGGAGGTTGACAGCCCTTTCCAAAGGCAAGGTGAAGACCCCGTCTTCGACTTCACTAGGGCTGAGGGGGGCTGCTGGATGTGGCCTTGGAGCAGGCACTGGCCGGGGCACCAGTGGCAGCCTGGTTTGCAACTCTCGCCTGGGCTCGCTCTTCCTCATCTCTCAAAGCCTCTTCATAAGGGCCCTGGAAGGCACTGGGGACAGTATTGCTGACTTTGGCCAAAAACTCCAGGACTTTCATCTTGCTGATTTCAGCGTGGGCTCTTGGGCCCCACAGGAACTCGTAGCGAGGAGGATCACTGTCGGCCACCTGGCGGTACTCCAGGTACTTTTCCTGCACCAAATCTTTGGTGATGAGCTTCCTGGGCTCCCCAAAAATGAGATGCCTCCTCCCAGCATAGACCCCCAACGCATTCAGGAATTCCCACATCTCCTCCTCAGTGGCCCGGTTGCCATTCATGAAGATCACACCCAGGAGAGGCATCAGGAGCCCGTTCTTGGGGAAGTCCATGCCATCACTCAGATGCCCTTCGGTGGGAAGGCCCACTTTGCTAACAAAGGCATACGAGTGACTGCTGGGGTCAACTTCCTTCAGCTCAAGGCCAAAGACCAGCTCCAAGTGGTCAGTGGTTCTCCTGAGGATCTCAGGGAATTGCTCCTTGTACTTTTTGTTGATCACCTTCAGCATTTCTGCCTCTGTAATGGGCTCCTTCATTTTATACTTGTACAGCAGAAAATGCACCAACGTGCCCGCCTTCCTGATCAGAAGATCTGTGTGAGAGCTCTCAGGGGAAGGCGGGGCCTGGCAGGGACTTGGGCTTTCCTCTTTTTGGCTCTTGGCACCTTCATCAGAACTTGAGCCTGAAATGGTTGCATCAGGACTGCTGGTGGATCGGGCCCTCTGAGACTTTTGGGGAGGGCCTGTTGCAGGGGAGCTCAGGGGCGCACCCTCACAGACAGGCAAGGGGGAAGAGGGGACCTCTTCTTCCACTGCTGCAGTGGCCTGAGCTGCCCCAAGACCCTGGCTCTCACCTCGGGCCTGTCGGCGTCTCTCCCGGGCACGGAGCTTACTCTTCCGACCATGAGGCATGACAGTGGTTAGGGACAGCAGGCACGAGTGTGACAGGAGGGCACCTGACGCGGGCCCCTGGAGGAGGAGGATAAAAGGGTGTGAGTCCCTTCAGCAGAGAGATGTCACTGTGGCTTTAAAAATGCCCCATGTAGGTGTCCTTGAGGGCACCGCTGTAGGACCCCATAGGGCTTCTGTCCTCTCAGTCAGTCTGTCTCCTGAGGCCCTGGTGGAGGAAGTCAGAGCATGCCTTAGGCTGCAGCCTGCCAGCCCTGGCTGGGACCAGGACCCTCGCTTCTCTGTTCTCTGATCCTGCTCCCCTGTCTCCTAAGAAATGAGTCCTCTCACCCAAACAGCTCTGCCCGTGGCTTTCCAGGCTGACACCCCAGGGAAGACTTTCCGTGGCCTCCTCTGTTCTGGAATGGTTTCTCTCATTGCTCCCACAGGATTTTTACCTTCACTCCCCACAGGGCCTGGGACTCCTCTCTCTGCTAAACTGGGGCAACCAGTCCTTAAACCAAGGCCCTCATTTACTGAAACCCTGCAAATTGAAGTCAGGGGGCACCTGAATCTGTCAGTTCTGCCCTGGGCCTCCCAGGGGTGAGGCTTGGTGCAACCCTCTCCATTGGGGGGTTGACTAGTCCCCATTTCCTCCCTCAGTATCCTCACCTTGACACCTGACCAGTCCTGGGACTCTCCCTTCAGGGGCCTGAGCCCATGCCTTTTCCACCAAGGTCTTTACTTAAATGGGACCTCAGAGTTGGAAGTTCAGAGTGATCCACGTCCTGCCAAGGCTGCTTGGGGCCTACAAAAGCTGAGAACAGGGTGAGGATTCTATGGGATCCCACAGCTCTCTATTGGGTCATTAGCTCAGTTCTCACCCAGAGTTCTGACCTTGGCTCAGTGTCAGACTTCTGACTCCTCATTCTACTGAACTGAGTCAACCAGGCTCAGATCAAGGTCTTCCCTTCCCTGAGTCACTGGAGGTGAAGCTGGGTCACACCACATCTGGATCCACCTGCCTCAATCCTCCTGGAGCTGAGAGCATGGGTAGTGTTCTGGTCTGCCCTCCCTTTTCGGGGGAGGTCCTCTCATTAGCACTCAGGGTCCCCAGTCTGGAATCCTACCAGGGCGTTGGTCTCCTGCTGCTGCAGAACTGGGGCCACTTCCTTAGACGAGGCCCTTCTCTCCCTGGGACATTTCAAGCAGGTCACACCATGGCTCTGCTGGGACCTCCCAGAGCTGGGGGGCAAGGGCACTGGGTGTTTGTGTCAGTCCATCTTCAGAATCTCCACCTTCATACCAGACCAGTCCTAGAACTCCACCCTCCACTTACTAGAGTTCCTGCCCTTCAGACCAAGGTCCTCCCCTTCCGAGTTCCCCAAGGTGGAAGTCAGGGTGAGCCTCGGTATATCCGAGGCTGTATGGGGCCTCCGAGGGCTGACAGCAGGGGCAGGACTGTTTGGGACCCCACTGATACACATCAAAGCCTGGGACTCTTCCCTCTGCTGATCTGGGTCTATCAGCTTCGCACTCGAGTCCTTAACGTTCCTCAGTCGCTAGACAGGAAGCGCAGACGCACTGCATCTGTCTGTCCCAACCTGCGGCTCCTAGTTGCGACTGGCCCCTCCCCCGTTTTGAGGGAAAGGTCCCCTCATTAGCACTCAGGGTCCCACCAGAACTCCAGTTAGGAGCCATGATTCTTCCTGTAACAGAACTGTGGCCACCCCACTTAGACCTAGGCCCTCCCCTCTGTGGTGCGCTCCACAGACAAGCCAAATAATTGTGCCAGGGCTCCCAGTGCTGAGGCTAGGGCAGTTCTTCGTGGGGCTTCCTTGGTGCTGGGCAGAGTGGTTGCTTCAGTCCACATTCAATGCCCTTACCTTGATACCTGAGCAGTCCTGAAATTTCCCTCTCCACTAACTCGAGGTTGCGTCTGTCAGGCTAAGTTCCTCACCTTCCAGAACTTTCAAGGCGGAAGTCAGAGTAAGCCACATCCGGCCAAGGCCGCTAGGGGGTCTCGGAGGGCTGTCAGCAGGGGCGGTTCTACAGCAACCCAGTGGTATCAATCCGAGCTGGGGACTCCTCCCTCTACCCGCTTGAGTCCCCTAATCTCACACCGTCCCTGAGTCCCTAGACGGGAAAGTCGGAGTGCACCACATCTGGCTACCGTTGCTACAGACTCCTGGGCCTGTGCAGCAGGGCCGGGGCTCTGGGCACCCTCCTCTTTTGGGGACAGGTCCTCTCTTTAGTATTCAGGGTCCTCACCTGAGCTCCAGTTAGGGCCAGAACTCCTTCCTCGGCGTCACTGGCTCTGCTGCCTTTCTCCCAGGGCCTCCCAGACTGAGAGCTCCAGGCACGAATGAGGAGCTTCTGGGCTGAGCGGTCGGCCTCCTACGCCGAAGAAAAGGGCGCCGGGGACGTGTGATCCTCTCTGCTGACGGGAATTATCGCTTATCACTAGGTCCTCGCCTTAGCTCTTGGTAGTTCTTGGGTCTCCTCGCTCTGCAGGATTGTGGCCCAATCTCACTAGATTAGGGTCTTCCTCTTTCTGAGGCCCTGTAGGCAGAAATGAGGGGGCTCCTCAGCCTGACAACTCTGCCTCAACCTGGGCCTCCCAGGTTGTGGGGGGCGGGGGCGGGCGGGCGGGGATGCTCTGTGGTGTCTCCTCCGCTAGAGTGTGGGTAATTCCCGCATCCTCCCTAAATTTCGCTACCTTGACACCTGGCTAATCCTGGGACTCCACTCTCAGAAAACCTGGGGCTGTCCCCCTCAGATCAAGACCCTTATCTCCTGGGACTACAGAATTAGAAGTTAGGGTTAGCCAGGTCCAGACTTCCCATGACCGACAGCCAGGGCAGGACTCGATGGGACCCCACTATTCTGGCTGGGTCCTCCCCTTGAAGCCTATTAGAGGCTCACATTCCTCCCTTTACTGACCTGAGGTCGCCCTCCTTAGACCAAGGGTCTCATGTTCCTGATAGTCCTGTAGGATAATTGGGATACTTAGTTGCACAGGCCTACCTGGGACCCTATAGGTCTTCAGGCAGCCATAGGCCAGTCTTTCTGGGTTGTCTATGTTCTGGAATGTTGGTCTCCCCAGTCCTCGTACATAGGGATCCTCATTTCAGCTCCTGTCTCCTTGATTAAAGGCTTCCTGGGAAATGCCACATCCCTTCAAACTCTTGAGCAGTTTCCCAACTGTAAATTTTGCAGAAAGTAGTTCCTTGCCCCAGAATTATGAGACCTGAGGAAGCTGTAGCTTAAGACAAGAGGCCTAGGACAGGTGGTGTGCTCTCACCAGCCAGACGTAGCCTCTTATGTAACTTCAGCTCTATTAACTTTCTACAGAGAAGGGGCAGAGCCTCAGATTTTTGAGCCCCTGCTCTTTAGAGGTGATGTGATATTGCATTTGTAGATGATCATGTGATTGCCAAATATTAGCTCTTTTTTTCTTTATTCATACTCTTCATTTATTTTAATATTCTTACTGCTCTGGTAGTGTGTTCCAATCCAGCAGTTTGCACAGAGCCTTTCTTCTTACTGCCTGAGATACATTTTAGAGTAGGGAGAAGAAACGTGAATTAGGAGATACAAGGCATATTTCCTTATTAAAATGAGCCCCTGTACCGTGGACTGAATGTGTCTCCCCCAAATTCATGTGCTATCATTTTAGCCCCCAGGGTGATGGTATTAGGAGGTGGGGCCTTCAGGACGTGATTAGGTTGTGAGGGTGGAGTCCTTGTGAATGCGATCAGTGCTCTCACGCACCCTGAGAAAGATCTCCTAGCCCTTCCACTATCTGAGACAAGCAAGAAAGAGCCACCTCTGAACTAGGACGTGGGCTCTCACCAAACACCAAATCTGCTGGCACCTTGACCTTGGACTTCCCAGCCTTCAGAACTGGGTGAAATAGATTGTTGTTGCTTATAAGCTACCCAGTCAATGGTATTTTTGTCTTAGCCCAAACGGGCTAAGACACCTTAAAACAAGTGTGACCACCTACAGTGATGTACATTAAGGGGCCGTCGAAGGCTCACCTGTCTGTGGTTATAGGCCAGGGAGCCCTGGTTCCTTTCACTGATGTCTGGAGTGGGCATAGTTTTTCAGTAATGGTGAATTATGTCAGCATTAGTTGGTGATGCTAATCAGGCTGCTTTCCTACAGTTTGGGTTTGCAAATTGGACAGCTACCTCTTACAAACACTGATCTCTGTTCAGATGCTTGCACCTTACAAATCTCAAGATGCTCACCAGCCTATAGCATGGTAGAAGGGACGTGGAAAGTTAGTCCTGGCACAGGAGCGCATTTTCACGGTTGATGAGTGACTCTGTGCACTGCAAATGGAGACTGCTTGACAGCTTTGTTGGGAATGATAAGTAAGGTAAATGTTAATATTTGCCTAAAAGGCAGAATTGACAAACTTTGACTCCTTCTGCTTTACTTTGCCTTACCCATGCTCTAGGCTCAGTTGTGAGAGAATGACCACATAGACGCCCACGAAGGGAGTTTTGTGGGTTTCTGTCACTGATTCAGGCACCGTGTTAGACACTACGGCTGGAGAGGGAGGGAGGGAGAGACAGAGAGAATGGGAGGGAGACACTGAACGATTCTTGCCCCTAAGGTGCTATATTAGTCTTATGCTGGAGGGTCAGCAACTACAGCTCTCAAGCCAAATCTAGCCCACCATCAGGTTTTTCAAATACAGATTTGTTAAAACACAGCCATGTTCATTCATTTACATGTTATCTATGGCTGATTTTATGCTACAACAAGAGGGTTGAGTAGTCTTGACAGACACTGTGGATCTCACAAGGCCTAAAATATTTACTACCTGGTCCTTTACAGAGAATGTTTGTCAATCCCTGATCTAGTGGGAGAGACCAGCATTCACACAAGTAAATAGAATTCAAGACAGTTTATGATATAAGCTAGGGCCCGTGCAGAAAGGGCTGTTTGAGCACAGGAGAGCAGGAAGGCTTCACAGGGACAGAACCCTGGAGCTGAGCTTTGAGGAATGGGTTGGATTCAGGCCAGCTGAGTTGTAAGAGGACATCTCAGGTGAGATGGTCTTTAACCTTGTCTGCTCATTGCAATCGCTCGGGGAACTTCGAATAGGCATGCCTGGTTCTCCCCTCCCAGAGATTCTGACTCAGTTGTTCTGGGGCAGGGCCTGGGCATCAGGATTTTTTTTTTTTTTTTTTTTTTAAGAGAAAGCAGGAGAGTGAGGGAAGGGGCAGAGGGAGAGGGAGAGAGAATCTTAAGCAGGTTTTGAGTTTAGATGAATGGGAGAATTTTGACAACCATTAGAAGGCAAAGGGGACACAACAAGAGGTGAAGGATATTGAGAGAGAGCGATTTTAGTTTTGAATATACATAACCAGTTAGCGTCTAAGTGGGACTGGCTTTTATTATTAGGCATCTGCACAATTTGGAGTGACTTCTTTTCTATGTTCTCTTAAAATGTGCAACAAGGCAGAAACTTTTAAGACACCATGGGAGCTAGAGACCAGTACGGGGGTTGATGGCCCTTTGCTCCCTTCCCAACATTCAGGTAGGACCTAGCAGGTTTTCACCCTTGGCTTGTGAGATGTTTTCCTTTTGTATCTGTCCAAACAGAACCACACCCTCCTGCTCTAAAGGGACAGCAAACAAGGTTTTGCCTGCAATCTTGATTCTGCTTCTGAGAGGGTAGGTACACTGGAGCTTTTAACAACCTCTTCTTAAATAAAATTGGAACAACAGCATCTAATCAGAAACTGAGGACCTTCTTTGGGGTGGGTAAATGGGTGATAGTTTTTAGTTCTTTGAAAAAAATCACTGAGCAATAAGCAGATACAATTTTTTTAATCAATCTTTTATTTTATTTTTTATGTTTGGTTAGCCACCATATAGTACGACAGTTTTGTGGGTTTGTTTTTTGTTTTTTTTTTGGACAAAAGTTTCTCATGGGAATTTGGGAAGCATGACATGTCCCAATAGTTACTATCAGGTAAAATTAGTCTTTCTGGGCAAGAAATGACTTGAGTACAACAGACAACTGCCACTGTTAGTTGACCTCATTGATAGACCACAAGAAAGGAAAAATAATAATCGACTGTGTGATGAGTTCTAAGATGACTCTAGACCTGAAAGGCCTAGATATACTCCCAGTCCCTGGGGAGCAGGGATAGGCCTGGGGGATTTGGCCAATCTGTATGGACAGAGTTTGGTCCAAATGACTAAGGTGGTAAACAGGCCACATGAGGAAAGAGATTCCAAGGCTCTCAAGCCAGAAGGCTGGTGCGACACCACCAGATGGCGTAGCAAAAGTATCAAGCCCACTACGGATTTCTTCACAGTAAATGATGTCCTCTGTCAGTGGTCACAAATTGAATATGCATAGGATTCACTTGCAGATCTAATTAAATTTAATTAAATTTAATTAAAAGTTAAAATTAAAAGTTAAAATTAAAAGTTAAAATTCTAATGCAGAAGGTCTGAGGTCGGGCCCAAGAGCTTGCATTTCTTTAAAAGATTTTATTTATTTATTTGAGAGAGAGAGAGAGAGAGAGAGAGCACTTGCGGGGTTGGGGCAGATGGAGAGAGAGAGAGACTGAGAATCTCAAGCAGACTCTGCACTGAGCACGGAGGCCAATGTGGAGCTCCATCTTACAAGTCTGAGATCATGACCTGAGCCGAAGAGTCCAACGCTTAACCCACTGAGCCACCCACGTGTACCAAGAGCCTGCATTTTTAACCAGGTGATGTTAACACTGCCAGTCCACAGACCATACTTTATTTATTTTAAGATTTTATTTATTTATTTGATAGAGAAAGAGAGAGCGAGCACAAGCAGGTGGAGTGGCAGGCAGAGGGAGAGGGAGAAGCAGGTTCCCTGCTAAGCAGGATCCCCGCTAAGCAGGGAGCCCAACACGGGACTCCATCCCAGAACCCTGGGATCATGACCTGAGCCGAAGGCAGACGTTTAACTTAGCCACCCAGGCGCCCCCACAGACCATACTTTAAGTAGCAGTATCCTGGAAAACTCCTCAAGAGTGGACCCACAAGGGGCACCTGGGTGGCTCAGTGGTTAAGCGTCTGCCTTCGGCTCAGGTCATGATCCCAGGGTCCTGGGATCAAGCCCTGCGTTGGGCTCCCTGCTCAGCAGGGAGCCTGCTTCTCCTTCTCCTACTCCCTCTGCTTGTGTTCCCTCTCTCGCTGTGTTTCTCTCTGTCAAATAAATAAATAAAAATCTAAAAAAAAAAAAAGTGGACCCACGAACATAGACTGTTCTAGCAAACAGCACACTGGGGAGTCAGAGCTAGTCCAGCCCCTCTGAGAGGCACTGAGGAGTGCTGGGCTGTCACAGAAGGTGGAAAGGGACACTGGGAAACCTACTGGGTAGATGTCATAGTTGACAAGTGACCTGGAGCAAAATGCTTGACTTCCCTGATCTCAGTTCTGGGAAGCAGGGGGGAATGTGCTCTTAAAAATTCATTTTTATAATATTGAACACAGTTCAGTCCATACTCAAGGGACAAGATGCCTGCCTTTGTGTCATTTTCTTGATGTTATCTGATATCTCGTAGTAGAAGCCAAAGTTTATCAATGTTGAGCCGAGTGACCAGGAAGGTTCTCTGCCTGATGTGTTAGCAGATGACCATGCATAGATTTACCTTCCCTCTAGCGGAAGGGCCTGATGAACCTCTCCTCACCCATGTCATCTCCAAGCTATTGTTTTCATTTTTCTAAAGCCTGATGACCAAGTGGAAACCCAAATCATGACACTTTCTTTAACTTCCTCATTTGTGAGATGTGAGGTTATGTCTGGGCATTCTCTGGGGTATCTTCCAACTTCAATAATCCAAGACTTCAAAGGGAATATTAAATTCTCAATGATACAATCTATGCATCAATAAAGCTGCTTTTCTGACGAGGTAGGCAGCATGCTTACACAGAGTTTAGAGTTTCTGATAAGAAAATTCACCTGGGCTTTCTCTCAGCAATTAACATGGACCAACCTTAAATGTCAATTGGATTTTTATACCCTGGGTGTCTCAAAGATTTTTGTCTGCTCATCTTCCCATCTAATCCAGGAAAACTAGAGATGCAGGGTCTACTTTAGGCACAATCATGAATCACCACTTTTAGCTATTTAAAACATTGACACTTTCAGACAGTGTTTACGATTTAACCGGTGGGTGATACATCCAGAGAGCCTTCTCCCAAGATGACCCTGTGGTCGTGGTTATATACAGCCCTGCACTCTGTGGCCTCCTTGGCATGGCTGTCAGTGTGCCCCTCAGGGAATCTGTTCACTATATCTGATAGGCATGCTCTTCTCACCTGGCGTGCAAGGAACATTGACAGCCCCCATTTGCAACCAATTGTGTTATTTCTTTCGTGCTTTCCTGCTCTCTGATGACTAGGATTATCCCAGAAAACAGAGGTTCTCAAACTTTGGTATTTAAGCCCTAAAGAGAGCAATTTGGAATAGCTGTCAAATTATAAAAGTATATGGTCTTTATTTCTGCAATTCCACATTTAAGATGTTTTCCTACAGCAACACTTGCTCATGTGTGGGATTATATATTCATTGCAACACGGTTCATCATAGCAAAATACTGGAAACAACCTAAATGTTCATCAAAGGGCGATTGAATAAGTAAATGCTATGCAGATATAAGAAAGAATGAGGAAGAATTTTGTATAATGATATGGAAAGATCTCCAAGATATGGTATGTAGTGAAGCAAATAGTGGGCAAAACAATGCATATAATATGCTGCCATTTCTGTAAAATGGTGGTGGGCTGCAGGAAAACACACATTTGTATTTACTGGCAAGTGCATAAGAAGTGTCCAGTAGCATACACATAAAACAACGTAGCAACAATGGTCACTCATGGCGGGGAGTGATGATGGCTGCTGGGAACTGTGAGGTAGCCTCGTGACTTTTCCCTGAATACCTTTTTTATGCTTTCAATTTTGGATCATGAGAAAAGCTTACTTATTCAAAAGTTAAATATATACTGTAAAAGTTTAATGAAACAAAACCCTTGTGTTCTGAGGAATCACCTGGGGAGCCTGTTTTAAAATGCAGACTTTTGGGCCAAACCCCCAGATGTTCCCAGTCCGTTGAGAATTGGAGAATCTGCATTTTGCAACAAGCAGCCTGGGTGATTCTAATGTAGATGGTTCTGGAACGGAAGAAGAGTGCCGGAGCAGATGGCCACCGACTACATCCATGCAACAGCTTTTTATTTTTATTGAACATCGAATACATGCATCTGTCCATTTAATAAATTATGCTTTATTGTATTAAGAAATAAAACACATTTCTTATCTGCTATGACTTAAATATTCAGCTACACTGATTTGACTTAACGTCGCACAGATCATGTACAATGTGATAGAAGCACTGGAAACGTGTCTTGAAAAACAAGAATACAATCATTGAGCACACTTCATAGACAGAATTTCACATGGTCACACAGTTAAGTTTGCACATTTAGAAGGATCTGAATCATTCACATTAATATTGTGAATTTCTTATAAATAATTCATTAGTCTAAGGAGTCTAGGCAAAGCCAAGCCATGACATTATTTATACTAAGTACCACACCTGGAACTTGTTCTGACTTATTTAACACAGAGCACATTTTTGATGCAATAAATATTTACAGTTAATAGTAACAAGTACAATTATAATTTACAAAATATGAGTCTAATATTTAAAACAAAACAGAAAATGACATAAAGAAGTTTGTGCCATGTATTTTTACAACTCAGACCTTTTCAACAAATTTTATTACCCAAAATTCTGCTGACTTGGATGCAAGAAAGGTCGTGTTTGAATCTGTTAACCCCAGATTACGGGGTGGGGGGGATTTTTTTTTTGTCAGTTTTGCTTTCTTAATGTTATACATTATCAATAACGATGTAGCAATAGCACTGGCTAAAACTGAAGCAAAATGATGAAAAAATATGGATTCAAAACAGCCCTAAATTATATAATGTACCTTGAACAACTGAAATCCCGAGGTATACCAAAATTTTCAAGCTCGTCTGGGAATTAATGAGGTGTTGAATGTGTGAAGTTTTACTGTCCATTAAAATGATCCTTTTAAAAGACCATAAAATTATGTGAGTCCTGCCATGTCATTATATGGCTCTGGGAATGAATTTTAAATTTGGAGAAAAAAAGGGAAATAATCTTACCCTCTAGAATGTGAGCTCAGGATGGGCAGAGAGACGATGGTATCTGTGTTTTTAACAGGGCACCTAGGGCTAGGCACTCAGATGCCTAAGTCCATACCTGAGCTCATAACTTAGTCCAGGAGAGATTTTTCTGTTAAAGGCTATTCATGTAGCCTGGGTCTCCAGCTTCCAGAAAACCATCTGCTATCATATCTTACTGTGCGCAGGGGAGGGTGGGAATGGAGAAGGGGTCCCACCCTTTACCAATATCTGTTCTCCAACAAATCCTAATTGAAAGAAGGATGCCTGGATTGACTATTCTCACTTGGGTCCTCTGTATATGGCTGTTTGCCAAGGTTTTTTTTTTTTTCTCCTTGGTTAGTCACAGAACCAAGTGGGAAATTCTTCCCAGGGCTTCCAGTTGCGACTGAATTGTGTCTCTGAGGGCAAGTGAATGAAGGGACTTCCTTGCCCCCCTACTCTGTGCTACATTTCAGTCTCTGCCTGCAGCGAGTCCTTAACTTATGTGCTTAGAAACATCTTCCATGCCTTTTGTGTATATTCCTCAACCTCCTCGGTAGCTCATGCCTTTGGACAAAAGCTAGAGTAGGGACGGGACTATCAGTTACTGGGAAGTTAATTTCTCACATGGGCTGGATTTGGGAAGCCATGCTGAGCAGTGGAATGGACGGGGTCTTAAGAGAGATCCAGGTCCACATTAATACTCTGCCATTCTGCTGTGCCGTGTGACCTTGGGATGGTGAAGTGATCTCCCTGAGCCTCAGCTTCATCATCTGAATACTTTTCAAGGTACTCGTGAGGAAGAATAGAAATGTGCTCAGCACTACATTTGGCACATCATTGGTGCTTGGTGACGTCGAGCCCCTCCCTTTCCGGCGCTTCTAGAGCCACAGAACTCCATTGCGGTTTCACACAAATACAGTGTGCTCTGTGGCTTGTGTTTTTGCTCCCAAGGATCCTGCCCTTCTTCTCTTAGATTTCCACTTCAGTGTGACATGGAATCCTGTTCCGGCTAATAGGCCTCTCTGGGGAACCCAACAATGACTTGGTTCCCTGCCATAGGCCAAGTTAAACAGACTCAACTTTGCAGGCACAGGCTATCCTGTAAACTGGGAAAGTGATGATCAGTACTGTTCTTCAATATCACAGAATGGCCGTGACTATAAATGAGATCAGATTATGGTGGACCATATGAAATCACCCTTTTGGAGGTCAAATATGGTTCAACATCTGTAGTTGCATGCTTCAGCCTCATAGTTCCGTGGGTCTTTTAATAGATGGTCACTAGTAAATGTCATTTACAAATTTCCATAGTAAAGACTGTTAAGCAGCTCTTTGGCCAGCAGGGAAGGCTTGGATTAGATGAGGCAATGAGTGTAAAAGTGCTTTATAGACCATGAACACTAGGTAAATGCAAAGTATTTTTTGAATTAATCGTGGACATGTAATATTTTAACCCAGGGGCTCTTAAACTTTTAAAAAATTAGGTAAATTCCACTGAGTGCATTTCTAATGTGGTTTCACAAAAGAAAAGTCTGTTCCCAGTGTGCGATTTATTGACTGCGCTGTATATATTCAGCTGGAGTTCATGCTTGACCCGTACCTAAGAAAAGGGTGTCTTTGAAGGAAAAAGTTATGATAAGAGGTGGTTTGATATTAAAGTTATTGTGTTTGTGTTGGGGGTGGGGGGCTGGAGGGGACTGTCAAGGTGGGGGCCGAGAGGAATGACTGTCACATACAGAATAAACTAGAGCTTGTTAGGGCTTTGTTTCTTTGAATAGCTGACACAAAACCTGGCCCCAGGAGAGTGAATAATTTCTTTGTTTTCAGTTGTTAATCCATTTTATGAAAATTCAGCCGAACATTAGACAAATGTGCAAAATGTGCTCTAGTCCTCCCAGCAACCCAGGGTTAGTTCGGAGCCACCCTCTAACAACAGCTCCCCTGGGACCTGGATGTGAAGGGCAGAAATGGCAAGAAAGTTTGCCACCCCCCCACCCCCACCTCACCATCACAGAAGTGACTACTATTCGTTCAGCTCTCATATGGTCAGGGTCCCAGGGCGATCATATCTGTCTGGCTTTTGGGAAAGTGACTTAGCCACCTTTTAGTCCACAGATTGAGGATGTCATTCAACTTGTAGCCCCCAAACCAAAGCTACTCTCTATTCCTAGAAGACATTTGGTACATGAATAGACTCTGAAACCACTAACCACCTCTACTTTTGGCATAAACCAAGACTTTATAACTTCGGTGTGCCCGTGTCCTATGGACAAGTTCATTTATTTCTGTCCAGTGTGCATTTTCATAACAAGCTGAGTTTGGTTCATCTGAAGCAGCCTCTAAATTGTTTCTCTACTTAAGGATTCGCCATCCTTCAAGATGAACGCAAAACCAAATTGTTTGTGTGGCAAAGCGGGAAATCCAGGGCTCATTAATGGGGCAGAAGGCCAGGTTCAGTGGCGGGGGGGGAGTGAGGGCAGCCAGAAGAACAGGGTTTAGCCATCCACATTTATGGGGAATCATCAGATCACCAACAGGGAGGGGCCTCATCTGCGCCAGGCAGGGAGGACCACCTTGCTGGGGAATATGGCTCCTCACAGCAGCTGTGCCTTCCCTGCCAGCAGCAGCCGTTGGTGGGAAGACTGCCTTGCTTTATTGCTTCATCTATCACTGTTGAGCTGCCTGCCTCAGGGAGGCTCAATTTAAGATAGATTGAAAGGTAGTGTCTGTCAATTGAATAAACACAGATGGTTTTCCACGGCAAAAATTGATTTTTTTCCCTCACCAAAGACATAAGCGCTAAACCTGATTATCTTTGGAAGCCAGGTGTGAAATGTCTTAGCTCCAGCCCCTGCCACACCCTGCCCTAACAGGGAGGTGATATCACGTGGGGGCTGGGGTGTCTTTCACCGTAATTCTAGGTTCTCGAGGTGGAATAAGAAGTTCACGTCCCTAGAGAAGGGCCCGGCAAAGTCCATCCCAATAAGAAGGTTTGGGTCCATCCATCAGCTGATTCACAGAACAGTTTTACCAGTCCTGGGTCACTGGCTGGCAGAGGCCTTCTCCAACCCTTTCCTTTAGGAGTCCCAAAGAGGTGCTAAGATGGGTCTCATGACACACAGCTAGACTAGACTTCAATCTGCTCACTGTTTGTCCAGAAGCTAGGGAGGAGACCGACATGATCTATGCCACGATGTTACCTGAAGGGGACATTAAGATGAGTCCTACTCCCAAAGTGTCTTTGAAAGCAGGTAGGTCAGAGATCTGCAAGTCACACTATGTACCCAGAATGCCAGACACTGCAGCCCCTACCTAGGTACAAAGTCAGTGCATACTCAAGAGTTTTGAAGAAATCTAAGGGTAAAATCGTGGGGCACTAGGTCATGATGACAGGTGCATGGAGGTTGGAGGTGAGCAGGAAAAGTACCCTTTGTATAATGAGGAGATCGAGCAATATGTTTTCTTATGTGTCTTTTGCTTTAGAGACAGAACTAGAAACAATGACAAGACTCAAAGGGTTTTTGCAATAGAGGGACCTTAGTACTGTCCTCTCCTTCTAGAGATGAAAAAATGAGTTGAGAGAAGGGAAATTGACAGCTAAACTCACAGATAGACAGAGTTGGGCTATCCAGCTACAGATCTCGGTCCTTTCAGCTACACTGCCTGTCTTGCTTCTCAAACTGTCCCGTGTCATTATGGAGTGACTACCAGGAAAGCAGGTGGGTACAGTATAGAAGTGCATGCGGCAGACGGGAGTGAAGAAGTCTCGCTCCAGCTAAAACGGCTGTAAACACAGGTCTTTACAATTGTCTCTGTGCTGACGTCTAAAGCTCTGCAGACAGCGAGCGCGTCCTTTTATCAAGAGATGAAAATGTTTTCATACAGGCCCTGTGGAAAAGAGAGCTGACAGTTCCTTCTCACTTGGCCAGAGAAAACCAGAACTAAAATCGTCTTTGGATGTGAGGGCTACACCTTAGGGCACATTTGCAGAATCTGGGTTTATCTGAAAGTGGGTTAACGTGTTTGCAGTCTTGCAGAATCGGCCTACCGTGGAGTCAAGAAAAACTTGGTTCAGGGTTTCCAAAGTAAGATCGTCAAATCTCTTTACTCAGAAAAATAACCAGATTTCAGTCCTGTATTTTTCTATACATGGCTGTTGGATAAATACTCTTCTTAACTAGAAACTTAATGTATCTGTAGCTCTTTTACAATCCGTTCTGAAAGCTAAGCCCCCTGTAAATGACTTAGACATATTCAAACAGAAATATATATTACTGAAATTTTATTCATTTCCTCCCACAGACTTTAGGTAAGCATATGTTAAATGTGTTAAATGTAAACATGTTTCTGTTTCCACTCAGATGTGATCCCCCCCCCTTTTTTTTTTCCATAAGAAATTACTGCTTCAATGTAGCAGACAAGGACAGCCAAATCTAAGTAGATACATTTGGCTGAAAATCTGTATACCAAAAATAAATACTATACTTTATGTACTTATAAATAATGAACTGAGAGTATGATCAATTTTTTCCCACAAGGATTTCTCTTCTATGGTAGAACTAACTATGCCATGGATGATTGAAATGGGGAAACAGCAGAAAGGATCTCCATTGAGTTAGAATTCAGAGTGAGATATCAATCCACAGCCTCACACGGATCTTTGTATATGTGTCTATGTGTTTGGTTGTATTTTTGCCTTAAAATGATGTGTTGAGTGTTTCTCCTATGTCCCCAGTAACATCTTTTAAAAACAATCAACACTCAGGGATTTGTTTTAAACTGGCTTCCAGTGTTATCAGTTTGGGAATGGTCCCTCATACATGGGACTTTTTGATAGAGTTGGCTTTCAGGTTAGGAGTGTAAAAAACAGTTCCTTGGTTTGTGATTATAAATATTCCTGAAAAATTATTCAAATCATATTTTTAAAGCGCTAGTTTCTGCTTCAAGAAATGACAAGGTGAAGTCTTTCACAAAGTGGACATTTAATGTATAATTTTTCTGCTATATAAATCTGGTGGCTCATATAGTTTCTGTGACTTAATTGGCCATACCTGTGTATCAGGGCTTGATGCTTAAAAGAATAATTTCTTATTCCCTTTTCTAAAAAGGGGAGAGTTGGCTCTACATCAGAAGAAGCATTCAGAAGTTGAAATGGAAAATGTAAGCCTTGATGTGCCTTTCAAACATCACAGCAATCCATTTGGGCTTCTCTGCAACCTGCCTACAAACTCATAGCCTTCCAAAGGGTCTTTGGAGGGTATAGAGACAACAACAGATGTGAGGGTTCTTTAGCCATAAAGCAAAACCGGGGACCCCTGGGGCGACAGGGTCAAGGATCAGCCTAGACGTACCCTTCATGACAGATGTTTCCATTGATGAGGCTAAAGGTGGCCGCAGAGGGGTTGGTGCTCTTGAAGGAGGTCATGCAGGTGGTACTTCTGCCGGTGCTATGAGAGCGGGTCATCAGGCCAGGCCGACAACAGAGGAGCTGGGTGTTGAATTGTTTCCTGAAACTCTTGCTCAGCAGGTAGAGGGCGAAAGGGTTCACGCAGGAGTTGGTGAAGGCCAGGAGGCGGGCGCAGATGCTGGTGATGAAGTGGAGCATGGAGGTGTCCACCTCAGAGTAGTGGTAGGAGCGGTACAGGTAGATGATGTGGTTGGGGAGCCAGCAGAAGGCAAAGAGGCCCACGAACACCAGCACTGTCTTGGCAAGGCGCTTCCGGGATTCAATCTAACGAGAGAGTCACACACGCGGAGACAGAGGGACCAAGGGATGGTGTGGGATGAATGCAGAGAGACAAAGATTCAGACAGAGAAAAAAAAAAAAAAAAACAAGGAAAAAGAATTGGAGAAATAGATGAGCTCACAAAGCCACAGAAAAAGAGTTCAACGGGAGAAAAAAGACAAGAGAAAATCCGATAAAACGAGAGGAAAGCAACAGAAACATGGAAAAAAGGGGGGACGGTCAGAAACACAGAAATGGAAAAGCCAGGAAGCAGAAATCCATGAAGTAGAATATAGTTAGAACATGCCACTGAGAACAGATCTTTAAACAAAGTTGATTACATGCTTGAATGGCTTGCACAATGAAATTTTAGTAAGTGACCTCTTTTTCCTCAGGAGAACACTGGTGCGGTTTATCAGCCCTATGACTTACATCTTTCTTGGCTCCACAGTTAATCATTTCTTATTTCCTCTGATGCTCAAAAAAAGCAGCCAGCTTTGTTCTTTCTCATTGGCCAAGCCAAAATAACTTCCTATTATTATTTTTTAATCTCAAGTTATTTCTGGGCTATACTCTACAGGAAGGTCCTTAGACAAAGTGGGCTGAGCGTCTCCTTTTGCTCCCAACACCCTCTGCTACTTCTGCAAAGGGGAACCATCTTTCTTATTAGAGAATCTGAGGTACAACGGATGTTCGCTATTGAGAGGTCTTTCAAATATGGAGACCGTTTCACTGAGAACTGCTACGCTCTCCTCGTAATTGAGGCAAAAAAAAAAAAAAAGGAACTTTAAAGGGTGAAGTCGCCAACTGAGTCAGCTGTACATTTAAACGGATGGGGAGTCTTTCTGCTTTTTCCATCATAAATCCCACATGATCTACATTTGAACTAGAAAGCAAGCACCGACAAAGAGGAGAAAGCTGGAGCCCCTGGTTTCTGCTATTCATACCTGAAGTTTGAAATTATGCAGCGTTATGGGGGATGGCGGAGGGAGTCTAACACATACGGAGGGCATTCTGCATTCTGGGCATTCTAGGTCACACATGTGCTCTGTCTTTTAATCGTCACACGGCCTTATAATAGTGGGGTTATCACCCTATATCATGGGTAACAGAACTGAGGCTCAGAGAGAGTGAGTTAGTCATTAGGTTTGGATTTGAATCCAAATCAGTGTGAGCCTGTCTTAATCAAACTACTTCTGTTTCTTCAACCAGCCTTATTTTCCTGCTCCCTCTGCTTTGTGCCCATGTGGTAACTCTTTTCCTCTCCAAACAATGTGACTGGAGTTTAAAGACGTCACATCCCTATGAGTCTCAATATTTTATTTTGTCAACAATACTTTTTCAGATAGTTCTCAAAAAGAAACCCATCCTTCAAATCTTCCAGATTCTCAACACCTCCCTAGCTTAGGTCTTTAGTAAGAGAACAAGATTATAAAGAACACCTGAATTCCTGGGCTTCTGTGGTTAGGAGTTTCCATTTACCATCACCCACCTCCTCTAATTGCAGAATCAGGTGACGTGACCACCTAAATAATGTACTTGCCAGTGGCGTGCAAAAGAGAGCCAAGCCCTAAAGAGGAAATGAATCAATCCTAAGCACCCACCTGCTTCTTGACATGTATATTCCCTTCCACAGGCAGATTGTAAGCACTCTGGATCAGATTTCTAGCAATGAAGTAGTAGTAGACAGAGATAATCGACAGTGGGATGATGTAGAAGACCAGGAAGGAAGCCATGGAGTGAATTTTGGGGTGCAGCTCATTAGAGTGTGGGTATGGGGCACAGCTAATGAAGGTCTGGTTGGTGCTTTCCTCATGGAAGGGATGTAGATCAGAAAACACAGCCTCCGGGATGGCCAAAAGCATGGAGATAATCCAGATCAATGCAGCTTTGAGGCAGATCTTCATCAGAGCGTGGGAGGCCTGGATATCCATTGGCCGGACGATGGCTTTGTACCTGGGGCAGGAAAGAGCCAATGTAGTGTGCAAACTGCCTAATATTATTATGGATGCCAGGGCTGGGACGAGGGTGAGGGAAGCCAGGCAGCTGGGTGCAGTATTTAAGGAGGTGCTCACTCTCAGGTTCATGCAGGTGCAGACTCTGTACTCACACCACCATGACAATGAGGGCCTCCCTAAATGTTATACCTGAGTGCCTTGCTCTCCTTATCCTAGTCCTGGCTCTGGAGGATGTGTTCCCATTTCTTCACCCACAATTTCTCCTGAGTTTAAGAATACTTTGCAGAAAAGCTGAAGCTCCGTTCATTTTTCTTCTTAAATCATAGAAATTAGTAACAGGCATGTTTAAAGAAGGACACGGCAGGGGGGGCACCTGGGTGGCTCAGTGGGTTAAGCGTTTGACCCTTGGTGTCGACTCAGCTCATGATCGCAGGGTCTTGGGATCGAGCCCCGAGTCAGTTTCCACACTCAGCGCGGGCAGTGTCTGCTTGAGATTCTCTCTCCCTCTCCCTCTGCCCCTTCCCCCACTTGCACTCTTTCTCTCTCTCACTCTCTAAAATAAATAAATCTTCTAAAAAAACTAAAGAAGGACACAGGGACAAGAAGGTTAGGTTCGTTCATTTGTTTGTTTTGGCAAAGCCTTCGTTTTGAGTATTCAGATGCCTTTTAGGGAACCTGAAGTCTGAGTATTTACGTTTGCGTCTTTGCTTTTTCAAAGGGTGCAGGACAAATAGGCCACTGAAAAAGTTATACCAGGAGCATCCCCATAATTGTCAAATTAATCTTCCCCTGCCCTCCTTCTCTCTTTCAGTCTCATCTCTTGGCAGTATTCAGGTCCCTCCTGGGTTCTGTGCTATATGGGCCCCTGGCTTGGATGCTCTGGGAAGCAGACAGTGAGATGAAACCAGGAGGACAAAGAGTTTACTGGGGAGTAATGCTTGTGAAAGGCAAAGGGAAGGATGCAAGATTGGATGGAAGGGAGCTGTCAGACCCTGAGGCAGACCTGACAAGGTCTACACTAGTGAAAGTGACCAGCCATGCTAATTTGTCTGGAAATTGCCCAATTTTAGCACTGAAAGTCCTACATCCTGGGAAATCTCTCAGTCCCAGCAAACCAGGACAGCTGGTCACCCTATGCCAGCCTAATGGGGAGCTTGGTAACAGAGATTGCCCAGCGGAGGAGTCCTGTCTTGGATGGAAATGGCCAGGCCCTTGTATCACCACTTTGCTAGTCATGGGCTGGGGCCACCCAAAAAGAGTGTGACCTTAGTTACTATCTGGTTTAGTCACTGGGCAGGAACTGAGGAACTGTCCAAGAAGAGCATTGACCATAGCTTGAAAGCGGAAGTGAACTCTGAAGGAACCAACAACTGGAGGCTGTCAGCTCACCACAGTTCCTGCAGCTGGATAGTGAATCTTTTCTTCAAGGGAGGTCTGAGCAGAGCATCTCAACGTCTGCCACAACTCCCCGTACAACACCTAGCACAGTGGGGTGCACACCAGTTTTGTGTGCACTTGTCTGAGAACCCACTAGAGGATGAGCCTCTGGTGGGCAAAGAGTGTCTTCCATCTTGGCATCTGCCAGCACTGTGATCTGCACACATTCCACAAATATTTGTTCAGTCGAACATGAGCTGCA
The DNA here is from genome assembly GCF_003265705.2 of Callorhinus ursinus. Lineage (NCBI taxonomy): Eukaryota > Metazoa > Chordata > Mammalia > Carnivora > Otariidae > Callorhinus > Callorhinus ursinus. The sequence continues at coordinate 31,553,653 of NW_027397078.1, forward strand.
ATAGTGGGGAAGTTGATGTGTGTTGGGGCCAACTAAATGTGAGGGTGTTCATTGCTGAAAATGCTGTGTTAAAACTGGTTCTACCACTGATACTCTTTTATATGATGGACTTCAGTGATGGGGGAACACTTGTTTCCACTTGCTTCCATGTTGATTAAACTTCCATTGAGTTACCACTCTTTGCTGTACCCTGATTCCTCACTCACTTTCTGCCTCCCTCCAGGGAAAGGGGAGTGAGTTATTAAGAGGTGAGTTTGAGAAAAAGAACCTGGCATGTACGCTGGGCTCAGAGAGGCCTATGGTTGTCCCTGACTAGGGGAATGGGACATGTAATGTAGGAAATCAGGTGTTTTCAAGTTCATTATTGCTGTGGACCCAAGTCACTTCTCCAAATAGCTTTATCAGGCATAGAAGCAATTATTTTTATTGTTCTCGATTTCTTTATCTAGCTCTCTGTTCCTAACACAGGTAGAGAAGAGAGGGCTCTTATTTAATGGGCATCCCCGGCACTCCAGAACAATACTATAGTCCTGCTTCAGTGTACCTCAGTTTGCTTTTTCCATCCATAGATTATATTGATTCATTTTAAACCATTACAGAAAAACATAAAAATTTCAAAGGATGTTTTATTTTCTTCTGGCACTTTCTCTACTCACTAGTCATCTCAAACATTTTTGTTCCTAGTTTAGAATGTAGGCAAGGAATTTATATCTTTAATTAAAGGTACGTGAACATCTTCAGCCAAAGATGTATATGACTAAAGCTATCTCTGATAAATCAATTACAGATAAAGTAGTAATTATGACTTCCATCTGCGTTTTCTGGCAGACAGCAGTCATAAGTACCATTAATTCTCCAAGTGAAGGTGATTCACTCCTGCAGGAGTGACTCATTTCTGCATGAGGCAGAAACCAGAGTGAATGGCTTACCTCCTTTTCTCTTGGGAATCTTGTACTGCTAAGTGCAAAATGCCATGGGAACTGTTGAGCTGCTATTTCAAATTCACAACTTTTAAACATAAAAGATAGTATAAAAACATTACAGTTTTCTAGTTTTGCCAGAAAAACAATTTGAATCTAAATAAGCCTCTATATCTATGTAGCAGTTTTCAGAAAACGTAGGGATAAAAGAATCTGCTAAATGATGAAGATACAGTCAAATCCCAAATTGGAAAATTCTACAGGAATGACTCCATTTTTTTCCCAACAAATACATGGCATAGAAAAGGAGAAAAAAAATTTTTTAAAAAGGAAGGAGAATGGTTATAGACCTACTGGGATGTGTAATACATATTAAGTGCAATTTTGGATTTTGATTCAAAACAAACAACCATAAAAAGTTGTTTTTGAGACTATCAAGGAAAATCGAATATAGATTTAGTACTGGTGATATTAAGAAATTATTTTTAATATACTAGGTATTGTGGTTCTGTGTTTTTAAAATGGTATTGTGGTTCTGTGTTTTTAAAAAGACTTTATTTATTAAAAACACCCTAAAATATTTACCATGAATATATTTACACTGAATTAATATAATGTCTAGGAATTGCTTTTAAATATTCAGGTACATTCATATATCACTTGTGTAATTAAAAAATAAGTAAAAATGCACTGCAAATAATTTTCTGTTATTGAATATTCATAAAATATCAAAAGTAATTAAAGAAATCCCATTTACTAAGTTCCTGCTTTGTGCCAAGCAGAGGATAGCATCTGCATTATCTCATTTATGTCCAGACGACAGATGGGTGCTATTATCCTCATTCTACAGGTGACAAACTGAAGCTTACTTTCAGAAGTGGTGGAGTCGGGGCGCCTGGGTGGCTCGGTCGTTAAGCGTCTGCCTTCGGCTCAGGTCATGATCCCAGGGTCCTGGGATCAAGCCCCGCATCGGGCTTCCGCCTCTGTGGGGAAGCCTGCTTCTCCCTCTCCCACTCCCCCTGCTTGTGTTCCCTCTCTCGTTGTGCCTCTCTCTGTTAAATAAATAAATAAAATCTTTAAAAAAAAAAAGTGGTGGAGTCAGCATTCGATTGAGGACCAACTCCTTTCAGGATAAAAGCTCTGGGGAAATCCTTCTTAGAAGCAGAGAAACAGACCAGAAGTTTCCCAAATGTGTATGGAACACACCAAATGGTCCCTGGAAGTCTAATGGTTCTATAGAGCATGGGACATGTCAGTCTATTTCTTCTTCTGGTTTAGATAGCTCTCCCCAGAGCTCCCAATGCAGGGAGACACCTCTGGTGGGGGCGGTGGGGGGGAGTTGTTTGTTTGTTTTTTTTGGGGGGGGGAGTTCTTATTTAGGAGTGATGGCTAGTTGGACTGGGGTGGATACTTAATCTAAACCAGCCAGTGAACTGCCTGACCAGCTACTAAATAGTAGAGCCTCTCTTTCTCTTGAGCATTTAAACTGAAAAAATGAGAGGATGTAGTTAGTCAATAACAGATGCTGGAAGTAAAAGATTTTGATGTCAAGAAAGGGATTGGGGGGGGCGCCTGGGTGGCTCAGTCGTTAAGCGTCTGCCTTTGGCTCAGGTCATGATCCCGGGGTCCTGGATCGAGCCCCACATTGGGCTCCCTGCTCAGCGGGAAGCCTGCTTCTCCCTCTCCCCCACTTGTGTTCCCTCGCTCGCTGTGTCTCTCTCTGTCAAATAAATAAAATCTTTAAGAAAATGGGATTGGGCATATTTTAACCATGTGCAAGATAAATAAGCAGAGGAGGTAGACTGAGAGAAAGAGAAAGAATAAGGCAGACATAAAGGAAGCTGATGGGGCGCCTGAGTGGCTCAGTCGGTTAAGCGTCCAACTCTTGATTTCAGCTCAGGTCACGATCTCAGAGTTGTGAGATTGAGCCCCGAGTCAGGCTCCTCACTGAGTGTGGAATCTGCTTAAGATTCTCTCTCTCCCAAGGGGCGCCTGGGTGGCATAGTCAGTTGAGCATCTGACTCTTGGTTTTGGCTCAGGTCATGATCTCAGGGTTGTGAGATTGAGTCCTGTGTTGGGCTCTGTGCTCAGCATGTAGTCTGCTTGAGACTCTCTCTCTCCCTCTGCCCCTCCCCCCCCAAGAAAAGGGAAAAGAAAAAAAAAAAGAAGCTGAGATGATGTGGCCCTAAGTCAAATGGAGGGTCCTTTGTTCCTGGCCCATGAACTGCTTTTGAATGTACAAGAGGTCTCCTGTTAGTCTTACAATTCTCCTATTTCCTTTTCACTTGAGTTAGTTTGAGTGGCTTCTGTTCTTTGTCAGCAAAAGAGCCTTATCTAGAACAGTTAGACATGATGGACATTTAAAGTTATCATCAGATTTGTTTCCAGCATCATTTTTCATACATCATCCCCTACTTGCTGCCCTGTGAAAGAATGAATGATCAATTTTAATTGTACCCAAGAGATAAACTAGTCTATGGTCTGTTCCTAAATTCTCCATTACCTTCCTGCCTTCCTCCTTTCTTTCTGCCCAGTCCCAGTCTCCATTCATCTGAATCCTATCCTTCCAAATTCCAGTTGATAAGCATCATATTGATGAAGCTTTTGCTGCTCAATCTAGGCCTCCATAATTCCTGTTCTTTCTCCTAAACTGTCTAATTTTATGATAGGATTATCAATGTTTTTTCATTTTATATTTACTATGCACCATCTTGAATTGTTTGCTAGCTTTGCATGGGTATGTCTTTTCTACCTATTTATTAGAATAAATGTCCTGAGCTTAGAAGCTTACATCTGTTCCTCTTCTCTTCTTTCTGTATCACTAAAAATGCTCCAGGTCCCTTGTTCTGCATACCACTTACTTCAAAGTAGAGGCTCAGTGCATACTTTCTAATTAATTAGTAATATGTGACTTGCAGCTGTGTCTCTTGTTCCTGACTTCTCAAAAATGAGAGTAGATACACTTTTACATATTTAGTAAGAATCATTCTTCCATAGACTGACAAATTCACTCCTCTGATACTATGGGGCTCAAGACAATTGCTTCCCACTCCTAAAAACATCTGTGCTTCATTTTTCTTATGCAAACATTGGAAAGGTGAGAAACATTCTGTGTAATAAGATTAATGTCTCAAAGAGATTTTTTGGCAAGTAGCAGTACCGGACTCCCACACCCAGGGTTGGAAACCTTTGCCCACAGAAGAGTATGTCTTTTATTCAAATATGGGCAGTGTATTTATTTTTAAGAATGCAGCATTTCAGCCTTCATTTGTCCATAATTACCTACTGAAGTCTGTAGGAATTGTTGAACAACAATATTTTAAAATCTCCTGATGCATACTACCGAGAGTGGACTGAGGTAAAGAGAAAACTTAAAGGAATTAAATGGTCTCTAGGTAATTGGCACATTGCCAGCATTTAAATTAGAATCCTAACACCTAATCAGATTTGACAAGGCTATTAAACATCAGCTTTATTTTCTCCTGAGAATAACGCCAGGAACTTTTCTGAAGAAATGTGAGGCGATTATTAGCTGACTTGTAAAATGACTATAATCCAGAGCAATGGCATCTTATCTCCCTTTGAGCTATTACTCTGCCAATGGAGAACTTGCTGGTCCTTGGTGCGCATCCAACCGTTATCTTTAAGTATGTAACAGATTACAGTTCTCCTTTTCGGTTCTCTCCAGGCTGAATAACTCCAATGCTCTTTTTCACTCCTTGATATCCTCTGCTTTTCTCTGGCCTCTAATGTGGACTTGGGAGCAGAGATCTGGCTCCTAATGGTGAATCTACCAAGTGGACTTATGGTCTTGGACAAATCATGGACTCTGCACTCCAGTATCCTCATTCCTCCACAGGAGATAACAACTGCAGTCTTCTGTGTAATCAGTGATTCCGGCAAAAATGATAAAACCACTGAGGGAGAGGTTTTAGGGGAACAGGATATTCACATAGTCTCAAAGAGTCTCCCCACAGACTACTATCTAATTGCAAAGAGGAAAATGTACCTTTATGTTGGGAAGGTCCAGAAGTCACTCCTTTAACCAGGTGGTCAAATCCAGGGTGAACGTCTCTACTAGTTAGAGTAGGCACAAGGCCTATGGCCCACGATACTTTTAGGGGTTTTGAAAAGTGCCTCAATTTCTTTTAAAATGAGAAGAAAAAAATGAATATAATCCATCTTGGATTATATTTATCTTTATGCTGATATAATTATAAAATATAATTCTCAACATTTTTTTTATGGAGAAAGGGTCTCATGAAGGTAAAAGTGCCAAGGGCCCATGAAATTCATAATTTGGCCCAGATTAAATTTAACATCACCAATAATGGGACCATCTGAGATCATGTGCCTCCTGATAAAATGCAATGGGAAGAACACAACCTTGCCTATGCAGTCATCTTGCCCAAAATTTTTAACCTGAATCTGTATATGAGGAAACAATCAGACAAATCCAATTCTGGCACATTCTACAAGATAACTCGCTTAGATTCATCAAAACAGTCAACATCGTTTTTTTAGAAGAATATAGGGGAGCTACTGTTAACACCTTAAAGGAGATAAAAGAGATATAACAACCCTTTTCACAATATGTACATACAGAAAATCATTATGTTATGCATCTTAAACTTATACAATGTTATGTGTCACTTGTATCTCAATAGGACTGGGAAAAAGAGAAATATAACAACCAAATGCAATGCATATGCCTTAATTTGATCCTGGATTTTTTTTTTTCTAAAGTAATGAATTACCTTTTTTTTTTTTGAAAATGGGGGAAATGTGATTACATATCAGATGGTATTAAGGAATTATTGTTAATTTCATTAGGTGTGATAATGGTATTGGGGTTCTACAGAAGAGTGTCCATGTTCTTAGGGCATACACACTGAAATACTCAGGATATTTGCACCTTACTTTGCAGAGTTCAACAAAATAAAACAAAACAAGCAAACAAATGTGTGTGTGTACACCCACCCGCCCACCCACCCACACACGCACTGTGTGTCTAGGAAATGTTCATTGTTGAGTGTGGGTGGGTATTATACAGAAGTTCACAAGCAAGGGAGAGAACATGCTAAAATATAGAATTTTCAAAAGATAAACTAAAAAAAGAGATAAACTAACAGTAAAATAACAAATTCAAAATAATGTGTTAGGGGCACCTGGTTGGCTCAGCTCAGGTCTTGATCTCAGGGTTGCAAGTTCAAGCCCCACACTGGGCTCCATGCTGGGCGTGGAGCCTACTTATATAAAAAAAAAATAATAATGTGTTATATAGTTTATTCTCTTTTATTAACTGTCAACCTGTTTGTCATCAGAAAAACTTTATTGTAATTCTAATGTGATTGAATGTGTCTTATCTGATTAGTGCCTGTACCAGGAATGAGGGAACTGTCTTCTTTGTTATATTCATATTGTTCTCTTGGGCTTGCAATTTTAGTATCATTGACAATCTGTGGGGTTTTGTTTTGCAGGAATATTTTAAAGCCACATATCCATTTGAAGCCTCTCCAAAACCTGAAGGTGCAGGGAAGAATGAGGTGCCATGGTTGAGCCTTCTGTATGTCGGGCCCTTGTAGTCCTGCCGCCTGAGCTGCACATGATAAGGGATCATCTGATGTGGCCTCAGGTAGAGAGTGAGCCTCAGTTCAAACCACTATATGTTACTAACGTTTAATTCATCTTTATTTTTAAATAAAAATCAATATAAATAGAAGTTTTGACACTTTCCTCCCTTACCTGTTAGATCAGGTTGCACCTCTCCTGGCGGGCATGAACCCCACTTTGCAGTCCTCACAGATGGAGACTTCCCTTATCAATGTCAGTGTCTCTTACAAAAGGGTAACTTTGATTAGGATTTTCGGAGCCTGTCCTGTGTCTGCTGTTTCTTAAAAAATAATCAGCCTAAAGTCATCCTTATGCCAGAGGCACATGTTGGGGTGGCAAAATCTGCCCCATTTTGCTGGTATTGAAATTAAGGGAGAAACACAAAAAATTTATTAGAATGTCTGTTCCCCACCTGCTCTATCCATGATGAAAACACAGTGATTCTAAGCAGACACAAAATTCCTTCCTTCCTTGAGTCTGTTATACTGAATCTCCTGCATCTTTCACTGCCATATACACACCCTGAAGTTCCCTGTGGCCTGGGCCTAGAGGGAGGTCTGAGCTCTTTCATAAAGTCAGAGGCTGCAGGGCAAGAGGCCATCTGAATGAGACATTGGGAGCCAAGCTGAAAATGGCGTCAGGGAAGGTCTAAAATCCAGAGGCTGGCACAGGGCTAGAGAAAGGGGTGCTGACCTGGAGAAGGTTCAGAAGTGCAGGTACTGTTTCTAGGCTACGAGGGATGCAGAGGCTGAGGTATAAAATGGAAAGAGAGTGCAAACAATTGTTGGACATCTCATGGTGCCCTGGTGGAAAGAGTTGGGCAAATATTGATGCTTGGGCCCCAAACGGGTTTCAGCAGGATGACCTAATTCCAAAGCTCAGTGCTAGTCCTGTAAAGGAATTTGTCAGAAGGGGTATAAGCAGGATGAAATATTACAGTTGCCAGTGGGTATGTCTCAAATGACAAAGGAGAGCAGTCACCCGGTTCCATTTCAGTCGTCGCGCACATATCCTGCCACAAGCTGTTCGTAGGCCATTCCTCAAAACATGTTATGGAGGGAAGAACATATATTTATAACTTGTTAGACTGTTTCAGCAATTTATGAGCCCAAAAGTTTGAAGCACGTTTATAAATCCCACTTGCGAGTTGTAGTTAGACATGGCCTGCATTTGCATTTGCTCGACCGAGTAACATAGAAGATAGAGAATAGGGAAGAATCACAAAGACAGAGAAAAATCACCCGTGCTCTAGGGTGGAAGGTAGAATAGACTCAGGGTAATAAATTATCTTCATAAATTGTCATTCACTGCCAAACAGACCCCGAGACAAGGATTTAGGTGCAGGTAGTTTGTTTGAGGGGGGATCCCAGGAAGCACAGGGAGGGAGTGGGGAGGTGGGACAGGGAGGGAATGGAAGCCAAGGAAGTGTGCCATTCTGGGCAACTGGAGCACATTCCAGAACTGTGCCACCAAAGCGTGAGGAGGCTGAGGTGTTTCCCGTGGACTCCCATCCCTCTTTGGTTGAGAGTGGTCCTCCACTGTTAATTCTGGAGCACTCCCACCTGCCTCAAACCTTCCCATGGCCAGGTATCGCTCTCGGTCAGAAAAAAGCAGCAAGCCCAGGTCTGTAAGGGACCTCTAGGGAGTGTGAGGGATATGGGTGGGCCACCAATAGCAACCACTATGTAAATTCTTCTCCTGGTCCCATCAGTTTATCAAACACATAGGCAGAAAATGAAATATCAGAGACAATGTTAGTTTTTGAATATATTTCGAATTATTGGGGATTAAAATAGAATTTCTAAATTATCTCAATCAAATTATCTTTTTTTTCTCAAAATAGGAATTATTAAAGCTCAAAAATACCATCATGGCATATGAGTCACTGTATCTAATTACAAAAATTTAACAGCACTATATTTAAATAACCTTTTATGAGAGGCTTCATACAGGGGGAAATGTTGACCCAACTTTGTAGCTTATTGGGTCCCCTGGCCCAGAAGGTTGATCCCGGCAGTGTTAGCGTGGTGAAGGAGCCCAAGACAGTGAGAGGGAAGGACTGAAGGGAGACCGGGAGCCCTGCGTGCTACACCCACTTCCATAATTTGCTCTTTTTACAAAAGCATGCTGTCCCTGTTTCCTTTTATTTTATTTTATACTATTTATTCAACAAAAACTTATATATGAGACTATGTGCCTGGTACAGCTCCTAACACTTTTTAAGGATTAACTTTTTGAATCCCTGATAATGATGCAAGGAAGTAGGTACTACTGTGATCATCCTCTTCTTACAGATGAAGAATCTGAGGCACAAGGAGGTGAACCAGGTCACCTGAGCTCACACAGCCAGCAAGTGGCAGAGCTCGGAGTTGAACAGAGGTCCTGGGTCCAGATCTTAAACCATGAGACTTTCAGATCTCCATTTCCTTCATCTGTGAAATGAAACTAATGATATCAACCTTACTTGCTATAAGGAGGTGCTAAATGAGGTGTTTCAAAAGCACTTTGAGAACTAGGAAGCATGATTTAAATAAAAGGCTATTGCAGTCCACGAAAAGAAATGATTGTCCCCTGAACAACACCTGGTTGAGATTTCAACATCCTCTCAGCTCCCTTATGAACATAAATAACACTCATGCTAATAACAAACACTCTTTTGACTAGGCATTCTATCATTTTATAAAGAAGTCAATACATTGTCTCATTTCATTGTTACAAAAATTATAGTAGTCCTATGACATATTAAAAGTAAATACCCTTATCTCCATTTTATAGATCGAAAACTGAGACCTATAGAGTGGTTTGCCCAAAGTCACACAGTTGACAATGAGAAGAACCAGGGCTCAAACTCAGACATCATTTCAAATTCAGTGCTTTTGAATTTGTCCTCACTATGAGTAGTGCTCCACTAAATGTGACCTCCAAAAATTAACAATAAAAGAAAGAGGCAAAGAGAAGACAGTACAGTGAAAGAAAGAAAGGACAGTTACTGTTTAATAGGTAGGGAGTTTCAGGTTGGGAAGATGAAAACAGTTCTGGGGGCGGATGGTGGTGATGGTTGTACAACCATGTGAATGTACCATAGAATGCCATAGAACTGAGTGCTTCAAAATGATTAAAATAGTCAATTTTATGTTATGTATGTTTCACCACAATACACTTAGGAAAAAAGGAAGGATGGGGGGGAGGGAAGAAAAGTTTATAAGTTTGTCACCAGGCAACTTTGAGGGCATCTTAATTAAGAACCAACTGAAAAAGTTTGCTTTGAGTCAGCTAAAGCTATCATCAAGGAAGATGGTCTAGACAGTGCATTTGAATGACTTTTTTCAGTTAAAAATTTTAGAATAAAAGTGCTAACAGCCTTTTCCCAAGACATTTCCCATGGCCCAAACACTTCCTATTTCTCTAACCATTTCAAGCCCAGACGAATCCCTGGAGGTACAGAGGAAATGATTCTCCCTGAGCACAATTCCCCTTTTTTGCAATTTTAAAGGACCTTGCTTACATGAGAAGAACTTACAGGAGGCCAGCACAGTGCATGATGGTGAAACCATCTGGAGGACGTTGTGTCACATCTTCACTTCTCCCATGAGCAACGGGAAGCCTCCGCCCCCAGCCCCCCGTGTCCACCACCCATGTGAGCTGGAATCTGGGTAAGCCTGGGAGTTAAAACTCTCTCCTTTTCTTCATTTAAAAACAACTGTTAGTATCACAGTGGACCCAGGGCACACTGGAAAAGACACATATCTTAAAGACGTTGGGGTTCGACTCTCAATTTTTTTATTCGAAAGCAAATGTGCATGACATGACAGTACCCCATACTTTAAAGCACCACACAGGTGTCTGATTTGTATTGTATTGTTTTTATTATATCCCCTAGGAAGTCCGTCCTGGCTAACTGGACAGGGGTCATGGATTCCCCAAGGTTCTACTTTGATATTATAATAGTGATGTAATGGGACGGATGGTAGCTGCACTGGTGATGAACTTCAAACCACTAAGCTGTACACCTGAAACTAATGTAATATTGTGTCAACTGTACGCAGCAAAGATATAGTGAAGACTCACTACTAAATGCCTGCGTCAGCAGGCATGCCCACACTTTTATATCAGGCACAGCAAACTAAGGATCTACTGGTCAAATCTGACCCTCTGCCTGTTTCCATATGGCCCATGAGCTAAGAATAGTTTTTGCATTTTAGAGTTTGTTTTTTTTTTAAGATTTTATTTATTCATTTGACACACAGAGATACAGAGAGAGAGAGAGAGCATGAGCGGGGGGAGAGGCAGAGGGAGAGGGAGAAGCAGACTCCCTGCTGAGCCAGGAGCCCAATGTGGGGCTCGATCCCAGGACCCTGGGATCACGACCTGAGCCGAAGGCAGACGTTTAACCATCTGAGCCACCCAGGCGCCCCTAGTTTTTGCATTTTAAATGGTTGGAGAAAACAGTCAAAAGAAGAATCACATTCTGTGACATGTGAAAAGTGCATGAAATTCAGATTTCAGGGTCAGTAAATAAGGTTTCACTGCAACAGAGCTATGCCCATTTTCTTCCATAATATCTATGGCTGCTTTCATGCCATAATGGTAGTGTTGAGGGGTTGCAACAGAGACCTTATGGCCCACAAAGCTGAGAATATTTATTATAGGGCCCTTGAAAAAAATGTTTACTGGCCCCCAGCCTAAGTGCACTGAATGTGTGAACATGGCTAGCATTTCTGTTGTTCTCGGCCTGTTCATACCAAAACTGTTGGTTCCTTCTTTAATGGAGGAGAGAGTCTGTCTTCCATTTTACACAGAGCTCTGCCTGTTAGGCTTAGTAATTTGTGATAATGAAGACAATAGGCCACTGAGCTTTGCTGTTGGTCTTCCAGTGCGAAACACTCATTGTCCAGGATGCTTAGTCAATTTATCGGCACAGGTAAGGACTAATTTAGTATCTCAGGCTCTGCTTGGCATTATGGATATAAAAAGTCCCTGACCACGAAGGACTTAAAAATCTGGTTGGGGAAGCAAGCTAGGCCCAGGTAAGGCCCTGAAAGAACAACAGAATGATGCTTAACATATTACATTCCCCTTTGTGAGGCGCTCTTAGAACAGACGGTGTTGGGTCAGTCTATGAGGTGCTTTTACCATGGTGCAGACATATGAGTACATGTTTAATGCTAAACCTGTTTCCTATATAATTATGGAATATACAGCTTGGGAGTCATCAAGGCCCATTCCCTTCACATTACAGAAGAGGAAAGTAGTGGCCAGAGGTCCCACAGTTGGTTAGCTGAGAACCAAGACTAGAACCTAGGTCTCTGGGTCCCCTAGATAGTTATATTTGACTATAGCTCTTCAGTCTCAGGCCTTTTTAAAGCACCAGTAAAGAATACTTCAAACTAAATATTTACTATACTGATCTTCATCCCGTAGTGCATATTTCCCTCAAACCATCATTTTAACCTTCAGTTTCACCTCTGCTGACAACCTAGGAAAGAAAAGATGCCAAATTCTGATTTTTCTGTTCTTCTGTGGTGTTTCCGATCATTTAAAGTAGAAGGGGAGGGGCGCCTGGGTGGCTCAGTCAGTTGAGCGTCCTACTCTTGATTTTGGCTCAGGTCATGATCTCAGGGTCATAAGATCGAGTCCCACGTCGGGCTCCGTGCTCAGTGGGGAGGCTGCTTCTCTCCCTCTCCCTCTGCCTCTCTCCCCACTCATGCACACGTGCACATGCATGTGCGCTGTCTCTCCAATAAATAAATAAATCTTTATTTTTATTTTTTTTTTTAATGTCATCTCTGATGGCTTTTTTTTTTTAAGATTTTATTTGACAGAGAGAGACACAGCGAGAGAGGGAACACAAGCAGGGGGAGTGGGAGAGGGAGAAGCAGGCTTCCCACGGAGCAGGGAGCCCGATGTGGGGCTCGATCCCAATACCCTGGGATCATGCCCTGAGCCAACGGCAGAGGCTTAACAACTGAGCCACCCAGGTGACCCAATAAATAAATCTTTAAAAAAAAATAAAGTAGAAGGGGAAAAGAATAGATAATAATGAAATTCTTAAAAAGTCTGTTTTGATTGCCATTTATTTAAAGAGAAATAAGCATTTCCCATATGCTCTCATGGAGAAACTACTGTAATTTTGTTTTTACATAATTTTGTATTGTTTTTTAATTGTGTTTAACATATTTCTCAGAGGCCCAAGCCCGGTATGAAAGTGCCTGATAATAAAACAAAACAAAACAAACAAAAAATACCACCAAAGGGAAAAAAAGAAACCTTGAAAAGCTTGAAGTTGACTTGTAGTCATTCTATTTATATGTAGACAGCATAAAGAAATAAGTGAGTCACATGGACATATTATTATTGTTACAATAAGTTCTTCTCACACTGGAAATAAATGTCTTTATGTGCTGCACTTCGCATTTTCTTCCCGCTTCTTTCCTGGGTACCTTTAGCTATTCCCACTGGCTAACTGGTCTGAGTACAATACAAAAAAAGAAAAGTAATAAAGAAGTGAAGTTTAAAGAAATGTACCTCAGGAACATTTTGGCTCTTTCCTTCCTGTGGAATTTCAGCTGTTCTCAACTCCTGCATAACTAAATGTTGGCTCCAGCTCTTACTTACTGGGGCTAAGAGCCCTGGCTTAGCTGAAAGATCCCAGAGGCTTTGATGTACCTACAGTACTTGGCAGTGTCCACTGCTGCAGGCCTCAGCTGAGACTCCTGACTTACTCACTTTTCTGAATCTAACCTGCGGAGATAATGTGAGGCTGTGCATGCTGATCCCACAGGTCCGATGAGGGAGTTCTGTTTTCCACTTCTGATAATGGCAAACCAGCTTGTTGCTGAGTAACTCCCCTAAAATGAAAAGTTAGGAAGTCTCTTGGAAAGCGTCAGAGAAATACCAAGGCAGTGAGGATCTGAGGGGCCAAAATCCTGGAGAGAAGGAAGCATAAGGAGATGAAGCTGTCATTCAGTACCATTTTCACCTTACGGCACTTACCAAGTTTCAAACAGCAACAGAGAAATAAAGCTGAGCAGAGCTCCTAGCAGTTTTAGGAGGAAGGAGGACAATAAATGGAGTTCAAGGCCCACCAAGGAGAGGAGGCCAGGTAAACACCCCAGGCTTTCAGTTTGGATTCCCAAAAGGGGGACACCCTAGCAGCAGGGGTGAACTAATTCTTGGAAAGACCCAATCCCAGTCTCCAATCTGCTCAGTCCCTGATCGGGTCAGATATACTGCCACCTCCTAATTATCTGCAAGAAGCAAAAGCGAATCTTTTCTGGAAGATAATAACATGCAGAACCTCGAATTATTTACAGTTCTTCATATACAAAATCAGGTAGTCAAACAAAATTGCCTCATCTACCAGGAGGCAAAACAAAATGGCCAAAAAACAAGAGAGAAAATCTATAATAGAAACCGGCTTAGAGAGGTTCCACATGTTAGAGTTACCAGAGAGGGATTTTAAAATATATTGGGACTAGGACCCCGGCTCCGCCCTCGAGCGAGGAGGTTGTGGCGTCGGCTGGTTCCAGGCGTTTCGAGCTCCAGACAGGATGATCGAGGTTGTTTGCAACGACCGTCTAGGGAAGAAGGTCCGCGTTAAGTGCAACACTGATGACACCATCGGGGACCTTAAGAAGCTGATCGCAGCCCAAACTGGCACCCGTTGGAACAAGATCGTCCTGAAGAAGTGGTACACGATTTTTAAGGACCATGTGTCTCTGGGGGACTATGAAATCCATGATGGGATGAACCTGGAGCTTTATTACCAATAGAGCAGAATTCCTTCCCCCTGTCAAGTGCCCTGCCTTACCCTCCCCTCTCCTCTTCCCTTCTTCCCCCCATCCCCTCCTCTCCCACCCTCACCCCCACACTGGTATGGATGCTTGTTTTTAAAAACTCATGTTAATAAAATCTTAGAAGTTGCAAAAAAATAAAATAAAATAAAATATATTGGGACTAATTCAAGAACTTAGATGACAAGATGGAACCAGATGGAAAGACTAGACACAGCTAAAGAGAGGATTAATGAGCTGAAAATGGCTAGAGTGAAGTACAGTGAGAAAAGAAGAATGGAAAACACAGTAAAGGGAGTAAGAAATTTATGGGACATGGTGAAATGAGATTGTGTTTAAAACAGTTCCTAGTAACAGAGGCCTGACCCTAGGATGACGTTTTCTGCCTCAGTAAAAACAAAAACAAGCAAAGGAGGAAGAAAACTCGAAAAGCTTAAAGTTAACCTGTAGTATTCTGTTGATATGTAGACAGCATAAAAAAAGAGAATGGGACAGAAGCAATATTTGAAGTTGTAATGGTTGAGAACTTGAGAAAACTGGCTAAAATCTTCAAACCACAGATTTAAGAAAAGCTATGAATCCAAGCAGGAAAAAGACAAAGAAAACCACAGCTAAGCGCATCATAGTAATGCTGCTGAAAACCAAAGATAAAGAAAAAAATCTTAAAATCATTCAAAGAGCAACAAATCAATAATTTTAAAGAAGCACCAACAAAACTGACATCTGTCATCATGGCGGAAGTCCAAGTACAATAAATGGCAATGTCAAAGTGTGAAAGATCAGAACTGCTGGCCTAGAATTCTATGCCCAGTGAAAATCTCCTCCCCAAATGACATTAAATAAAGGCATTTTCATACACACCAAACCAGAAAATGTATCCCCATTATATTTACACTCAGGGAAACACTGAAGGGCATTCTTTGGGCAGAAGCAAAATGATCTCAGGTAAAGTCAGAGTTGTAGGAAGAAATAGAGAACAACAGAAAAGGTAAATATGGGAATAAATTTAAATCTGAAGGTAAATATGTGAGTAAATGTAAAGTATGTAAAAACAATAAACATAATGAGTTGTGGGTTTTAAAATACAAAGAGAATTAAAATATAAAATAACGATAGCTTCCCCCCCCACAAAAGGCAGGAGTGTATTAAAATAAAGTGTCTTTGCATTGCAATCCTTGAATTGTCCTGGAAGTGGGAAAGTACTAATTTATAGCAAACTCTAATAAGTCAAGGATACGTGTTGTAAACTCTAGGGTAGCCCCTGAAAGAATACTAAGAAGAGCTTATATAATTAAACTCATGCAGAGGGGTAGAATAATTAAAATATTTCACTAATTTAAAAGAAGGCAAGAAGAAAGGGAGAAAGGATAATGAGACTGGTGAGACCAGTAAAAATCAAATAATAACGTGGTAGATTTAAATCCAAATATATCAGCAAAGTCAAATTTATCAGAGTGTCTATGTTTATAGGACAGAAACCTGTAGCCAAATTACAAACAGCAAAGACGTTTGTGTAAAGTGGCTCATGTTACACATACCCACAAAATACTAACATTGATGAGGAAAAGTTAAAACTCATAATGCCAAGACATCCATGGCAAACGAGTTAATGGACGTCAATTAAACAAGTATTTAAGATTACTCAAGGCACAAAACTTTAAATACTGTGAAATTGTACAGCCCCTATAGGAAAGAAATTTGATAGTGGCTTTCTCAAATAATCTTAAACACTATACAGTCATCCTAAACATATATGACATAACCAGTAATGACTTACGGAGCTGAAAGAAACTTTTCTAACCAATCCTTAATAATAAGCCCATTTTAATCAACCATGCCACGAGTCTGACTCGTCTTTCTAATTTCTCTATAGAAAAGGATATCACCAAACCATTGTCATTTTAAGAGGAGACAAATGAGGATGAAGCCAAAATATTTAAGAAAACAAGTGTGATGGACATGTGTCAGGCAATTAATTAATAGATACTATGTTATTTTTCTGGATTTTGTGATGTTTGTAGAATTTATCAACTTATTTAAATTTCTGACATTGTGATTTCTAAATCTAATATTTTTCTAAATCTTTTAAAACAACCACATTTCTACCTAACTTTGCATTCATAATTTTACTTGTTTTTTCTTAAAAAGTATCCTCCAAATAGTTCCCATAAAACCTGCATAAGGTCTTTTCATCTAGAGTTGGGATGACTGTTCTACTGCAGTCATTCTGTTAACCATCAAAAGAGATGAACATGATTCACAAACCATAATCCAGCCTTCCAGGTTCTCTCAGTAGGACCTACCAGAATTCATTCATTTCTTTACTCCTTCCTTCATGTTTCCATCCACCCATGTATTCAATAAACACTTATCAAGCCTCTACTACAGGTTAGGGATGGTTTTAGTATCAGAGAATATGCTACTGAATGAGATAGCCTCCCATTGTGGGGGGGGGGTTGTATTTCTAGTGGTAGAAGACAGATAATAAACAAGTAAGCAAATAAATGAACAAAATAATTCTCAAGAAAATAATACTGGATGATATTTACCTAAGAAAAATGAAGACATTCATCCATACAAAACCCTATGTGAATGTTGATGACAACTTTATTCATAACCACCCAAACCAAAAACAACCCTAATGCCCACTGACTGAAGAAGGGCTAAACCAACTGGTATACCCGTGCAGTGGAACACTACTCAGCAATAAAAAGGAATGGGCTCCTGATACATGCAACAACGTGAGTTTGAAAGAAGCCAGACTTAACCAACTGTACACTGTATAATGTCATTCATATGCTATTTTGGAAGAGA
Source organism: Callorhinus ursinus (assembly GCF_003265705.2). Taxonomy (NCBI): domain Eukaryota; kingdom Metazoa; phylum Chordata; class Mammalia; order Carnivora; family Otariidae; genus Callorhinus; species Callorhinus ursinus. The sequence continues at coordinate 31,570,793 of NW_027397078.1, forward strand.
TCAGTGGTTTTCAGGAGCTGAGGGTGGAGGAATCAGATAGACTACACAAGGACATGATAGTATCTGGGGTGATGGATGTTCTACATCTAGACTATAGTGGTGGTGGTTACATACTGCATAAGTTTGTCAAAATTCAGAGAAATGTACACCTAAAAGTTTACTATATGTAAGTTACACCTCAGTCTACCTGAAAAAAGAAACTGGTTGATGGAATAGTGTTGGTCATTCCTTTAGACTGAGTGGCCAATGAAGACCTCCATAGAAAGTGATTTATTTATTTATTTATTTATTTTTAAAGGGGGCAGAGGTGCAGGGGGAGAGGGAGAGAGTGAATCGCAAGCAGGCTCCACGCCCAGCACAGAGCCCAATGCGGGGCTCTATCTCACGACCCTGAGATCATGATCTGAGCCAAAATCAAGAGTTGGATGCTTAACTGACAGAGCCACCCAGGTGCCCCTAAAGAAAGTGATATTTAATGTGTAAAACGAATCAGCAGCCTCTTAGAGGTTCCTAGGCAAATCAAATCATTTCAAGTAGCAGCAAATATCAGATACTGATGAGCAGAATTTCAAAGATGACTGTAAGAAACAAAATCCCTTGTTCCATTACTGGGAGGTAGAAAGAGAGGAATGGAGAATTTTTTTTTTTTCTGCAAAACATGCGTTTTAATTAAGAGAAAATTTATGCAAACCCTGCACACCAGGAGGATTTACAAGTGCAAAAATGCTAATTTAGTCTATTTTTCAAAGGATGTTATTGACAAGCACAGTTCAAAAAACCTCACCAGGAAGCCCTTTCAGGCTATGCAGTATGTTTCATGATCAAGTTTGTGCTTTTTTTTCTTTTTGCCTCCATGCATATTAGGTTGCCAGAAATGATAATTAATCACACAAAAGTCTAACACTTTCAAAGATAATATGTTAGAGACAAGGTCAAAATCCTTTTCTGCCCTTCTGTCTACAGCGCTCCAGTTGAAAGAGCCTTGCTGGGAAACCCCACTTCCGTTGCCCCTGCCCTCTGGGCACTGCAGAGTCTGCCCGCAGCTGTGGCAGATCCATCACCCTGGGGAAACACGAGTTGAGTTTCCTTCCAGAGAGGCAGGACGCTTCAGAAAACTCAGACTATAGAGAAGTTATGAACTGGTGACTCATGTAAGCCCCTCCAACAAAGGGACTTTCTGGAAAAGATGCTTTGCAAGAAATTAAATTGTCTAGTCTTGTGTGAAAGGGCCAATGTCCTTGAAGTCAGTAAAGCTGGGCCTCTAGAACATTAGAGGAGCCTCTGGCATCACTGGGGTGATCCCCTTAGAAGGGCACCATCTTGCAGTTACTCAGGTTATCCTCCCTCAGAACAGTAGGGTCTGGGATCAGTAGCTCCCACTGTCCAGGGAAGGGAAATGGAATCAGACTCTGTGTTTTGATGGTGTCTGAAGAAAAGTTTCCAGTTCCCCTGAAGGAACTAGGACTTAAAATGAGGAGAGCAGTATTATAGTATGACTGCACTTTGAATCTGCTGTGACAAGGCCAAATTCCATCTTTTGGTCTCTGTCAAACAAGGGTTTGAACTTTAAGATGACTTCTGCTTGTCACTGCTCAAACGTCAACCAAGCTGTGGTTATTGTCCTCTTACTAGATGTACGGTGGGCCCAGGTGTCATAGCAGGCACAGACCCCAAGGAGCTTCCCACATGATTAAGGAAGTAGAAAACACATCTATACAAAGGACCCAGTAATAAAATGTGGGACAGATTTGGTATTCCATAGACAATACAGGCAAAAACATCTTGAGAAGGGGAAAAATCAGTGAAAGCAAAAGATCAGGGAATGCTTCATAGAGGGGAAGGGACCTGAACTGTGCCTTGAGGGATTCATGGGAATAGAACCCAGCTATTAAGGAGAGGGAAATGAAGTCAGAGAGGGGAGAAGTCAGAAGGCAATGTGGAAGTAATGAGAAGTTAGCTAGAGGGGCACCTGGGTGGCTCAGTTGGTTAAGTGTTCGACTCTTGATTTCTGCTCAGGTCATGATCTCAGGGTTATGAGATCAAGCCCAGCACAGAACCCTACTTGGGGCTCAATCCCACAGCCCTGAGATCATGGGTTGTGGGATTGAGCCCTGTGTTGTCGGGCTCCATGGTGGGTGTGGAGCCTGCTTAAGATTCTCTGTCCCTCTCCCTGTGCCCCTCCCTGCCTCCCACTCTGATCGCACGCTTGTGCTCTCTCGCTCTATTTCTCTCTCTCTAAAAAGAAAAAAAAGGAGTTTAGCTACAGCTGTGTTTGTTCTGGCAAGCCTTGGGATAGGAAGATAGAAAGACAGACTGCCAGATAGAAGAGGGCCCGGCAAAAGAGAATTGAAGGATCAGAGAGAGGTTCATAACGCAAACCTGGAAAGTGAACCACACATGTATTTTTCAGAAGGTCTCAAAACCTCATCAATGGGATACCCAAATCCCCCAAGCCCGTGACTAGTGACTGTACTGGGCTGCCTGGTTTCTTCCCTCTTCATTTTTGGTATCTTCTAATAGAAGATATTTGACAGACAGGAATAGCCCATGCAGCTAGGGGGCATTTGATATTTGCCTGTGTGAGAAATTCCTGATACTGTCAATGAGACAGACCAACCAACATGGATCTTGGAAAAGAGATTGGGACCCCAAGACACAGAGCAAACTCTCTTCTGTCCAATAGAACTCTGTGCAATGATGGCAATGTTCTGTATCTGTAATGTCCCGTAAAGTCATGTGTGGCTACTGAGCCTTTGACACGTGGCTGGTGTGACTAGGGAGCTGAATTTTTAGTTTTACTTGGTTAGTGGCTAAGATGCTGGACCATGCAGCTCGAGATGGCAGGAAAGGCCGAAACAACATTATCTCATAAATTCCTTGCAATGAACCTCTTTTCCTCCCCGGCTGCTTGAAGCTTGGCCGCCATCATGAACAATACAGTAACTATGCAGACCAGGAAGTTCATAACTAACCAACTACTTCAGCGGAAACAGACGGTCATTGATATTCTTCACCCCGGAAAGGCAACAGTACCTAAGACAGAAATTCGGGAAAAACTAGCCAAAATGTACAAGACCACACCAGATGTTATATTTGTGTTTAGATTCAGAACCCATTTTGGCGGTGGCAAGACAGCCGGCTTTGGCATGATTTATGATTCCTTGGATTATGCAAAGAAAAATGAACCCAAACACAGACTTGCAAGACATGGCCTGTATGAGAAGAAAAAGACATCAAGAAAACAGCGAAAGGAACGCAAGAACAGAATGAAGAAAGTCAAGGGGACTGCAAAAGCCAGTGTTGGTGCTGGCAAAAAGTGAGTTGGAGCCTGGACAACAGAAGGAATAAAGATGCTGCAGTGGCTTTATCTGTGGTGGTTGTGTAGATTTTTCATGAGAGGATCAATAAACTAAGAATGTTAATGTGAAAAAAAAATTCCTTGCAATGAATTCAAAGAATCTGTACTTCAAGAAGTTTGCCTAAATGCAACTCTTTCCTGTTTTCTTTACACATTCCAAATCACAAGGGAGGGGAAAACATACGAACAGTTTTTTCCATGGAATCAAGGATCACAATTACAATGGAACTCCTCTATATATCTACTTTTGGGATTCATTCTGCCATCCATTCTAGCAGAAATAGCACTGAATAATAATACTGAAGCAGGCACAATATAACTTGGGTATTATATGCTGTCAACATAACATCTAGCTTTAAACATCATACTTACTGGAAAACACAAACTCTCCTTACCCTTCTCCTACTGAGGGCCTAATTTTGTTCTTAAACTCCATTTACATAATGCTGAGGACCTAGTACAGAAATGGGCATCTAGTAGGAAAGACCAGTCTGTAAAAAATATATCCATCCATCCAACCATTGTCCATCCATCTGCCCATCCACTCATCCACCCACCTGTCTTTTCATTTGTCCATCCATGCACCCATCTTCATCCCCCAAATCTATTCATAGACTCAGAAAGAAAGGTTTTTCTCACATTTACTCAATGAGAGCTTCATAGAGAGGAAGAGATAAGTCGGTAACTGTATGAAACATTTTAAAGAGTATGCTTTCAGATGAATTCCAAAAAAGGAAAAGAAGAATGAGAAGAAAAGTGTGGATTAATTAACCATAATTTTAATTAATCACTGTTTATTGATCACCCATTTGGTGCCAAGGAACCATGTGAGGCAGTGTGGAAGACAGAAGAATATATAAGAAATCTCTGCCCTCAGCATTCTTTTTTTTTTTCTTTTAAAGATTTTCCCATCCAAGTACTAACCAGGCCCGACCCTGCTTAGCTTCCGAGATCAGACGAGATTGGGCGCGGTCAGGGTGGTATGACCGTTTTTATTTATTTGACAATGAGAGAGAGCAAGCGTGCACATAAGCAGAGGGAGAGGGAGAAGCAGGCTCTCCACTGGGCAGGGAGCCCGATGCCGAGCTCGATCCCAGGACCCTGGGATCATGACCTGAGCCGAAGGCAGACGCTTAACCAACTGAGCCACCCAGGCGCCCCTGCCCTCAGCATGCTTAATAATCTACTTGAAAAGTTAACACAATGAATATACGAGAGGCTAAAAAAAGACAAATGAGTAAAATACTTCAAAAGAGCAAAATGAAATAAGTCACAAGATAATTCATGTCTAAGATAATAAGCTTTATGTTTAGGGGAGGGTTAGGAACTTGGGGCTAGAATGGTCCAACTTAGGGTTTTAAGGTGGAAGCTTGAACCATGTTCCGAATGATAAGATGACAGATAAAAAATTTGGAGGGACCTTAGAAATAATCTAGCTCAACTCTATTACTTTACAGATGATTCAACTAAGGTCAGAGTTAAGTGACTTGGTCCGACTTCTTTAAGTGGGCAGTAATGGCAGCAAAAAGCCTAAAATGCAGGACCATTGATGCCCATTCCAAGCCCGTACATCACATGGGAAGCAGCGTCTTCTATGCAGGAAAGGAGAAAGTGTCTGGAGAGTTGGCAGGACACAGCATAAGCAAGGGAGCAGAGCCAGGAACTCGTCAGTGTAACCACCAGGTATGAGGACATTGGCGCGTGTGTGAGGGGAAAAGGCATGGAAGGAGGGGGAGGTCAGGGACCAAAAGCTAAGGGGCGTGAATGCAAGCCTGCAATTGACCAGCTGTGTGAAACCCCGAATTCTGGTTTCTGGGACTGCCTTGAAGTCTCCCTCTGACACAGTGGCAACAGTGTAAACTTTTCCAGAAAACTGTTAATCCCTTCCTATTAACAAAGACTCAAGTTCGCCTGGGGGAAGGGAGGGCTGCAGAAGGGAGATGGGGATGAGTACCGGCATTGCTGGTGAACCTACAGGGGCAGGGATGGATGACTATCATTACGCTCTTCCCACCTCAGAAACCCTGATGCAGTAGATTTAGGGTAGGGACTAAGAAGCTGTATTGGTTTTGAGCTCCCCATTGATTTGTGATGATCATCCAGTTTGGAGGGTCTTCTGGTTCATCCTTTTACCACCCTGTCAAATACAGACTAGCGCTTTAGAAAACTCTTTGATGATATTTACTAAATATGTGTCCCCTGTGATCTGGCGATTCCATCCCCAGGCTTAAACCCAAGAGAAACAAACACATATGTTCCCCAAAAGGCACAAATAAGGTTATCCAGAGTAGGTTATTATGAACCCCAAACTGGAAACAACCCAGTGTCCATCAGTATTAGAATGGATACATAAACGGGGTATATTCATACAGTGGAATACTACACAAGAATTAAAAAGAACAAACCATTGCTATGTGCACCAACATAGATGACTCTCACAGACATGATGGGCATAGGAAGTATGATGCCCTTTATACGAGATTAAAGAACTGGCAAAAATAATCTATGTTAACTGAACTCAGAATAGTGATTGCTCCTGTCTCGGGGCAGGTATTAACTGGAACGAGGCATAAAAGAAAACTCCTGGGGTGCCGGAACTATTCTATATCTACATCTGGGTGGTTTACTTATGTTATGAAGACATAAGTAAAAATCCATTGAGCTATATACACTTGTTCACTTTCCGGTATACAGATCGTACCTTGTTGAGAAAAAACAGAGAGGGTATGGGTGTGTGTATTTGCCTTGCCATCCTCATGAGGTTATTTTAAGACCCCAATAGCTTTTAAAAATGAGATAAATAGGTTAAGTGTAGTTTTGTATTATTTAACTAGCTCAGTACTTATTCTTGTCGAAATCGGTTAGATGCACTTGCTGCCAGTGATTCAGGTGATCCATCAGCTTTTTGAAGCCTCAGCAAAGCACAGAAAGTTAGTTAGAGGGAAGCTTATAGTAGGGGAAGAACACACAGTAACTATAAACTTGCTGAGAACACACCAGAGCTGCCAAAGGCTGCAACCGGCTTTGGAAAGAGCCTTTCTGCCGATGGGGAATTTGGTCTGCTCTGAAACTCTGGAAAGAGCCCCCTGCAGCTTCATTTCACATCCCACATCCTCGCTTCCCTCTCTGCCCCCCACCCCGCCCCAAGAAGATGGTAAACACCCTCTACACCACTGCACCCAGCAGCCTGGGGTCCAAAATCTCATCTTCCCATCAGGAAAATTCGCCTCCATCCTGAGATGACCTCGGCATCTGTGTAATGAGCCACAGACCTTCTGCCAGCTCCAAAGTTTGCTCAGCCTGGGTCAACACGTGAGACTGCCCATGGCCACCAGTACCTGGGGGGCTGCTGTTCAGGTGAGAGCAAACTGGGGGCGAGCGGTGAGAGTGGAGAAAGCCCTTCCGGCCAGTACGGTGTGCAGACCTTGCCTCCGGGCTATTACTTTTCCATCTTTGAAAATGAACAGTGTACTTCAGGCAGCTAAGTATAAAGACATGTCTACAAATACTGATAACACTGTCTTTATTCGTCCATTACTCGACAAAGCCAGATCACTTGGGGACTGTTTGTTCCTCTATAAAATGAAAACCCACTACCACATGTATTAAAATGTGGGACGTTTTCTTCAGAGTATAAACTTTCAAGAGCTGCTTCTATGCCTTTCCTGGTACACGCTCAGATCCTCATGTGTCTTTAACAGCATAACATACAGTGGATTTTAAAATGAAAACTTAAGAGTCTCTGGTTCATTGTTCCAGTTTTTTCTTAATTTGACCATATGCTCCATGGTGTTTCGGGAGTCTATTCATTACTGTGTCCACTTTCTAGAGCTCAGAAGCATGCTAGATCTAGGCAGCAATGTGTGTGAACAGCCTGTGGATATTTCCCGACTGGTTAATTCAAGCAAGTGTTTTTTAACATAATAGATGCTTGGTAAATGTTGAAGGAATGAATATGAATCTTTAAGAGTGAATAAATGTGAATTTTTAAGCAACATGTTCACACAAGAAATGCAGTTCACAAATGTGAGTATTGCCCAGAATGAAATGTTGGACTCCCCCACCAAAACAAACAAACAAACAAAAAACCCAAAGGCACTGTATGTGGAAGTACATCAAAAAGATTAAAATTCAAAATCAAACTTGAATGGAACTTTCTCAAGGGAAAAAAAAATCCAAATAATGGTTGATTTCACTGAAGGGACACTTAGAAAAACCGGCTCTCTGGTTACAGAGAGCCCAATACAAAATCAGCTGTGAGAAAAGGTAAATGGTCTAAGGAAAATAAATTTCAAAGAAATGCTGCTTATTGTCTCCTCTTGTTTATTTCTGAAAGAATATTTTGAGGAGGAAATTCAGTGGGACTTTTCTGTTCTCTGAAGCCTTTGAATCGTTTCGAAGAAACATTTGCCTGGGGTGTAAACTCTCTTAGGTGTGATTTTTTTTTTTTTTCCCCTCACCAATTAATTTTGCAGGGAGGGAGAAGTTAGGAAAAAGCAACGCTAAACCGATTTGTCTCCAGAAAATACATGTCAATCTTATGTTCAGAGTTTTTTTTTCTCATTTCTCCCCTTTCGTCCCAAGACCCCCTCACTTTTCTTTCTTAAACCGATAACGTCCAATTCAAGAAGTAATCCCCAGAAGAACAACGTGCCCTGAAGGGAATCTGAGTTTGACTAAAACTTCCCTTTGTGCAAACAGCTCTGCCTGCCCCAAGCTGGTGGCTCATTTCCCAAGGCACCTGCCACCCTCAGAGAGAAGGTGACTTTCCTCCAGAACTCACCTGTCCGCTGAGAGAGCCGTGAGTGTGAAGACAGACACCCCCACTGAGGTGAGCTGTATAAAGGGGATCAGTTTGCAGCCAATCCTGCCAAACAGCCATCTGTCGGCCAGGTACCTGCTGGCATCCACGGGAGCACACGTTACCAGGAGGAGCAGGTCTCCCAAGGCCAGACTGGAGATGAACAGGTTGGGCACATTTCGCATGGCCTTCACTGTACAGAAGATCTTGATCAGGGTGATGTTGCCGACAAGGCCTATCAGAATGATGACCCCATAGATGGCAGGGATGACATAGAAGATCCCTGGGTGGAACCAGTCGTCCTTCGTGGGGAGATCTGCACTGTGATTGGAGATGTTGCAGTGCAAGAAGTGGTCCACTTCCAAGTTCAAAAGCAAACAATCATTCAGAGCCATCCTCTAGGTTCTTGTCCCCCTGAAAAGGGCTCTTAGATGTTGTTGCTTAACTTTGATTTTGTAGTTGGGTGAAGATGAGGATAAAATCTATGCTGGGCTCTTTATCTTCTTTGACAAAACTACTCTGAGTACATATACACCATGGCATTCAGAACGGCCTGGCACTATTTTGATGCTGGTGCTGCTCTGGTCCTCACATGACCCATGTAACACATGTCTAAATTCAGTAAGTGAGCAACAAAAAGTCAGCCAGAACTAAACCCACTCTGTAGCAACTCTTTCTACCTCCACTCTAGTCTGAGTCTCCCTGGCTGCAGTTTACTAGCAACTTTTGGCCGCCTATTTTCATACGGCATTTCCTATCTTTCCTGATGTGTAGAACCTGAAGGTTTAAAGTGGGTAGAAAAACAACTGCACTGAGAAAGCCTCACATCCTATAGGCAGGATGCTGTGCGCGTCACTGACTTGAGCAGCTAACCGCCCCTCTGCGGCGCTGAGGCTCTGCGGAGGCACCGGGGCTACTTATAGACAGAGAAGGCCAGCCCCCTGCTGGCCACTTCAGTCACTGCCCAGGAGCCCGCTCTCCCCGCGCCCTCCCCGAGAAACCACCCGCAGGCTCCAGCCGGCAGACGCCCGGGCGTCTTCCGCTTCCGGATGTGGCTCCCGGGGCACTGCTAGCCCTCGGCAAAAGGCGGCGCACATCCTGCTGAGGCTCTGCCCGTGGATGCAGAAAAAAATCGCAGCCCCATTTCTCTTTTCCGGTTCTTTGAATGACATGTTCAAGGTGCTATAAAATGGGGCTGCAACGGAATTAAACGCGCACGGACGCACACGGGATGTCCATGTGCGAGCGGTCCCACCAGCCTTCCCCGCGGCTCTTTGAACGAAAAAGAGGCATGGGCTTTGTGCCTTAAAGCTTCAGTAACTCACATCTGGGAAAAGCCGAAGCAGAACACACACACACACACACACACACACACACAC
>NW_027397078.1:31580730-31747362 GCF_003265705.2 Callorhinus ursinus
CCCCATAGATTTGCCAGGCCATCTCTCTCTCTCTCTCTCACACACACACACACACACACACACACACACACTTCCCCATAGATTTGCCAGGCCATCTCACACACACACACACACACACCCTCTTCCCCATAGATTTACCAGGCCATCACACACACACACACACATACATACACGCTCTTCCCCATAGATTTGCCAGGCTATTATTGTTCCCTTTACCAGGGAGAAATAAAATCAGGAGTTGGCTACTTCTCAAATCTCAAAGATCAGTAGTCTTTTCCAGAAAAATGGGATTTTTCTCATTGGACTTAAAATTACATGAACTGGCATTTTGATGCAATTATTTGCAATTTTTTTATTGACTGCTTGCCATGTGTTGTAGCAACTTTCCCCTTAAGCCCCGAGTAGGAAATGAACTGAAAAGGACTTACACATAGAACACCAAGGAATTGGGGAGTGGAAAGAAATAACTTAGAGCTGACTGGGGGCCAGAAAAGGCTTTACTGAGGAGGTACAACGAGTTTTGAGTTTGGACCTTTAGCCAACAACTTCCACATATGTCTACAGGGGTTTAGCTTCAAGACGTAGGTGGAGCCTGCTCTTTCAGGCACATCACAGGAAGCCAGTTACTACCAGGTACTGCCACTGAAGGGTTGGCTTTTTGGGATACATAAGGAGTAAAGAAGCTTGCACTCATCACCGGGCCAGAGCCCACCAAAGAAGACTACAAGCGCGTTGTCATGGTAATTTCCAGTGGCCAGTGGCAACACTGAGATGGCCCCACGCTCTTCCACAAATCCAAGGGGCTTGTGCTCCCCTCAGCCAGCCGTAGAGGGTCTGATGCTGCATGCCTGGAGTGGGAAGAGCTGCTCAGTGGAGATCAGCATCACCGGTAATGAGTCAATAACTGTGAGCCTAGTGGCATTGATTAGTTGTGAGCACTATACCTTAATAATGCACTATATGGCTTCTGTGCTTCGATCTTGACTCCTTCACGTACTGCCCTGGCAAATGACGTAGGCAAATTAAATTACTTGGTGTCCTAAGCTCCAAGCTCCTATTCTGGAAAGTGGGGATAATTTGTGAAGTTAACTGAAATTATCCATGTTAAGACTTCACAGCATTTGGCACCTAGTAAGTGCTCAATTAATACTGGTTGCTCTTACTATAAAACTGTTATTATTGTTGCAATTCAGAGAGATTAGTGTTGGGTTTTACTCTGGAAAAGCCCAATAAAGTCAGAAGAGGGATTGACCTCGGATTAATGGGCAGAAAGTCCTATTCATACAGGTGAATCAGCAACTCCTCCATTTACTTGAAAGACACTGATCACATGTCTGCCGATTTTCAGGCACTGTGCAAGAGTCTGAGAAAAAGAATATGAAGATACGTGTTATTACAAGATCTGTCAAGATCCCAGCTCCTTGAGCTCATAGTCACAGGATCTGGTTTCAAAGAATAATGCAAGAAGGGTTTTCATACAGATTCTGCAAATGCTCATTTGTTTTATACTGAATTAATAATTTTGCTGCTTGAAATTGCTATGGTGGCTTTCTTCTCTGATCATTTACCTTTCTTCCTCTCAATGACAATGATTGCTTCTAGCACTGTTTTCGGTCATCATTACTTGAGGGCTAGCCTCGTGTGAATTACACCAAAACTCAGAGGAATGCACCACTTGTGGACTGGGAGAATTACCAGGGTCAAACCACCCAGGGTTGTCCTGAAGATTTCAAAACAGGCAGCAGCTGCCGGCGCCTGGCTATAATATTATATTAAACCTGGCTATCTTTGGGCCTTCTGACCTTCTAAAAATTCCTTGAGTATTGTTTAAATAGAAATAAACTCTGGCTTCTTACAGAATAAGTGGCAGCAGTTTAGACCCCATTCCCTCCCTAGAATGAAGCAACTACCTTTTCTCCAGAGGGGACATTTGATCTTAAAGGTTGAGTGAGTGTGTGGCAGGACCTCTTGAACAAAGAAAATAGTATGTGCCTAGAATAGAGGCATAGGAGAAAGAGCATGGCAGTGGGCAGGGGACAGCTTTAGGTACAGGAACACCTGGATTGGAAGAGAGGGGTTGGGGAATGAGCTAGAGGCAGGTTTGGGTGACATCTTGATGGATCATGTATTCTCTTGTTAGGTTTGGTCCAGAGAGCATATTTGTGGTTCACAAAGAGGACTCCTGGAGGGGTGCCTGGGTGGCTCAGTCGGTTAAGTGTCTGCCTTCGGCTCAGGTCATGATCTCAGGGTCCTGGGATCGAGCCCCACATCGGGCTCCCTGCTCAGCGGGAAACCTGCTTCTCTCTCTCCTCTGCCTGCCGCTCCCCCTGCTTGTTCTCTCTCTTTGTGCCAAATAAATAAATAAATTTTTAAAATCTTTAAAAAAAAAAGGACTCCTGGATGTTGTTTCTCTTTCTTTAGACAACCCTGGGTGCTGAGTCGGCCTCACTTTTTAATTCTTACTGAGCCGTAAGTGTTTCTTCCTGTGTAAGTTAAACTGATGCTGGTAGATCCTGATTTCTCATGACTGGCGTTAGCCTTACGTGTTCCGCGGCACCGTAGGCTGTTCTAATCATATTTTAGGAGTAGATATATTGAGGTTCAACACCTAATGTTTTCTTGGCACAAGGATGTTTACAAAAGCTAATTAGAAAATTTTGATGTCATTTTGACTAATTAGCTGTAATGACTCTCTTCATCCCTACCATTATGTGTCACCTTCTGGCAGATCACCAAACATACTCAGATGTTTACTTAGCATTTCATTTAATGGTGAACATGAGATGCTTTTGACTTATGAAAATAGCATAGAACAAATATAAGACAAAGTCCCTGTCCCCAGGGACTTGTTTCCAGATAGGATTGGAGTGTGACTCAGCATCCTTTCCTACGTGTCAGGACAGGGTGTCACTTCTATTTCAGTCAGGAGAGTCACATTTTCCATTCTTCCAGAAAAGTGGGTTTCCCATGGGACTTGAATATGGGGGTGGAGGCAGTGACTTGGTAGAATTTGGGAGGATGGTTGGAGTTGACACGGCTAAAGAGAGTGGAGACAAAGTCTCTTCCTACCAGCTGTGTGTGTGGCACTTTGTCTTCCAGTAGCTCGTATTCTTGGTGGAGTGACCATGAACATACACAGATAAGACAGAGTAATTCTAGAGTGGGGAGAATTTGTAGGTGGAGCCAAAGTAAAGAGTAGGGAATGCTTTGGGTCTTTTTAAGAGACAGCCTGCCCGGAACAAAGGTTTGGGGGGAGTAATAAATGAGAAATAAAGGAGATTGGATTGGCTGGGGAAGACTATATTTAAGGCTTCAGTTTGGACTTTAACCTGTAAGACACTTGTTCTTAAAAAATCATTAAGACTGCCTGGGTGGGGGTGGGGGGGTGCTTCTTAAAAATACAGATTCTGAGGCCCTACCCCAGACCCAGTGAGTCAGAATCTCCAGGGGGTGAAACCCAAGAATCAGTATTTCTCATGGCATCTCCAGGGGATTTGAGCACTCTCCTATGCCGGGGACAAATGATGCTGGCGGTGTGAGATCCAGAAAGCCTGGCAATGTGACAGCACTTGTGTTTTCCCCTTTGTGGAGAAAGATGGTGAGTGAAGAAGCACATTTAGGAGACTTGCTATGAGCCCTTGCTACCAAGTGTGGCCCTGGACCAGCAGCATGGGTATCACCCAAGAGCTCATTAGAAATACAGAATCTCAGGCACCACCCCAGATCTCCTGGATCATAATCTGCATTTTAACAAGATCCTCAGGGATTCATGTGCACATTATAATAGTCTGAGAGGTGATGATCTAGGTGTTAGGGAGATGTGGCAGAAAGGGTTAAGAAACCAGGGCAGGAAATGGGGACAGATAGGAAACTGGAATCTCAAGTTTAGAATGGAACCAGCAATTGGACCAATCTGAAGCTGAATGAAGAAACTGAGGCTTTTTGCTGTCCCCGATAATGGCCAGGAACTCTCCCAAGGCTGAGTGGCAGATGAGCTCTTTTTGATACAATACAGGGGCAAGAATCTCATTACAAATATAGGCAAAAAAGAAGCCAAAGATGGTGAATTTTTATTGTTAGGCTCATGACTCAGAGAATGAAGAGGCCACTGTGGAGAAAAATGCTGAATCCAGTTTCAGGTACACTGAGTTCACTACTTGAACAAGGGAAAGTAAGGAAGTCGACAGAAATGAGAGCTGAAGTCTGAAGCCAAAGAGGTAAATAATTAAGAGGACTGCCTGAGAACGAGCACACTGAATGCTTTTTCTATACAAATGTATAGAAAAAGACTTGCCAAGAATCAAGTAAAGTCAGGCTTCAAGGACAAGGTCATGTGGTGATAGTCAGTGGGTACTGAACACAACGTCAATGTCATACGGTGGCAGCACCATGGAGAAGCTGCTGAAGGTTGCAGCAACCCTTGCTTGAGAAGAATCAGAGATGTCACATTTTAGTGCTAGAGCAAGAACAAAAGAGACAGATGACTATAACCAGATCCTGAAAGGTTGGGATCATTTCAAGTTCCCTTCTCTTTTCTTAACATGCTGTGACTTTTCACGGGGCGTAGAAACTTAGAAGAGAGATGGGGGGAGTCTTCTGAAAGAAAGCCAGGTTTCACTTTGAGCCACACGAAACTGTGGGAGGAAATGTGGTTGTCCAGAGAAAGCCTAGCATAGAAGATCAAACTCTCAGTCAGAGCCAAGGCTAAGAGAACACCTGGTATGGTGGTTTGAAAATACATCCACCAGTTCTTGGTACTTTTGCCCTCGAGAGTGAAGTTTTCTTTCACCCTCTTTGCTCGGTGAGCTTGGGCAAATCAAATTAATTCAATGAACATTATTTGCCACTGAACTGTTCTGTGCCATTAAATGTCCCTCCATAAAATACAGGGGCATTTTTCCCTTGCCTCTGGTTCCAGGACAACATGAGGTATTAGTACCACCCAGTGGCACCTAATGCGATGGAGAGTGGCAGCTTGCCTCTACCCTCAGTCATCTCTCTTTCCAGCTCGTTCTTCCTTCTTCCAGGAGAATCCAATCAGTGCAGCCCCAGAATCCCTAAAACACATCCCTGTATCATTTCCACCTCCAATAACAGACCTGACGAGACAAATGTTACTGGGAGGGATTCCTTTTTAAACATTTTATTTTGAAATGACTTTAGGTTTACAGAGATTTGCAACAATAGTGCAAAGAGTTCCCATAGACCCTTCCCCCAGTTTCCTCTATTGTCGATGTCTACAAAACGAAGCAATTAGCATGGGTACAAAACGACTATCTGAACTACAGACTTTATTCAGATCGCACCAGTCTTTCTATTACTGTCATTCTCTGTTCCAGGATCCAGGCCAAGATACCACACTCCAGTCCTTATGATTCCTTAGTTTCCTGTTTTCTGTGGCACTTTCTCTGACTTTCCTGTTTGTCATGACCTTGACACTTTTGAAGAGCACTAGTCAGGTATTTTGTAGCGTATCCCTCCATTTGGGTTTGTCTGATGTTTTTTCATTATAAGACAGGGGAGAGAAACCACAGAGGCAAGGTGCTCTTCTCATCACATTATATCTGAGAGTATGTCTTAATTGCTGCTGTAATAAATTACCATGAATTTAGTGGCTGAAAATGACAGAAATTTATTCTCTTATAGTTCTGAAGGCCAGAAGTCTGAAATGAGTCTTACGGGACTAAAATCAATGTTGCCAGGCCTGCTTCCTACCGGACACTTCAGGGAGAATTGTTCCTTGCTTCTTCCAGCCTCTGGAGGCTCCCAGCATTCCTTGGCAGGTGGTACAGCACTCCAGTCTCTGCTTCTGTCATCACATTGCCTTCTCTTCTTCCATAGTCATGGAAGTATGATCTGGTCATACTTTAGGCCCATACCTAAAGTCATCTCTCTGCCTCCCTCTTATAAGAACTCTTTCTTTTTTTTTTAAAGATTTTATTTATTTATTTGACAGAGAGAGAGTACAAGCAGGGGGGGCGGCAGGCAGAGGGAGAGGGAGAAGCAGGCTCCCAGCTGAGCAGAGAGCCCGACATGGGGCTCGATCCCAGGACCCTGGGATTGTGACCTGTTCCAAAGGCAGATGCTTCACCGACTGAGCCACCCAGGCACCCCTATAAGGACTCTTAAGATTACACTGGGCCCACCCAGATAATCCAGGATAATTTCCCCATCTCGACTGCAACTGCAAAGTTCCTTTTGTTACATAAAGTGTGCCATATAACATAGTCACAGGGTCCAGGGAGCAGAATTTGGATATCATCGGGGGCCATTATTTGACCTACCACAGGCTATGTGATATCCACATGACTTATCATTGGCGATGTTAACCTTGATCACTTGGTTAAGGTGGTATCCTATCAGAATTCTCTCCGCTATAGAGTTATTATTTGGGGAGATAGGTTCCTTTAAAGACCAGAAGTATGATCTGGTCATACTTTAGGCCCATACCGAAAGTAATGATGTTGACACTGTGTAGCCATTGAACACCACTTAGATGAAGTGCCACACCCTGGCAGACCCAGTTCTAGGCCCTGCAATTGTCCCTACTCTCAGGGAGCTAATTGCCTAATTAGGACAACATTTTCAGTTTCTTTCTTTCTTTCTTTCTTTCTTTCTTTCTTTTTATTTATTTATTTATTTATTTATTTGACAGAGAGAGACAGCGAGAGAGGGAACACAAGCAGGGGGAGTGGGAGAGGGAGAAGCAGGCTCCCCACTGAGCAGGGAGCCCGATGTGGGACTTGATCCCAGGACCCTGGGATCATGACCTTAGCTGAAGGCAGATGCTTAACTGACTGAGGCACCCAGGCACCCCACATTTTCAATTTCTTAAAGAAAGCTAGTTTGTAAACATAATCAAGCTTTTACTTTAAATAATCCGGACACTGCTTGGGTGATGACCTTTGATTATATTGAGTTTCAGGTCATGTGAAAATGGAAACTAATTTTCTTATGGTTTCTGAAATACAACTGGACTTTCCGTGACTATTTCCCACTCTTACAAGCTCTGTTGGATTTTCTTCCCAAAGGTGGAGTATTATCTCACAGACAAACCAATAAAAATGCCATCAGGTTTCTCATGAGAAAGTCTGGTTTTTATTATGTTTCCAGCCAGCTTTATGGGAGAGAAAAAGTTGGGATGCACCCCAGACTCTGGGTGCTCGTGTAACTAAAGTGAATTTCCACCCCTCACATTTCACCCTTTTTCTTTGGCCTGTAAAATAATACACCATGTTCTTCTCTAAGGAAGATGCTGGGAAACAGGATTACCCCTAGATTTTTCTCCAGACGCCACTGCAGCTCTTCAAACTCAGAGTGGTTCCACGGGAACTCACACTCGGGATAAAAACTTGCTTATTTTTACTGCTTGAAGGAGGTTCACCTTAAATTAACTCCAAGTCATGTCTGAAGTATATATTCCACCCCAGGTCCTTCAAGTCACATACTCATGAAATAGAACTGAGACGTACGCAGGAGTTTATCATTCACATACTGCAGAATTCAAACTTCCCCTTGACCTACCACAATATATCAGGGGAGAGGCAGAGGCTTATTCAAACTGCTTATTAGCTGCCTGGCTTTGATGAAATCACTTTTAAATTCTCTATGTTTCCATGTTTCTTCATACATAAAAGGGATTTAAATGACATTAAAGTTTTCCAGCTCTATCTCAGAGAGTTGTTGCAGATTCAAATGAAGTAACAAATATGAAGGCACTTAATAAGGTATAGAGTCCTAAACAATTTCAAGTTACTGTGTAGTACATTACTGGTAATTTTTGAGGTGTGATAATAGTATTCTAGTTACGTTTTTTTAAAGTCCTTATCTTATATGAAAACAATGAATCATGGAACACTACATCAAAAACTAATGATGTACTGTATGGTGACTAACATAACATAATAAAATAAAACAAATTTAAATAAATAAATAAAGTCCTTATCTTTTAGAGCGGGGGGGCGGGTTATCAAACTTTTTCTTAAAGGGCCAAATGTGTATATTTTAGGCTTTATGGCCTATAGGGTCTCTGGGGAAGCAGGCAATGAACAAGAGGTAAATTAATGGGCATGGGTGCATTCCAGTAAACCTTATTGATAAAACAGGAGGCTGATCCATGGGCCAGAGTTTGCCAACCTCTGTTTCAGAGAAACTTACTCAGATACTTAGGGGTGAAATGATATGATAGCCTGGAATTGCTTCAAAATCATATGGGAAGTGGAGAAGTGGGTCGGGGTAAAAATGAAACAGGATGGGTCCCGAGATGATAATGATAGATGGAGGGTACAGGGCAGCTCATGTTATGCACACGTCTGTTTTGTATAGGTTTTAAATCCTCCACTGTTAAAAGCTTATACGATGTCTAAAATAGAATCTAGTATTAACACGATGAATAATGCCAACCAAGTAACTCTGCACATGTCTTTGAGGCCTTGGCTTGTGGCATACACTGGAGCTTCCCAGAAGGGTGGCAGCATCATTCTGGCCATTCAGACATGCCTTTCTTCTGGCCTGCATCAATCTGGAGACCCAAGATTGCCCAAGTGCCGTGGAGCGCACATGATTTGGGATGGAATTGACTTCAGACTGGCCAGCAGATGGTCAGCCTAGGAAAATGCTTCTTCAATGCAGTGGGGAAAGGGACTGATTTGCTTTTTTTACTACCCTCTCTCTCTCATCCTTTCCCATTCCTCCCCACAGCTGTATTAATGTATTTTAAATTCTGCTTGTGTCCTACAAAAGCTAGAAGAGTGAGATCAATTGTTAGTCCGAATTCTTTTCTAAGTAGGTATGCTAAATGCTCTCTATCACGGGGTCAGAGAAACTACATATGGCTTTGCCTATATACCTGTTTTCCTCTATGAATTATACGAGCTCAAGTGATTGTTCTAGACCCTTATGCAAAAATTCTAGAGTGCCTTCTCATACTTTAATGACAGCTAACACTCCATTTCCCACTCCCCCCACTTGAAAACTACTATATCAGCATTCACCTTTCTGTTTCTTTTAGCCAGTTTTCCCTTCCTTTTCCTCTAAATTGCTAGTTAATGAGTGATACCGGATTTATGGGAAGGAGTGAGGCCAGAGGATGTATAATAGAAAAAGTTAACAGTGATTTAGATGCTTTATATGTGTACCCCCATGGAATCCTTACCACCGCGTTATGATATAGGACCCTTTCTATCCTTTTTACAGATGAGGACACGAGGTATGAGGAGGGGAAGCACTTTGCCTGAACTTAATGGGCTAGGAAGTGCATTCTGATAACTGGGTACTTAAGCACCAGACTGCATGCCTCTAAAGGGGACAAAGGGTAGAACTGAAGAGATCTCGGGGTTCTCCTGGGAAGTGAAATGGACTGATAGGAGGAGAAAAAAAGTGTGCGGAAACACAAGTAAGTAGAAACTAGGGATAAATAATTAGGGAGCTGAAAAACAAATGGGAAAAAACACAGAGTCCAGCAGCTGTGGTTTCTATTTCTTCCTTAGCAATGGCATCCTGTATTTTTTGTTTTTCTATTTTTCTTTTGTTTTGTTTTGTTTTGTTTGCCTCTAGGGAAATAAACAGGATGCTCAGTTCCTGTCTCATGTCTACAGTCACATTTCTTTAATATCAAAGTAATTTAAGATGTAGAGAGAAGAAGCTCACTCATTCCCAGTGGTGATAGGACCTCAACTGTACTCCCTCTTTCAATAAACAAAATGAAACATCTTTATGGAAACATAAAGCAAATTATGCACCATTTTTCTGAAGGCACTGCTATGCTTCTGGATGACTCTTTTTTTTAAAAGATTTTATTTTTAAGTAATCTCTACACTCAACGTAGGGCTCAGACTTACAACCCTGAGATCAAGCGTCACACTCTCTGCTGACTGAGCCAGCCAGGTGCCCCAGGGTTGACTCTTAATAACCGTGAACATTCACCATTTCTGATTCCATGGCAAAGAGGCTACTTGTAGGATCAGAGCAAGACTTCTACTGCGATTAGAAAGATGATCTACTGATCATCCAAACATGCACTCCTCTTCATTCACTTGTAAGCTCCACGTTTGATGATTATGATTGACAACAGTCTTGCTCTTTGGGGTCTGGATCATCATTGGAATCAATTTCTGAAGCACATCCTCTTTCCTTAATCAAAGGCCTGAAAACATGGGAACCTTGCCTTTGATAAGCGATTGGCCAGAATCCCCACCCCAGGCTGTGAGGCTGACTTACAGGTGATGCCTCATTATGGCGATAGCAAAGGAAGCCTAGTTGTCAAGCATCTAAAAAATAAAAGAATAGAAAGTTAATACCTCTGAGCAGGTTGTAGCAGACGATGATGTTTATGGGCTTCTGAAGCATTTTGTTTGAGACTCTGACTTCAAACGGTCACAGGAGCAGAACTCAATTAACAATTTTTAAAAACCTTCGATTAAAAAACCATTGAGGTGCAAACAATCAGATCAGAGATGGAAGCAACCACACACTGTACTCTGGGAAGAAAAATGCCTTCTACCCTTTCTCAGAAACGAGGGTATACAAAAAGCAGGGCTAACGTTCTCCCTTCAATGCAGCTGCTGCCCAGCCTAACCTGGACCATTTGCCCCTTAAATTCTCACTCTAAGCTTGGGGTCCTTTCAAGAGTATTTGTATGTGGGAACATGTGCCGCCAGGGGCTGGGAGTTGTAACTAGCATTTGCTGACTATTCACTATGTGCCAGGCACTTTTCTAAATGCTTCCTTCTCTTTTGATTTTCACCCCTATTAGGTAGGTATGGACTATTATTAGTCCCATCTTAAAGAGGAGGAAACCAAAGTCCAGAGAGATTTTTATAATTTACCCAAGATTAGTGCTAAAGCCAGATTTCAAACTCAGGCAATCTGCCCTAAACTCCATGCTCTTAATACCCTGTTAGTTCCACGGGATTTCTAGATAAGAATTCATGCTATCTGGAATCAAGTATTTCTTAGATTTCAAATAGAGCCCCCCCTCCGTTTCTTAGCTGAGGAAACAGAGACCCAGAGAGGTTAAGAGATGGTCACAGTAAACTAACGTTGAGTGGGGGTCAGTCAGAAATCAGGTCTCCTATGAGCTTACCTCTTGCTCTTCTTCCATCTCCCATCCATGGTATTCTCCTAGGATACATTTCATAGGAAGAACCATGGTATCCATGGAGAAGCACTTCTCAGATCTTCCTTCCAGACAAAAGGTGTTGTTCAGCTACAAGGAGTATGGTTAGCTGAGAACCTCCAGCTGTTAAGTGCCTTCCAGATCCACTTTAAACTTTTGAGCTGGAGCCGTGGAATGAAGTCTGATCAATAGACTTAACAGGCCTGGTGGAGGAAAGAGAGACAGGGAAAGATTCTTTGCTTCTGCCATTGATAGTTAATTCTGCAGATTTCCCAGGGCCCTCTTGTCTTCCGTTCCCTTCATGTTCCTCTCTCCTGAGTTTCCTCTCCTTTTTACTCCTTGATTCTCTGAAATGTGAAGTAGACAACTATAATTGTTATGGCTCCTGGGTTCAAGCTGTTGTTGTTACTAGGGTCAGCAGACTGGGGAGTGGAGGACGAACCTAGGCCAGTTTTTCTCTGTCTGAAGTTTTCTTCCTAGTTCTCACTGCTGGGTGTCCACGTATGCACCCCAATGTGGCGAGGAGCCAGAAGCATAGGTTTGAGCCACGTTAAATTGATAACAATTGTGCAACTCTCAATACTGTTTCCCCCATATATGAAATGTGCAACCTTGGGCTAGATCCACAACTTCTATATATTTCTGTTTTATCATTTAGGATATAGGAATAATAATCTCTAATTCACAAGGTAGTTGGGAAAATTAAATGACACAAGGGCGCCTGGGTGGCTCAGTCGGTTAAACGGCTGCCTTCGGCTCAGGTCATGATCCCAGGGTCCTGGCATCAAGCCCTGCATTGGGCTCCCTGCTCAGCAGAGAGCCTGCTTCTCCCTTTCCCTCTGCCTGCCACTCTGCTTACTTGTGCTATCTCTCTGTCAAATAAATAAATAAAACATATCTTTAAAAAAAAAAGAAAGAAAATTAAATGACACATAGCAATGCTCAATGAACAGTAGTTCCCTTTCTCAAGATCACTGTCAAATTTTGTGTTTGATCTTCATAGTCCACTCCATTATATTCTCTTGAACCATATCTGTATAAAATTAGCTAATTCCCACATTTTATGGGGAGACTTGATTTTTCACTATAAGCATGCTGCCTTTATGTGACTATAGAATACAAAATATATATAATAAAAATTCTGTCATAATCAATATACTTATTTTTTTGGACAGACAAATCAAATGATTTGATAAGGAAACTAATGTATAAAACTGACTGGGAGAAGCAGATCTTATTGGTGAGTAGAGATTTTGTTCTAAATCATGATCAGATAAGAAGGGATGTTAGAATTCTAATAAGGCATGGAATGGTAAAAGGATTGTTAATTGGATTTAACCCCTCAATAATTTATAACTATGAGGGACTAAAATATTAGGAAAAATGGGTTTTCAAACTGCTGTAACATTCATTCACACAACCACTAACTCATCCATGTACCTCTTCATCTACACATCCATTAGTCACCTGTCCTCCATCCATACATCGATATTTTTACCCATCCATCAGTTTACTATCCAGCCATTCATCTACCCATGCATCCATCCTTCCATTCACCAATCCATTCCAATGATCCATTCAAGGTAGTAACATTGCAGTGCACAGAAACCCATGTAAGAAATGAGCCTTACCATATGGGAACTTTCCATTTAATAGGGAGAAAAGAAAAGAAGGGGAAATATGAGATAAATGTTCCCAAGAGTTGTATAATAAGTCAACAGATGTTCCAAGCAGGAGAAATCACATCTGACAGAACAGAAAGACAAATTTCTTCAATGGAAGAGGCAGAATTTATTTTGGGTTTTAAAGATTCTTTCTTTTTTTTTTTTCAAGAGAACAAATCTACACCTTTATTTACTTTTCATTAAATTCAAATCCTTGAGGGGTACAGCATCACACGGATTCTGTGGCCAATGGCTTTAGCAGGAAGGTTGCTTCAGAATTTGGCACGAACCATGCCACCGTTTCCATGAGCACAAGTTACTTTTCCCCAGATTACTCTGGTTTTGTTTGGTTTGCCACCAGGAGTCACTGTGTTGTTCTTTGCTTTGTACACATAAGCACATCTCTTGCCTAGATAGAATTCCGTTTCATCTCGAGCATAAACAGCTTCGGTTTTAAGAAGAGCTGTGTGCTCCCTCTGGTCCCGGAGACCCTGCTTATAGCCAGCAAAAATGGCCTCGGACCACAGCCTTCCAGATATTATCTGGCGTTATAGGAGTCCTGTTCCCAGCAGGCCTCCTCAGACTCCAAGATGGCAGAAAAAGCGGTTTTGAAGATTCTTGAAGAATTAGTAGGATACCAGTAGGAGAGTGCATTTTGGGCCACGAAGGTGGTAGAGAGGGCAAGTCATAACTCTGGGAATGGTGAATATTTTGCTTTAGCCAGATGATAGCGATAGAAGATTAAACCTAAATGTACGTTGGGTGGGGAACATGGAAAGTCTACAGTAATGGTCTGAGAAATTTGGTGTTTTCTTGGTAAGCATGCAAGGACACTGACATTTTTAAGTAGTAGACTGATATAGTCAAAGTTGCATGTGCCAAATATTTTTAATTAATTTCAATTTTCAAGTAGCTATTTAAATAGCTAAAACATAATAAACCTGAGGTTCCAAAACTTCCTCAGTTCACAGTACTCCGTGTCTCTGTAGTTTTCTCATGGGATTTCTAGGCCAAAAGAAACACTTAACAATTCCATTTGTTAAGTAATTAAGTCCAAATAACTTATTAAATATTTATATCCTAACAATTTAGCAGCCACTTAGAAAAAATAATGCATATAAATAAAAAAAAAATTTTAATTTCAGTCTTCAATAACCACAGTTACTTCCCAATGGGATGTGTGCACCTGCTGGGCACTGTACAATTTCTTAAACCTTGGAATCAGATCGGCTACCCGCCCCATTTCCTGTTCTGCATTGATTTTTGCTTGGTATTTGGTTTTTACTACAACAACTGCTGAACATCAGGCTTGCAAAGACATCATGTTATCAAAAGTAATGTCACCTCGGGGCACCTGGGTGGCTCAGCTGTTGGGCGTCTGCCTTCGGCTCAGGTCATGATCTCAGGGTCCTGGGATCGAGCCCCACATCGGGCTCCCTGCTCCGCGGGAAGCCTGCTTCTCCCTCTCCACTCCGCCTGCTTGTGTTCCCTCTCACGCTGTGTCTCTCTCTGTCAAATAAATAAATAAATCTTAAAAAGAAAAAAAAGTAATGTCACCAGATCTAATGTTGAAACTGTGAACTACCTCAAGCTAGTAGTTTCCATAGTGTCCAAAAGATGTTGCATAGCCCTGAGTTTCCCTCAAAAATTTAAAATACCCTGCTAATCTCACTCTTGGGTATATATCCAAAGGAAAAGGAATCAGTATCTCAAAGAGATATCTGCATTCCCATGTTTATTGCAGCATTATTCACAGGAATGAAGCTATGGAAGCAATCTGAAAGTCCTTACACAGAAAAATGGATAAAGAAAATGTAATTATATATAATGTATATACACACTACATACTCACACAAATGCACATACACATACACACAACAAAATATGATTCAGCCATAAAACGGAAGGAAAGCCTGCTAGTTGTGACAGAATGGATGAAACTGGGAGGTGTTATGCTAAGTGAAATAAGCCAGACAGTGAAAGACAAATACTATATGGTTATCACTTATATGTAGAACCAAAAAAAAAAAAAAGGAGGTTAATTTCATAGAAACAGAGAGTAGAATGGAAGGTGCCAGGGGCCTTGGGGTGGGGGAAATGGAGAGATGTTGGTCAAAGGGTGCAAACTTCCAGTTATAAGATGAGTAAGTTTGGAGGATCTAATATACAGCATGATGACTATTGTTAATAAATGGTACTGTAGACTTGAAAGTTGTGGAGAATAGATATTAGGCATTCTCACCACTCACACACAAACATACACAAGAGTTTACTATGTGAGGTGAGGAATGTGTTAATTCTCTTGATCTCTGTAATCATGCTACAATGTATATGTATATCAAATGATCACATTGTACACTTTAAATATATACAATTACATTTGGCAATTAATCCTCAATAAAGTTGGAAACAAATAGACAAACACATAAATGGAATATACTGCTGCACTCATTGTGAATTTCCCACAGTGCTCCAGAGTACCTCAGTGCATGACTTGGGAATTCAGTATTTAATTACCAGGTACTGCCATAGGCATTTTATATATACTGTTTCACTTAATCCTCACAATGCCCCATTTTTCACATGGTGAAACTGAGGTCACAGAGCTGAAAAGTGATGAAACTGCCCATAAACCCTCTGTAGCACCTCTATTAGTACATATCAAAGGACACTGTGTTTACCTGCTTCAGCCCATCTTTCCCCAAACTGACTCTAAAGAACCTAAGAGTAGGGATCGTATCCTACATATCTTTGTATTCTTCTACCTGATGCTGTTATCCGGATGTAGTGTGTTTCTTGATCTTACCCGATTGGTTTAATTTCCCCAGAAGCAGGCCCGGAAGACATGAATTTTAGTGCAAATCATTTATTTGTGAGATAATTAAGGAAGTTCTGGCAGGTGAGTGGGGAAGTGTGTCAGGAAAGGGAAGGAATGAATAAAGGGTGCACTACCAAACACACTGAGAAGTCTGGGACCCAGTGTAGAACATGTGGCTTATCTTACTGGAGGGGCAAGGGAGCTGGGGTATTTACACACCAGTTCAGACTGTTAGGGGAGTTGGAGGGATGTTAATTTCCTGGCCTACCTTGTGAACTGTCAGAGAGGGCTTCAGTGGCCAGAGACAATTCTCAGGAAAAGAGATGAGATTTTGTCAGCTAGAAATCAGACCTGCCCAATATACTGGTAAGACCAAACTAGATACGGGTGAGGCATAGACAGTAACTGCTTCACTGGCAGTCTGGGACAGGACTTAAAAAATGACTGAGGGGAGTGGGCAGTGCTTTTCCACATGGGCGAATCAGAATACCTGGGAGGCATGTACAGTTTGTAAAACCATACTTAATAGATGATTTTATATTTAGAAAATAAAAAATATATTTTTGCTTTTATCTCTTTGGTTGGTGAATATATAGAGAAGATAGTAATTTTCAAGAGAGTTTAGCATAAAAGTACAGCATTGAGACAAATAAGTCTCAGAAGTGTCTTTTGGTTTAAAATGTTTGAAAAGGGCTAAGCCAGATCCCTCATGGCAAAGTGGTACCTAAGGAGGAAAGTATTTGCTAATGTGAGCTTTCCTTTTTGTTTTTCTAGCCAAAAGGAAAGAAGGCACAGATCTCTCAACTGAAACAGAAAGCTGAGATTTAAATCCCCATTTCATCTACATCTTTAGGGCCATGTTGAGAGTTTATCTCAACAGAGAAAAAAAATGACCTTTGGGAATATGCACAAGCATTTAGCAGAAAGACTCAGTTTCTAAATGCATTCTCAGCAAAATTAAATAGGTTTGCCATGTTCCAATTCAACTTAGCTATGCCCCATGAAACTGAGAAGTTTTCTATAAATTGCACTTTAGAAACCATTTAAAAATGTCAAGTCATAATCTCTAAGGGGGAAAAAATAAGAGAACTACAAAGCAAGTCACTAAAATCAGCCATTTATCATTAATTTCCGTTTCCTAATGGAAATGACTGACTCACACCTTTGCTGAATTTCATTTTGGGCAACAATTTTTTTTTATGCTAATCCGTGGGCTCATTCTTCAAACAAAATACATGAAAACAATCTCAGTTTAGGCCTTAACTGTGATTCAGATATGTCTGGTGAATTTATATCTATAAACTGATCTGCATTAAATGCCCTTGGCTGAATGAAGAGGAAGATGCTCTATCACCTTAGGGAAGAGTCAAAAATGGTCTTTTGAACATAGGTCCCTGGCCTGGCTCTGTATACTCATGTCTGAACTCTCTGGAGAAACAAGATAACAGGAAAAACTTAGGAACTCATTTGCATGAGAAAGTCTGAATATTCAGGTCCAGGATGCCTTGTACTGTTGCTCTGCTGAGGATATGGAGGAAGGCTGCAGGGAACACAGTGTCACTTTGGCGACTCGAGGGTTCACAGCTCTGGGGCACCTGGGCGTCCCAGAGAGGCTGGCTGTAATGATGAATAGCACCAAGTAGCAGAAGTTCTTGAGGGGCTCGAGGGGAAGATGAGAAGGCTTCTCCTGAGCCACTAGAAAGGATTTTGCAAAACCAGTGAAATCTGAACTTTTCTTTCTAACATGACCACTGTAGTACCCACAGGCTGGAGAAACTTGGGTTGACAATGAATGAATACAGTACCACGCTGAACATGTATCAGTGTCATATGCCTTTGCAGATAATAATTACAGGGAATGTATGAATGGCTTTTAATTATGTGTACAGAAAATAGAAAAAAAAATCTATATAAAATAAATGTAAGCAGTTGTGCAGTGTTGTATCATCTTGATAATTTACATTTCCAGAGAGATTTTTTTTTAAGATTTTTTAATTTATTTGACAGAGAGAGACACAGTGAGAGAGGGACCACAAGCAGGGGGAGTGAGAGAGGGAGAAGCAGGCCTCCCGCGGAGCAGGGAGCCTGATGCGGGGCTCGATCCCAGGACCCTGGGACCATGACCCAAGACAAAGGCAGACGCTTAACGACTGAACCACCCAGGCAGCCCTCCAGAGAGATATTTTAAATACATCTATTGTATGCTCCACTGAGTGCCTGCCTGGTTACTGGGAAAGGCCCTGGATGGGTGGGGGGTGGGTCAGGAGACCTGAATTCTAGTGTCCTGAATGAGCCATTGTATAGCTCTTTGATCACAGGCAAATTTTGCATGGATGATTAAATGGTTGGCCCTAACTCTTCATCCCTTCCTCAATCCATACCCTTGGCAGGGCCTCATCGTGGGCAGAGATCATTTCCCTGTCCCTTGACTTTGGGCTTGGCCATGTGACTTACGTTGGCCAATAACATGTGGGTGGAAATAACAGTCTTTCAGTTCCAAGTCTAGGCCTTAAAAGACCTCCTGTGCATCTACTCACTCTCTTGTGCCTCTACCATTACCAAAGGAAAACCTCCTCCAGTTGGCCACTGGTTCAAGGAAGGTGAGAGTCATTTGGAGTAAACCCAAGGACCTAAAATATGAAGACAGAACTGCTCTAGCCACAAAAAACCTAGATCAGCCAAACCCTAAATCAGCAAATGCCCAGAAATGCATTAGCTAAATACATGCTTATTGTAAGCTGCTAAAATCCTGTAGGTGTTTGTTACGAAGCCATAGCTGACTGATACATCTTGTGATCTTTCTGGGCTTCAGTTTCCTCATCTGTGAACTATATAACCTCAGGTCTCTTCTAGCTTTAACTTTTTTCCTAAAATAAACTCCTCTTCCTTTCTATATAGCTGAATATTTTTCTTTATCTTTTCTTGTACTTCTAAAGTGCATTGATTTCAGGGAGTGCTGCTCCTGTGGCTGGATATGTCAGTTCTGTATTAATGAAACTCACTGGGCCATAGCAAGTCTTTCAACCATGTAGCTAAAGAGCCACATGAAATGTGCAGAGATTGAGCCTCAGATACACAGTGTACATTTAATTTCTGACCTTCAAAGTAAAAGTGTCAGAAAGAGCTCCTTGTTTCTTTATTGACTGAAAAGAAAGTACGTCTCCTGGACAGACAGGTGTGAGGGGAAGAAGACTCAGCACCTCCCAGACTCCTGGGAACCACTGACATTTTTGGCTTATAGAATTCCAACCAAAAGTTTCAGTCAAGGTTTACCTTTAGGGACCAGCAATCATTAGCCTCCTCTCCGGTAAGATATTTCTGTACTCATTTTTTATAACAAATTCTTGACTATACCATATGATTTCATCGCAGGGCAAAATAACAGTATTCAGCCTCTTTCTGTATAGAAAGTTAACTTTCCCCTTTGTTTTTCTTCCTTTTCTTTGCTGCATTAGAAGTATCTACAAAAACCTACTTCACCACCAACACTGCTGCTACAGGTAGAATGCAAACAGAGCCCTCCAGGCTAATAAGTTTCAAGTTGCTAAAGATTTGGTTTACCAGGCGTTATTAAGAAAAAAAAAGAGGGGCGCCTGGGTGGCTCAGATGGTTGGGCATCTGCCTTTGGCTCAGCTCTTGATCCCAGGGTCCTGGGATTGAGCCCCACATCGGGCTCCTGGCTTGGCAGAGAGCCTGCTTCTCCCTCTCCCTCTGCCTCTCCCCCTGCTCATGCTCTCTCTCTCTCTCTCTCTCTCTCTCTGTATCTCTGTGTCTCAAATGAATAAAAAAATCTTAAAAAAAAAAAGGGAGAAAGAGGTGTGGGTGTGTGGGTGTGGGGGGGGTATGTGTGCGATAAATAGGTAAATAGGGTGTAGGGCTGAGCTGAGCCCTGGAAGAACTAGGGGTGGAACAAGATATTGGGTGTGGTAGGCTGAAAATGTCCCCCCAAAATATATCAGGTTCTAATCTCTGAAACCTATAAATGTTACCCTATACAGAAATAAGATCTTTGCCCATGTGGTTAAGAATCCTGAGATGGAGAAATTATCCAGGATTATCAGAGTGGGCACTAAATACAATCATATGTATCCTTGTAAGAGGGAGGTAGAGGGAAACTTGACAAAAGAAAGAAAGCAATGTAGCCATAGAGGCAGAGATTGGAGTGATAGAGCCACAAACCATGGAAGCCAGCAGCCACCAGAAGCTGGAAGAGGCAAGGAATGGACCATCCTTAGAGCCTCCTGAGGGAGGCTAGCCCTGCTGACACCTTGATTTCAGCCCAGTGACACTGTCAAGATCCTTAGGTCAAGCAAAGATCCTGCTTCCATATAAAGTAACATTTCTCTCTCTCTCTCCACCCCCCTCCCCCCACCAACTTCCTACTGCCCAAGCAGATGCTAAATTGGGGAATGAGATAATGGCTTCTCCTCATTGTAGCCTCCACATTCTCTAAGAACAGTTTTATTCCTGGGTGCCTGGGTGGCTCAGATGGTTAAACGTCTGCCTTTGACTCAGGCCATGATCCCAGGGTCCTGGGATCGAGTCCCGCATTGGGCTCCCTGCTCCTTGGGAGCCTGCTTCTCCCTCTGCTTCTCTCTCTCTCTCTCTCTCTCCCTCTTTCTCTCATGAATAAATAAATAAATTCTTTAAAAAAAATTTAAAAAAAACGGTTTTATTCCTCCCATGGCTTCCCATGTGAAAGAAAAAAAATAATTTTATATATTTAGATAATACATATTATACAGAGAATAATACATATAGTCTATATATAATCTATATATTATAGTTATGAAGTCATATTTTCTAAAACAAGTTTAAGAATATAGGCATAGGGGCACCTGGGTGGCTCAGTGGGTTAAGCGACTGCCTTCGGCTCAGGTCATGATCCTGGAGTCCCGGGATCGAGTCCTGCATCGGGCTCCCTGCTCAGCGGGGAGTCTGCTTCTCCCTCTGACCCTCTTCCCTCTCATGCTCTCTATCTCTCATTCTCTCTCTCTCAAATAAATAAAATCTTAAAAAAAAAAAGAATATAGGCATATATATTCATCAACAAGTGGAACTTTCGATACGAAGATACATTGATAATTTTCCTCTTTTGGAGAACCATTACCCATGTCCTAGCCTAGAGACACTCAGGAAATCCAGTGTAACCTGACTTTTCTCATTGTTCCAGTGGCTCTGAACACTGCCCAGAAGCCAATTCAGTTCTTCCTGGTTTGTGCAAGGAAGATTAGAGTTCACGCTGATCCTTATCTCCCTAATTGTTAGAAGGCACAGAGAGTCCTGAGGCTGGCCCCAAATCTAGCAGTCTGTTTGATAATCACTCCTCCCTGGCTTCTAAGCACTTCTGAGAAAGGGGGAGATCAGTCTCTGACAGAACCACCTACTGTGTTATGGATTTATTATCTTAGCCCCCTTTAAGCACTCAAATAAACCTTGGATGCAAAGAAGACTTGTCAGGGGTTATAGAGAAAGCTCTACAAGCTATAAGTTGTCAATAAAACTCAGTTGAATTCACTTTCTCATTCTTCTGCTTGTCTTTAAAATCCACAATTGATTTTTTTTTTTCCACAATTCACAGTGTCACCCCACTAGGGCTGTTTCTGGTTGTATACAGGGAGTTCTCAACGAAATAGCAATTATTTGGTGCTGCTTTTGCAAAGTCAGCAAGTATATCACACAAAAGGGCACTCCCCCATACACACACACACAGACACAGAGCTCTTCTGGGAAAGCATGTGTGTGTTTTCTTATCCAAATTTATTTCTCCTGCTCACTGCCTTTTGGTTGTGCACCTGCAATCTGATCATGCACTATAATAACTCAATTTTGCTTAATCTGACTATACCTGACTGAAAATGAAAAGTGGTGTTTATATGACATATTGAAGGATCTGTAAGAGGAAACTCTAAAATTTTAGCAGACTGGGGCGCCTGGGTGGCTCAGTCGTTGAGTGTTTGCCTTCGGCTCAGGTCATGATCCCAGCGTCCTGGGATCGAGCCCTGCGTCAGGCTCTCTGCTCTGCCGGGAGCCTGCTTCTCCCTCTCCAACTACCCCCTGCTTGTGTTCCCTCTCATGCTGTCTCTCTCTGTCAAATAAATAAAATAAAATAAAATTTTCACAGACTATAATAGTTTAAATGCAAAGTTTCTTTGCCTTATCACTGTTTGACATTTGGGGCTGAATAATTCTTTGTTGTAGGGAGAATAATCCTGTGCATCATTGAATGTGTAGCAGCAGCACCCTTGGCTTCTACTCACTAAATGCCAGTAGCGCTCCCCTCTCCCATTTGGGACAACCAAAAATGTCTCTAGACATTGTCAAATGTCCCCAGAGAGTGGGAGTTAAGAACCACCAGTTTAAATTATAAATCCATTTTGAGAAGGTGCCTGGAGCAGTCAGAGAGATTGTGTTGAAAACATCTATTAGAAAGTGTGGTAGCCAGCCTCCAAGATGGCTTCCAGTGAATAGAACTGACCCATGTAACTAATTGGATATTGTGAAACTGACAGAGTGTGATCTTTTAAGCTAGGTCATAAGAAACACTGCTTTCTTAGATTACTTGCTCTAGGGAATCCTAGCTGCCATGCCATGAGGACACTCAGCAGCCTTAGGAGAGGTCTACATGGCAAGAGACTCATGAGAAAGCCACCTTGGAAGTGGATCCTCTAGCCCCTGTCAAGCCATCGGATGACTTCATCTCAGCTAGAGTTTGGCTGATCTTGGCTGGGCGCGGCTCCAGGATGTGCATTCAGTTCGTCTCTGCTTTACAAGTTCCTCATCCTCCTTAGACCAGCAGTTTACCCAAGGCCTGCTCTTCTTATGGCTATGGCAGAAGTGCAAGAGTGCGAGCAGAAGGAAACACATGGTATCTCTTAAGACCTAGACTATGACTGTCACTTCTGCCCACATCCCATTGGCCAAAACAAGTCTCACAGCCAAGCCCAGCATTAGTAGGGAAGGGAAATATACTCCTCCCATGAAGTTTTGGGGAAATGGGGTAAAAGGAATGAATATCGGCTGAACAACAGTCTAATCTACAGGCTGTTTTTTGGTTTTCTTCTTGTCTGTATACATTTATCCTTGTTATACCACTGTAGACAAATACAAACTTATGTTTCACAATTTACAAAGTTGATTACATCTATTACAAGGCTTCACTTTCTATCACTTTGCTGACAGGTACAATATTTTTCCCTTTGGTCCATCAGGCTATCGTATTAAAACATTATGAGGGTGGTGAGGCTTATACCAAGGAGGGGGTGTCACTTGGGAATGCATTCAACAGTAAATAACTGAAATTCAACTTATAGTTGCTGAAGCAAATAGTTTATTTTCTCGTGACAAGCTGCTCAAAAGCAGATAATCTTGGGTGAATGATATCATCAGACACCCAGTTCTTTCTGCTCCATGGATGGAATAAGTTACATTGGCTTTTGCGATCACGGTTGTAAGATGTCTGGTGCAACTCTACATGTCAAGTTTACATTCCAAGCAGAGAGAAAGGACAGAGGACTGTGGCAGCTGACAGTCTCCCCTCGCATTCAGAAAGCAAAGCTTTCCCAGAACCACCTTCAGTAGATGCCCACTTATATCTCATTCAAAAATAAGGTTTCAAGCTTTATAGCCTTTCGAACAAAAGAAGGCAAGGGTGGAAGCCTTTGGAAAGGCGTGTTGGGACAATCTGTAGTACCTACCACAAGAGGATACACATGATCCCCAAACCCAACCACCCCTACCTATCTCTAAGCAAGCCTTACCTTCATGTATCCACTTGTAACAAATACAATATATACATCCCATGGGTACCCCCTGACTAAACAATAACCTTGCCCTGGGGCCTCTGTTCCACTTAGAAACTTGCCCATCTGAGCTTTTCATGAGGCCACACAGAAATTAATCCTGAGTTTTCCAGATTGATTTAGAAGTTCTGATATTCTCAAGAAATGCTATATCTTTTACTGATTTGAAAAATTCTAGGAAAAGCTATTATTTTAAGATTGTGTCCTTAGGCAAGTTACTTAACTACTCTGGGCTTATTTTTTATCTTTAGTAACTATCTTGCAGGGTTGCTGTAAAGATAATACATTATGTCTGGAAAAAGGGGCACCTGAATGGCTCAGTTAGTTAAGCGTCTGCCTTTGGCTCAGGTCGTGATCCTAGGATTCTGGGATCAAGCCCCGAGTTGGGCTCCTTGCTCAGTGGGGAGCCTGCTTCTCCCTCTGCCCCTCCCCTCCACTTGTACTCTCTCTCTCCCTCTCTCTCTGGCTCTCTCTTTCTCAAATAAATAAATTAAATCTTTAAAAAAGGAAAAGAAAAGAAAAGAACTTCACAATTTGCCTGGCATGTAGAAGTTGAGTTTTGTTACTTACAGCCAAACACATTCCTAATTGGTATACTCACTATGCTTTCAGCATCACCATCTATCACAGTGTTGTTTTTTTTTAAAAGATTTTACTTATTTATTTGAGAGAGAGAGAACATGAGCAAGGGAGAGGGGAAGAAGGAGAGGGAGAAGCAGACTCCCCACTGAGCAGGGAGCCTAACACAGGGCTCGATCCCAGGACCCTGAGATCATGACCTAAGGCAGACACTTAAAGGACTGAGCCACCCAGGTGCCCCTATCACAGTGTTTTGATGTAATACTCTGATGAACCAAAGGGGTAAAATAAATACTTGTCAAAAAGGGAATACATTGTGAAGTCTTATAATCAGCAGCTGATTATAAGAGATATATATCTTATAAAAGATATATATAAAGATATATATCTTTACAGCAAACAATTACCATTATTTGTTCTTGGATACTTCAACTCATTCTGATTGGACAGTTCATCCTGATTTAAATATTTGGTAATTTTGCAAACAGTTTCAAAGCATGAAAAGGCTACCAATAATATGTCTGGAACTGTACCCAGTATAGCTTTCATCAGGCTGCTAAATCTGCATCATCATTATGTGCCAGGCTTCTAAAATGGTCTAAGGGTAAGAAGATGAGTGGATGGGACTCTTTAAAATATGAAGGGAAAATGGAGAGTAATATCAAAATATCTTGCCTGAGATATAACCTGTAGACCACATGGAAATTGTTTTCCTCCTTCCTTTCCTGTCACCTCATCACTAAGGCTCATCTCCACTCCTCCTTAGGATGGAGGTAGGGCATTGGGAAAGAGCAAGGCAGTTTCTGCCTGCACCACCTTCTTTTTCCTCAAATTCACTGGTTGTAACACTTACACATACGTTATTTTCCACTCGCTGCTCTCATTGGGATTCAGGTCCAACCACTCAGCTAAAAAGTTAACTAGATCAATTATCGATTAGACTATTCAGTCATTAATTGCACGTGACATTAACCCAGATGAATAGACACATGACCTGTTACAAACTCATTGGGAGGTTGAGTGTTCATGTTAAATTTCCCTCGACTTAACACACTAGAAGTAATCATAGGTTATCTCTCTTCATTCATAAAAGATTAACCCCAGTAATGGGGGGGGGTTGAAGAGAAAGCAGCCATCAAAATTGTTCAAAGGAAGTAGTTCTTCCTATTGTTTAACACATAGTGATTACTTTGAATGTGAGAGGGTTTAACTTAGTAACAGCTCTCAAGTTAAAGGTGTCATTTAAAATTTTTCATTCTGCACATACTGCCCTGTTTAGATGAATTTTCATAACCTCAGTAAATAGGAGTCTGGATACCTCTTTTGTTCTTTAGCCAAATGAGAAGAAAGTGGTGGTGGCGTTGTCTTCTCAGTGACATTAGCCCCTCAACAAGAGAAAGGACAATTCTGACACTTCAGTAAGGTTTACCTAGACGCTGGATTTGCTTAAATCATCATAAAAGATCAGGGCTTAAAGGTGCCTTAACAATCATACCTTCACCATACAGATGGTTTGTCTGGTGTCTGTGTACAGGTCACACAATACGGCAGAGACGGTATGTGTGCAACACCTACACCAATATGTTTGGTGGAGTAAAAATGCATGTAGAGAGGGGATTTACCCAAATCAGTCCTAAAAAGTTGACATAGACGTTGTGTCCCATTCCACAAGCAAGGATATGTCCAAATACCAATTACACTGGAAAAGGTAAGACATCATCTTAATGCCATGCTCGTGTTTGATATAAAATTCTTCCTTAAGAGTAATGTCTGATAGAGGAGGGTCAGGGAAGCCTGAGGATGTTGGGTACATGAAGTGAAATGGGGAATGAGAAGAGGAAGGAAGGGCAAAGACAGGGCAACTGCAGGGAGATGAATTCAGTGAAGCCATGTTACCTCTCTGCCTGAACGCTCCTCAGTCCTAACACATAAATATCCCTGAGATGAAACCAATGGTTCTCAAAGTGTCATGTCCAGACCGGCACTATCAGCATCACTAAAGAACTTGTCTGGGCCCTACCCCAGCCCCACTGAATCAGAAACAACCCCTGTAGGTGATGCTGATGTGCACTCAAGTTTGAAAACCACTGTGCACTGTTATCAGTGATGTGCGAATGAGTTTTATCTTCAAAGAGGCCACATAACAGGGGTCAGCGAATGAGTGAATGGGTGCGAATGAGCTCCCATTAGACCATGGGCATCTCAAGGGCCAAGTCCAGGGATCACCAATGCATCTCCAGCCCTGGAGCAGGGTGGCATGGAGCCGCTTAGTATATATTGCTTAAATCAATAAATTATTCTTATCGGGGAATAGGTAGGTCTTTTTCATGACAGCACAATTTAATATAGTAATGCCAAGTTGGAAAGAATAAAGAAGGAAGTGTTGAAAGTGGAATGTGTGAGAAGAATACCAGTTTCACAGTTTGGGCCAGCATTGTCTCTTCCTGTTTAAACAAACAAACAAACAACAAAGCAGACTCAGAAATATCACTTTAAAAGTAGGTTCCAATGGTTACCAGAAGGGAGGGGGGGGGGGGGGGTGGGTGAGTGCACTTGCTGTGATGAGCACAGGCTGACGTATGGAAGTGTTGAATCACTATATTGTATGCCCAAAACTAATATTACACTGTATGTTAACTAACTGGAATTTATTTTCTTCCCTCCCCTCTCCCCTCAACTAACTGGAATTTAAATAAAAACTTAAAAAAAATAAAAGTAGGTTTCCAAGTATTACGGAAATAATTTTAATAGCCTCTCTCCTTTTTGTTTTTCACTTGGGCAACAGGTTGAAATAGCAATCCATACAATTTGTAACCTCTCATGAAGCTGTGGACCAACATTTCAGATTTAATACCCTTTCTTAGGGGGTATTCTGTTCACAGAAAATATTAATTTACATGGAAAACAATAATTCTACCTGACAGCTTTTTGAAATAAATATTTTCCCATTGAAGTCTTTGCCTTAAATAGTGTTCTTGAGATTGTCATATTAAGAGTTCAAAAAAAAGGGGAAGCAAATGAAAGTATTCTTGGTTGGTTATATTTTGGAGTTATGTGGCAGCCTGGTAAAGTCTGGCCGACCGTTGTCAAGGTCATTGTCTAGTGCACAGGTTCTCAACCAGGATGATTATGCTTCCCAAGGGACATCTGGCAATGTCTGGAGGCAATTTGGCTGTCACAACCGGGAGTGGGGCTGCTTCTTGCCTCTAGTGGGATGCTGCTAAACATCCTTCAATGCAGAAGACTCAGTTGCCTCCCACAGTGAAGAGTTACCCAGCACCAGATGTCAACAGTGCCGTAATGGAGAACTATTAATGGTCTGAGCTGGGAGGCCCAGCTCCCTATAGCAGGGGAACTTGAGATCAAGAGGCTATGCTGTTAGTAGTTAGGCCAGGACAAGACACATAAGCTGGGATAGTCCCAGGCAAAGCCCCTAGTCTCAGCACCCACGGGTTATGTGAACCTGGGCAAGCAAGCTCCTCCTTATAAGATGAGGTGATAAAATTAGCCCCAGGCCCCTTCATGCTCTAGCATCCGAGTTTCAGGACGTACGTCTTTAGACATATGTTATTTTTTATGTGTCACCTCTATCGGGTCATAAACTCTTCCAGAAGAGGCCTCTGTCCTATTCATTCTTCTGTCTCTTTTATTCTCTTAACACAAGCCCTGCAGAAACAATGTTTGTTGAACTGTATTCTTTCCAGGAGATTTATAACTTCCCACACCAGCAAAATGTTAACATGAAAGATTTTAATAACAACCATATTTTGGTCATACTTTTCCATGGGGAATGCAGATGGGGCTTGACTTGCTCTTCTTGAGTTACTACTGTGGCCATATAATTTATCTTCTAACCTCGGACACTTTTGAAAGCAAAAGGGAATGCTATTAATAACCACACTGGGAAGAAGTACAATTGTCCTATCCAGTTTGAATGTCATTAGAATTCAAATCGTTCACTAAACAGATGTGTATGGCTGGCAGACATGCTATGCTGACCCCCGTTATGTGGCCTCTTTGAAGATGAAACATGGCTAGTTCATTTTATTCACCTTAGATATTATCTGAATCTTCCCTTCACCCTTGCAAAGCCCAAAGCTCACCTTTCCCCACACGTATTCCACATTAGACTAGTTGACCTTTTAAAGCAAATGGAAAAAGTCCAGGAGTCTGGCTCACATTAATCCAATCGAGTTTTATCTCATTCCTTAGCCTATATGGTCAGACAGCATATCCTTTAGAGAATGCTGGGGCCCTTCGTGACTCATTTGGGCGGGTGAGGAAAGGGAAGGCTCTGACCCTGTATCCTCCCTCCTTCTGATGAAAATAGAGCATTTATCTTAGGGCTGGGAGATAGTAAGGCAAAAATGGGCTCCTCCCACTTATATGCATTTATTTTTTGACCTGTTTCCCTCTTTCAGAGTGTGAGTATTATTTACCTCTCTATCCCAAGATCTTGCACAAAGTGGATGATGAATACATATTTATTGAATGAATGGATGGATGGATGAACCACAGAGAAATTCCACCGTTCCTCAGTATGGACAGAAATTGATGACCCTATGCTGTACCCCATAACAGTCTTGGCACTGAAGAGTACCTGAACTGGAAAGTCTCTTTCTCCCCCTCCCACCCCTGTCCTTATTTCCTTCACCGAATTGTTAGTTCTACATAAGACATTGTAGCATTCCAGCACTGCGCTGCTTGTTGGACACAGAGATCTCAACTTGATGAAAGTCTATGGCCAATAGCAACCCAAAGAAAGGAAATGTAAATAGAACTACCACATGATCCAGCAAATTCCACTGGGTATTTATCTGAAGAAAACAAAAAGAGATCTGCACCTCCAAGTTCACTGCAGCATTATTTACAATAGCTAAGACATGGAAGCAACCTAAGTGTTGTTAAAAAACAAAACAATGGAGTAAATTTGAACATTGATGTGGCTTTATTAACTGATTCATAAATAGGACAGCATCCCATCCAACAAAGTAGAGGGGAGCTCCGATGAGCTGTACAAAATGGAAGGTTTTTATTAAAAGGGGGGGCACACTACTAAGAAAGTTATTAATAAAAGAAAAGGGCTGTTCTAGGCAAGGTCCCTTTCCCTCAGGGGCAAGAGAAGTGGGTCTTATCATGCAGGTGACCTCATCTTCCTTTGGGGGATAGAGAGGGTCCGTGTGGCAGACTCATTGGCGCTGATCAGAAAATTCCTAAGTGACCAGTTATGACTACATTTTGGGGGGAGGGTGAAACTGCAATTAGATTAGGTATCAAACCCTAGTTTAGGAACTCAGCCTAAGTGATGCGGTCTTGGGCCTGTGGTTTTAACAGTGTCCATTGATGGATAAATGGATAAAGAAGATGTGGTGTGTGTGTGTGTGTGTGTGTGTGTGTGTGTGTGTGTACATATATATGTAGTGGAATATTATCCAGCCATTAAAAAGAATGAAATCTTGCCATTTGCAACAACGTGGATGGACCTAGAGGACATAATGCTAAGTGAAATAAATCAAGAGAAAGACGAATACCATATGATCTCATTTACATGTGGAATCATAAAAAACTCAAGCTCCTAGATACAGAGAACAGACTGGAGATTGCCAGAGTCAGGGGATACCGGGTGGGCAAAATGGGTGAAGGGAGTCATTAGAATTCAAATCAAACACAAACTTGTACATAAACAAGTACAAACTCGCAGTTATAATATAAATAAGTCCACGATGTCATGCACAACATGGTTGACTATAGTTCACAGTACTGTACTGTGTTTTTGAAAGTTGCTAAAAGAATAGATCTTAAAAATTCTCATCACAACAAAAAGAAACTGTAACTGCGTGGTGATGGATATTAACTAAACCTATGGTGATCATTTCACCATATATACAAATATTGAATCATTATGTTACACACCTGAAACTAATATAATGTTATATGCCAATTATACCTCAATTTTTAAAAGAAAAGTAAGGAAATGCCACCCTCCCCATCCGGGATTATAATGAGCTGACGTCTATAGAGGGGTTTCTCAGCTGTAAAATACCATGATCACAACAATTATCATCATTAAAATTATTTCAGTTTGTCAGCCTCAGGTAACTCTTTCAAAATGCTATTTTCTGAGCAGAGGAGCTAAGATTGGAAGGTTGGAAAGTTCTGTGCATGGCACCGATGATCTGTGCCAGCTTTTCTGCACCCCTGAGCCTTTTGTGCACAGTCTCTCACAAGCCATTGCCTCTTCATTCCCCAAACACAGACTGAGGACTTCGGCTTCAAGTATTCTGGGCACTGTGGAGAGTGCAAGGATTAAAAAGTGACTAAGTAAGGGGCGCCTGGGTGGCTCAGTCGTTAAGCTTCTGCCTTCAGCTCAGGTCGTGATCCCAGGGTCCTAACCCTGGGATCGAGGGTCCCGGGATCGAGGGTCCTGGAATCGAGCTCCGCATCGTGCTCCCTGCTCTGCGGGAAGCCTGCTTCTCCCTCCCCCCACTCCCCCTGCTTATGTTCCCTCTCTCACTGGCTCTCTCTGTGTCAAATAAATAAATTTTTAAAAATCTGAAAAAAAAAATGTGACTTAAGTAGTCAGGACCCCTACCCTTCACAAGTCATAGTATTCAAAATTTAACTGCCCTGTCACTTAAAAGAAATTTAAAAACCCAACTAACTTCCTCACCCATTTTTAAGTTGACATCTCAAATTTTTCATCAAAAATAAATATTTATAAAGGTTAGAATTACCAATGTATTATAAATATGAACATTTAAAAGTACCCAACAGGGGCACCCGGCTGGTTCAATCGGAAGAGAGTGCAACTCTTGATCTTGGGTTGTGAGTTGAAGCCCCACGTTGGGTGTAGAGATTACTTTAAAATCCTTAAGGGGCACCTGGGTGGCTCAGTCAGTTGAGCCTCTGCCTTCAGCTCAGGTCACGATCCTGGGGTCCTGGGATCAAGACCTGCATCAGGCTCCCTGCTCAGCGGGGAGCCTGCTTCTCCCTCTGCCTCTGTCCCTCCTCCCTGCTCATGTTCTCTCTTTCTCTCAAATAAATAAAATCTTAAAAAAAAAAAACTTTAAATAAATAAATAAAGTATCCAACAGGATCTAAATACCATTTGATACCTATCATCATCCATTTTTTAAATATGGAAATTTTACAGTATTTCTTTTCCTCCTTAATTTCATATTTCCATTCTACTTTTCCCACAGCATTTTATCCTAATGATGTTTATTTTTATGTTTAAAGACCCGGTCATCCTATAACACACACATGCGTGCACGCACATGTGCGCACACACACTTTTTTCCATGTGACCATCCAGTTCAACTTTCTCACCAAAATATAGCTGAGGCATGGCACCATTGGGTTCAAATTCTAGCTCTATTGAATAATAGTTGTATTTTTAGGTAACTTATTTAACCTCTATGAACTTCAGTTTTCTCTTCCATAATATTGGGAAATTAATGTTGCTTATTTTGTGTAAGGTTGTTGCAAGGATTAAATGAATCAATATATTTAAACACTTAGTTCAGTGCCCAGTGTATAGTAAGCATTTAATAAATGATGGCAAATTATTAATCTACAATGCATAATACCTCTTCACTCAGCATGTAAGAGAGCCACCCTGTGCAACATTTTCCATACATACTAAATCCGTGATATTTTGTCCAACCCTTCTTTTTTTTTTGAAGAATAATTGACATACAATATTGTATTAGTTTTAAGTGTACAATATAGTGATTCGATATTTACACACATTAGGAAATAAATGGTCTAGTTACCATCTGTCGCTTTACAAAATTGTTACAATACTATTCATTATATTCCTGTGTCTTATTTATTTTATAACTGGAAGGTTGTACCTCTTAATCCCCTTCACTTATTTGTCCATTCAGCCTTGCTTTTTTACTCCTAGAGTCCCTAACACAAACTACTAGTTTGCCAAGGATTCTTTTTCAAAACTACTTCAAAATTTGATAGATGAGCAAATCACTACTTTCCTCCTGACTGTCTGCCCATTGCCAGGACAAACTGTCAAAGTTTTTCATGTAAAAACACCAGAAACTAGAGCTTTCTGGCCATTTTAAGGAGCTATGAGGAAATGATAAACTATCATGTATGTTTTTCCCTACATAGTTCTTTGTAAATCACACTGTAGCTTCAGGTTACTTTAAGATGATTTATGGCTAATCCTTTTTTTTTCTTTAAGTAGGCTCCATGCCCAATGTGAAGCCCAACGTGGGGCCAAAACCCACGACCCCAAGATCAAGACCCGAGCTCAAATCAAGAGTCAGACGCCCAACCGACTGAGCCACCCAGGTGCCCCTATGGCTAATCCTTAATCAAAAGTCACTTCCAATGTGATCGATGCGTTCTGTTTTTTGGTAATCCTATTAACTTAGGGTAACTTTTCAAGTGAACCTTTGCTAGTAACAGTGATCATCTCTTTGGTTTCCTTAGGAACACACTGACAGGAAATGAATGCATATGATGAAAAGAAAAACAGAGTGCTCAGGGTGTGGAGCACATTGAATTCTCATATAGGGCTGGTGGTGGTGTAAAATGGTACAGTTACTTTGGAAAACTTTTGGTAGTTCCTTATAAAGTTAAAATCTACCTATCCTATGCCCAAGCAATTCCACTCCTAGGTATTTACTCAAGAGGAACAAAACCATATGTCCACTGAAAATTTGCACAAGAATATTTATTTCTGCTTTATGTGTACTAGCCAAAACTCAAACATCCAACAAGAGAGTGAATAAACAGTTTGTGGTCTATGTGTATAATGGATTACAACTCAACAACAAAACAGGATGAACCACTGATACACACAGCAACATGGATGAATCTCAAAAACATTATGTTAAGTGAAAGAAGCCAGATATAAATAAGTACATATTACAGAGGTTCATTTATATGAAGACCTAGGATCTGTGTTCATAGAAATCAGAACAGTGATTACCTATGGATTGACTGATTACAATCCTTGATTGTAAAGGATTACAAAGAACTTCATGGGGTGATGGAAATGTTCTATGTCTTGAATGGGGAAGGAGGTACATGGGGGTATATCTTTGTCAAAACTAATCAAACACAACACTTATTATCTGTGCGTTTCATTAGAGGTAAATTATACTTAAAAAAAAAAAAAGAATACTGAGTAAAAGAAAACATAGCAGTATCCAAACTTACAATTGTAAGGGATCTTAAAGATCATTCATCTTAATTTCCTCTATTTTGATGCCAGAAAATTCTATACAGCAGCACAAGTAGATGACTGCTAAACTTCAACTAGAGAAAACACAAAACCACAGCCCAGTCTTTGCCATTTTCCGGCATCCTCAGCTGAATCACACTGCTGTCTCATGTTGGGCTTGTAGTTTAACTAAACTTT
The DNA here is from genome assembly GCF_003265705.2 of Callorhinus ursinus. Classification (NCBI taxonomy): domain Eukaryota; kingdom Metazoa; phylum Chordata; class Mammalia; order Carnivora; family Otariidae; genus Callorhinus; species Callorhinus ursinus. Next base: position 31,614,098 of record NW_027397078.1, read on the forward strand.
TTGCCCCGACTGGCTAGGACTTCTCGTGTGAACTCTTGTCAACCCCAGAAGCTCTCATTCCGGTTTTTCACCTTAGCATAATTCGTATTTACACTAAGCAACAACAGTTCTCCAGGGCCTTTAGAATTCCTTCTCCATATCGCCACCTGTGGCCCCTAGAGTTGTCATTATAAGTAGATTATCTTAGGCAATTTTAGGAAATTTGGGGAGAAATTACCCCAGGACCCTTGAAAGATTAGTCTCACATAAACACATTCTGTGAATTCGCCAGGAAAGAGCGGGATTACAGCACAAGAACAGGAAAGCCGGCGGAGGATCTTGGTTGCCCATGTATCTTGTGTAGGAAGCCTTGTAATCAGGCTGTCAGACTTGAAACCAGGGTTGGGAACACAGCACAGATCGTGGCTGACGTGGCTGTTTGCTTCCTGCCTCACGCAACGTGACAGCACGAGGTTGTGCCCAGACTGCTGCGACGGGAAAGAAGGCGGAGCAGTGACCTCCTCATGCCTGGACTGGAAGGTCCAGGAAAAGCCAAACAATCCCATGAAGGGAGGTAGGGGAGCACTGCTGTCCACAAGGAAAAAAAAGGAGGGGAGGGGGAATAATACAAATATGCTCTTGGGAAATAATGTGATTTAATCAATCCTCTGCTTCAGAAATATGAAATGTTTCACTTTTTGAATTTTCCTTTTTTTGGTTTTGTTTTCAAACAAGATGGCGAAAAGTTCACTGGATACACACAAATAGATATTAAAATCCTAAGTTCTTTTTTTTTTTAAAGATTTAATTTATTTATTTGACAGAGAGAGAGACAGCGAGAGAGGGAACACAAGCAGGGGGAGCGGGAGAGGGAGAAGCAGGCTTCCCGCGGAGTAGGGAGCCCGATGCGGGGCTCGATCCCAGGACCCTGGGATCATGACCTGAGCCAAAGGCAGACGCTTAACGACTGAGCCACCCAGGTGCCCCTAAAATCCTAAGTTCTAAGTTCTAAGACTATGGCCCCACTGGGTAAGGAGGAGAAAAGAGGGAAGTGGTTAAAGAGACATCCAAAAGGTGAGCCATGTACAAATGGGAAAGATTTGCACAGGTGCATGTCCCCTACCCCTAAAATAGTAATAGCAGCCACTTACTGAATGCTTATTAGTTGCCAGTTGCTATGCCAAGTGCCTCACAGGACATTGTCTGATGAGTCCTATTATTATCCCTATTTTATAGGAGAGGAACCTGCAGATTGGAGAGGTTATACAATTGGAATTGTCAATAGTAGGGCTGGGTTTGGAACCCAGACAGTTTACCCAGTAAGTCTGAACTTTCCCTCACCACATTATACTCCCCCCAGGCCCCAAACCCCAACACATCTCCAACACACCAATGTCTCTTCCAAAGGTTTGCAAGGAGAAATATAGCCCCAACTGTCAAATCTGTCAGAGCAAAAGCAAGTAGTATCTCAAGTAAGTTTTTGACCTTTACGCCTGCCCATGGCTGCACAGCAAACAATAAAAGGAATCAAGAGGATTGTTAAAAATTACAAGCTCTACTGAAAATAGAACAAAAGAGCTACACCATTTTCATTTTAATCCATTTTTCTGGGTTTCTGTTAAGTCAGAAGAATTATCAAGTAATAGTTTATTTTATTTTTTTTAAAGATTTTATTTTTATTTATTCATGAGAGACAGAGAGAGAGAGGCAGAGGGAGAAGCATGCTCCCCGCCGAGGAGGGAGCCCGATGCGGGACTCAATCCCAGGACTCCGGGATCATGACCTGAGCCGAAGGCAGACGCTTAGCCATCTGAGCCACCCAGGCGCCCAGTAATAGTTTACTTTAAATTCAAAACTGACACAGACTTTAGAGTTAAACGAACCCAAACTAAGGAGGAAAAAATAGCCGGCAGGTGAATCACTGAGTTGAGATCTTTGTTATGCATTATTTTATTCCTAGTGCATCTTTCTGATGACCACATTTGCGTCATTCTGAGCAGCACTGCCTGCACTCACTGTCTCTCATCAGCAACTGAGTGTTCCTGCTATTTACCTCTGGTTCTTCCAAATTTGCTAAGAGAGGTCAGAAAGACTTTCACACTGAGTTTTATTTTTCAAATTCTTTCTCAAAGGCCTTAATATTTCTCCATAAAGATTCTGACTCTCATCTTAGGGTTTACCAAAGTATAATATTTTAAATGTTGAAAACATGACTCTCCTACAAATATAAAGTGAACACGAATCACAGACTTCTTTATCTCAGGAAATCAGAGAATAGCAAGGTAGTAAAGCTGGTTCGAAGGAGAATCTGAGAGACTGAGTATATACAGGCACGGAAAGAAGGAATGAAGGAGTAAGATTACTAAATTAGATGTAAAAGGAGTGTCCTACAGAGCAACAAAAATGTAATCTTTGGGGTTATGTATTTTATTGGACAAAAATTATTTACATCTCAACCAAATACAAAAAAAGGTTCAAGTTATCACATAACCTCTCAGAGGCGGGGCCCTAATCAAGAGCAAATAGTAAATCAAGTAAAGGTATGCTTTATGCTTCACTCTGGAATGCAATAATCCTGGGATGAGCCTGTTAGGAAAAGCTCCCACATGTCACTTAAAGGACATGCAGTCAATCTTTTGCCTTATGTCCAAGTTTTAGATAATTTTTCCAAGCAAATTTTATATCTACAAAGTATTTCATTAGCAGTAGGCATGGAATTTCAGTTCAGTCTTCAGAATTCTCATGGGCAAAAGTATTCTTGGGAGAACCTACTTTGATTTGTGACTCTGGACTTCCAACCCCACTCCTGGAAATCAACTTATTCTAGATGGTGTCAGGTAAACTCACTCCAATCCTGTGACTCCGTCGTTAAATTTGCTACTAACTGAATCCCAGTCTAATTCCAAGCTCCCTCCCCTCTCTTTCCTGCCACTGAATCCAAAGACTGAAGGATGCGGTGAAAAACTACAGCTAAGTGTCTTCAGAGCAAGGATACGATCTTAGAGTCACCCTGCCTTAAGTTCCTCTGTGTTCACTGTTGATGTCTTGTCATCTGTTCTTCCTAAAAGGACAGTTGACCTTGGGGGCCGTGGAAGGTTGTACATTCAGTTTCTGCTCACATAGTGCCTTCTCTCAATTCACCTTCACCCCCTAAGCAGGTTTGTGTGGCTCAGAAATACTTCATGGAGGAGGCCATACCTGACCTTGTCCTTGGAGTATGTGTAGGACTTGGAAGCATGGAAAGAAGAGTTGAAGGCATTCCATGCAGGAATAATAAGGTGAGCAAAGGCATAGAGTGAGAACAAGAATGCAGTTACTGTGGCTTGACTAGAACCAAGGTTTGGGGATGTGAGAATTAAAAGTGACAAGCAGGGGGTTTAGGTTATACGATGTAAGTAGAAGGTAACATTTGTCAAGTACCTACTATGTGTCGGGTACTTTTGACACTCATTTTGCAATGCCAATTTCAAATATTATTCCTTATTCCCCAAGTCAACATGTTAGAGAGAGACCTTTTGAAATTAAAATATAGAGGCATGGTGCCTGGGTGGCTCAGTCAGTTAAGCGTCTGCCTTCGGCTCAGGTCATGATCCCAGGGTCCTGGGATCGAGTCCTGCATTGGACTCCCTGCTCAGTGGGGAGTCTGCTTCTCCCTCTGCCTTTCAACCCGCTTGTGCTCTCTCTCACTCCCGCTCACTCACTCTCTCTCAAATAAATAAATAAAATCTTAAAAATAAAATAAAATAATAAAACAAAATATAGAGGCAGAGTATTCCTTCTCCTAAGATTATATGCCTTCCATTTTCCTTATCAAGAAACCACCATCAGATGCCAAATTTTGCTAGAAAATTTGGCCTGAGAGTAGCATCAGCTGAAAACTGAACACACCTATTTTCTGTTGCTTGGGTCTTACATGACAGATCATGCTCCAAATTGATATAGCCACCACAAGAGTCACAATCTTAGCTAATGTTTACTGAGCAATTATTATGCACCAGGCAATATTGTATGTAGTTTACATGTATTGTCCCCTTCAAACCCCAAGACAACCTTATGAGGTAAGCACTGCAATTTATTTCCATTTTGTAGAAGAGGAGTCTGTGAAATGAAGAGATAAGCAATAAAGACAAGGTCATAGAGTTGGTAAGTGGTGGCACAAGGATTTGGATCCAGGCCTCTGACTCCACACTGAAGAGAAATCTAGAGAAGAAAGCCTGCTGCACTGACCACATGACTGTGGCTGTTCCAGGATGTCACGTTTAATATGTGTCTCTTCTTACCTCCACCCTCCCAGTCGGGCCAGAAGCCAAGAGCCAACATGCGGATGAAACTGCTCTAACTGAAATAGTAGACTAACAACGGTGTTACCAAAGGCAGACTGGCTCAGTCAAGTGTGGGAGTGAGAAAGTGAGTAAAGGAATGAAGAGACAAGAAAAGGAGAATGGATACAGTGTTTAGGCTTGGATTCTAGAACTAGACGTCCTGAGTTCAAATCCTGCCTTCATGACTTACTAGTGGTGTGACCTTGAGCAAGTTACTAACCTCTCTGTGCTTTAGTTTCCTCATCTGCAAAATGGAAATAAAGAGACACCCCACCTGAAGGTCCTTATAAGGACTAAATGAGCAAATATTTGTAAAGCATGCAGAAAAGTGCCCAGCGTATATTAAGTACATAATAAACTGAATGAGGGAAACTGCAGGTGGGCCAATCACAGTGCTTGTTCATGGCTAGAGTCACACTGAGATGTTTAAAAATGGGATAAAAAAAATAGAGAAACAGACTGGAGGCTAGATTAGTAGCTCCTCTTCAGGCAAACACATAGGGTTTCAAAAGCAGTTGGTCAACTTTGTTTGCAAAGCTACACCAAGGGTAGCAATTGGCATGTGTTGGGAGTAGGCATAATTAACTTGCTTTGGTTCTAGCACAGCTGCATTGATATGCATCATAGTGTGTGTCTTTAAGTTCAATAACAGAAAAGCTTCTGAGTACAAGGGTTCAATAAAGAGTGCTGAGTATCTTCTGAAAGTAATTCAGTTTTCCTAGTGGGTGATTCATTCATCGTGCTGACTAAAAATGGCCAGTCAGCCACATTAGATAATATTTCCCAGGAATAGGAATTATCCCTATTTGGATAACATCCCACCAAAAGTATGTAGTGGCAGTCAAAATTGCTGGCTCGTATATATCTCAGTAAGTAACTGGAGAGAGACAAGATTGGTAGGCTGAGTCTTGCCACCTTAGCCAGATTCTCCTATTTTTTTCCTCCTGAAGATTTCTGCCTTCTGGACCAGCTAGATCGTGCCCTTTCCCTTCTAGGACCCTTTTTCCATAAGCCTCACTGTAGCATCATTTTATCAAGGAGCAGACTTAATGGCACATGATGACTTGCATACCTGGGTGCTCATGTGAGTCCCTTAACTGTGTATTATAAAAGCACGTGTCCTCAGACACCCTGCATAGTTGCTCTGCTACCATTATTTATCTTTTATTTTCTTTTCAATGGTTGCTCTGCTTTTCTTCATTAATTCCTTTCTTCTCAGATCATTGCTAAACGCCGATGTTCCCACCCATGCAATGAAATAGGTTCTAACAGGTGTAGCTGTTATAGAATATTAGAGAAAGCAGGTTGAGAGAAACCGAGTTATTTTTAGTTCCATGAAGTTCATCTAGATTCCATGTGACATTTAACTGTTGTACTAAATAAGCAAAATACTCTAGCAAAATTTAAAGTTTATAGAACTATTAACAATAATTTATCAAGTTATTCTTTTTTTCCTAAAACACAAATTTTGCTGTTAAAATTTTTTTCTACATCTTTTAATGTGATATTCTTATATCTTAGAGCCAAAATTTTCTTCAGTTGCTTTAGTTTTGAAATGTATCAATTGACAAATTGGCAGATTCATTTTTCAGACTGGTTACCTATTAGAAATGCTTCCACTTCTTCCTCAGATTTCTTTAGATTTTTCCCCAGATTTCTTTCCCTTTTCCCTTTACGGATGGGATATTTCCTTCTTGCTGAGGACTCTCACTTCTCCTCAACACACATAAAACACAAAGGTTCTAAAAAGAAAGCATTTAGTTTGATTGTAAGCAAAGAATCCCAACAGGAAATTAGTTATAATTTCATATTACTACTGATAAACACCAAGGTGTTGCTTGCCTTTTGTTAAGGGATTATTTGTATCTTCTGTTTTACCAAAATTACCCTATGTGAGGGTATTTGGTTGCTAAGTCCCTTCCTAGTATTATGCCAGAAATATCCAAGACAGGTGTGCTTGGGTGGTTCAGTCGGTTAAGCATCTGACTCTTGATTTCGGCTCAGGTCATGAGATTGAGGCCCGCATCGGGCTCCCCGCTCGGTGGGGAGTCTGCTTGAGATTCTCTCTCTCTCCCACTGCTCCTCCCCCCCACAAAATAAATAAATAAAATCTTAAAAAAAAAAAGAGGGGTGCCTGGGTGGCTCAGTCATTAAGCATCTGCCTTCAGCTCAGGTCATGATCCCAGGGTCCTGGGATCGAGCCCCGCATCGGGCTCCCTGCTCAGTGGGGAGCCTGCTTCTCCCTCTCCCACTCCCCCTGCTTGTGTTCCCTCTCTTGCTGTCTCTCTTTCTCTGTCAATTAAATAAATAAATAAAATCTTTTAAAAAATTAAAAAAAAGAAATATCTAAGACATCTAACTACAGTCCCTACAAAAGATGCAATTTTTTGTTTTTCAATACCATGCTGCTGATTCACTATCAGTACATATATATAATACACATATATTGTCCCACCAAACAGTTGCTTGGTCCCTTTTCTGATAAAGATATACAGATGTGCCTGTCAGGTGGCTGACATCAGGGGAGCAGGCTGTGTCCATTTGCTGTCTTCAAGAAAAGATAGGTGATCTATAAAGCTTTCTAACATAGAACCTTTGCCTTATCTAATAAGTAGACTTAGTGATTCTTAGTCCTCGATTTTTTAATCTTCCTATTTTTTTCCAACTGCTTCAAGGTGTATCATGAAAGCTTTTAAGAAATTAGCAAATGAAATTAACTTTGGTTCAACCTACACTTGGTTGGATGTGTTCATTTTGAAGGTAGTACACATCCATTAAATTAAATTAAAATGTGATAGAAAATTAAAAGATAGGGAAAAAAATCCTATCTTTTCCTCTGTACTAGAAATAGATACTGATTTTTAAAGGTCTTGTAGACTAAAAATAAACAAAACAAAAGCAAAAACAAAAAACAAACTCGATATATATGTAATTGAGTATTGAAAGTTCTAACACTATTCTACCCTCTGTGAACTGTAATCCCTAAAACTGAGGCATGCTGTTATAATCACGTTGACTAACTCGAGGAAATGAGCCGACAATGAGATTGCAACTGTCAAAAAATAATCAGGAACAGAAAAAGGTTTTTAGCGGTGCCTGGGTGGCTCAGTTGGTTGAGCAGCCCCTCGTGATCTTTCTCTCTCTTTCTCTCTCAAATAAATAAATAAAATCTTTTTTTTAAAGATTTTTAAAAATGTATTTATTTGAGAGAGAGAGAGAGCAAGCAGAGCGTGTGAGAGAGAACACAGGGCGGGGAGGGGCAGTGGGAGAGAGAGAAGCAGACTCCCCGCTGAGCAGGGAGCCCGATGTGGGGCTGGATCCCAGGACCCCGAGATCATGACCTGAGCTGAAGGCAGACACTCAACCGACTGAGCCACACAGGCGCCCCAAATAAATAAAATCTTTAAAAAAAAAAGAAAAGGGTTTTTAATATTAAATAATATTCCAAATGTTAAATATCAGAAAAACACGCAGTCATGGTAGGTCTCTTTCTGTCTCCCAGGTTCTGAGATAAATGGGGACTTGCCTTAGCTTCAAGCAATCTTAGCTTTTACCCAGAGATGTAAAAATGCCAAAATTAGTCACTTTTATCTCGATCATATATGATAGCAAATACTCCTAAGGCTTACCTACAGACCTAAGGTATATATTAAGATAACTCACAGATGAAACAGACTTACCATAGCATCCCATGGTACCCGTGGGTTAAAAGAAAAAAATATATACATGTATTTACATGTATATATGATCTATACGACATATATACATCTCCCAAGAAGAACCCGGTTTCTGCTAAATTTTGCTTTTTGTAGGATTTCATCCTACTAATTCTCAAATCAACACCTCTACTAAATAGTTATTTCCTAGCCTTCTTCCTGTGAATATTTTGGTGTACTAAGAGGAAAAATGGTTTTTGTGCAATTAATAAATGGGCATTTTCATTCAAATAAAAGGTGATGTAATTTTCATTAGCTATTATTTTCCAAAATGCTCAATATTTGTGTGCACTCAGCAAGGATCTTAAGCCAAAATAAGATAATTACACAGCCAACAAATATAAGCTCAGCAGGGTTTCATCAGGGACTCATAATGGCTCTAGAAATGTGATTCAGGCCTCATATGTGCAAACAATAACTGACAGATGCTGCGTCAAGTTCGCAATGGACAAGCATTCTTTCCACCACTCCCACCTAGAAGCAGAGTTTATTTTGCCCCCACGCCCACCCCCAGATCTGCATTGGGCTGGAACTGCTTTACCAACAGAATAACAGAATGTAGCAGAAATGATGCTGTACCCATTCCAGACTTAAGCCTTTAAGACACTTGGCAGCTTGGCTATCTCTCTTGAAAGCTAGCTGCCATGTAAGAAGTGGACCACCCTGAGCCCATCATGCTCTGATAATCCCCAGCCACATGGAGAAACCCCAAAGGATGAGACACTATATAAAAAAGGGGCCAGATGAGCCCCAATGTACCAGATATGTGAATGAAGAAGCTCTCTTGGGAGTGGCCTCTCTACCCTCCATCCCCCTACCCCACCCCCACTCCCTCCTGCCTCATTGGCTGGACACAAAAAGCACAAAGGAGTTGTCCTGCTAAGCCCCTTCTGAATTCCTGACCCATAAAACCGTCATCAAAATAAAATGGTTGTTTTAAACCTCTCAGTTTTAGATTGGTTTGCTAAAACAAATGGATAAGCTAAGAGATGATTCCTTTTGCATTACTGAAAGCTCAGCTTTAAATTAACTTTTAAAAGTGAGGGGAAATTAAGTACAAATTGGATTTTTTTCCCCTGTAGACTAGTAAATTAATATTAGGAGAATTATTGCCTTTTTAGCTAAATTTGACTTCACTTTTCCTTATCTCCTCTAATCTAGTAAATGAAGACACTAGATTTTAGCCCCTAGCAGAGAACACATTCTCACAGCTCTGCTGCAGGGCTGGTTGTCAGCAGCACTGGAAAGAAAAGCAGCAGCCCCAAGAGCCCTTATTAGGTTCACTGACAGAAAGAAGAGGGTACGTTGAAGTGTCAGAATTACGTAACTTCAGAGATGGCCTCAGGAAAAAAACACCTGTGGAAGACTGACAGAGACAGAGCCATTGATTTGTTTAACGATATTTATTGAGTATTGACCTTGTGCTAGAAATCTGAAGACACACACCAAAAAAGCCCCTACCCCTGCCATCAAGGAGTTTGTTTACCTGCTAGGTGAAGAGACAGGCAGGTAGACAATTACATTACTATGTGATAAATCCAAAAACCAAAGTGTGGGCCCAGTGAAGCAGGCTGAAAGAAGAAAGAGCCTGGTGTCCATAAAATTAGGTTGAATGAGAGGAAGTTGCCAAGGTTCAACTGGTTTTGATATACCAATATGGTCATTTCTTACAGTTTCACCTAATACTTTGGTCTATCTAGGACACAGTGTGAACAGGCAGAATATTGGACAATAGGTTGGAAAAGATGACCAGGCCATTTCAGATTCAAAAACAAAAACCAAGGCTTCTTGATGTCAAGCTAATTAGATTGCTTTTTATACTGGAGGAGACATTAAGTCTTTTAAGGAGAAGAATAAAAGTAGGAAACTCTTTCAGAAAGACCACCCTTTATTGTGGCTCACTTAAAACAAAAAAGAGTCTGTGCCTTTTAGAGAGATATTCTCAAATATTTAGGGATGAAATAATACAATGTCTGTAATCTTCCTCAAAATAAGGCCAGAGATAGGGGAAGTTGATGGAAGTAGAGATGAAACAAGATTGGCAATGAATCTGATCATTGTTGAAGCTGGGGCAATGGGTACATGGGGTTCACTAGATATGCTGTCTTCTTTTGTATATGTTTTTAACTTGCCATAATAAAAAATAAAAATAAACAAATACAGAAAAGAAAGATATAAAAGGAAGGAGGGAAATAAGAAAAAAGAAAGAAAACACCCTTGTTGCAGTGTGGATCAATTTTGTGTGTGTTGTGGGTTGTATTAGTTTCTTAGGGCTGCCATAAAAAAATTAGCACAAACTTCATAACTTAAAACAACACACATCTATTCTCTCACAGTTCTTGAGGCCACAAGTCCAAAACCAAGGTTCTGGCAGGGCCACACTCAATGCAAGGGCTTGAGGAAAGAATCCTTCCTTGCCTCTTCCAGTTCCCAGTGGCTCCAGATATTCCTTGGCTGGACACATCACTCCAATCTCTGCCTCTATCTCATATCATCTTTCCCTCTGTTTTTGTGCTCTCTTCTCTTCTTACAAGGACACCAGCCGTTAGACTTAGGGCCCACTTCAAAGCTAGTATGAGGTTATCTCAAGATCCTCAACCCTATTTCCAAATAAGGTCACATTCTGAGGTTCCAGATGGACATGAATTGAGGGGGGCACATTTCAACCCATGACAGGGATATACACTGGAAGTAAAAACTGAAACTGAAGATAGGAGGGAAAATTAGAAAACCAATGAGTAATAAAGTTCAGAAATAAGAAAAGCTAGAAGGAAGGTATTGCCTGGGGGGATTCAGTTGGGTTTCACATGCAGATACATATGCCATAGTTGCTAATATGGGCAGCAAGTTAATGATCGAGGTAAGTTCATGGAGCAGCAGGAGGCCAAAGGGAACCTAGAGTCAACAGGAGGAGGGGGTTGGGTAGGGAAGGTTTCTAAGGACTCATCAAGTGTTGGCAGGCAAAGGAGGAGGGGGAGGCTTCACTCCAGAGAACAGTGGGAATAAAGACATAGAAGGAGAGGTCAGTGCGATGCCACGTGGAGAACATGGTGAACAGTTTGGTGGTGTTGGAGTGTCAAATGTGAGGCGAGGAGAAGCAAAAGCAGAGGCTGAAGCAGTAGGCAGGGGCTAGATCAAGGACAGCTATGAAAGCCATCCCCATGAATTGAGGCCTTTTCTTGCTGGTTTTGTGGAGCCATTTCAGGGTTTAAGCAGGGGACTGGCATGACCACATTTTCCTCTTAGAACGACTCACCTGGCAAACAGAATTAAGGGCAGATTGGAGGCAGAGAGCTTAATTAGGATGCAATTGTGTTCCAGGCAAGAGATGATCGGGGCTTGACCTAGGGTAGCCATTGTAGATTCAGAGAGGAGGGTGTGGAATCAAGAAATAAAAGCAGCAGGCAATTCACGGGACACTGGGGATTAGGGTAAGGGAAGAATCAAGGCTATCGACCAGAATGGGTGATGAGTGATGGTGATGTCACCCATTGAAACAGCGAATACAGGAGCAGGTTTGTAGTACAGATGATCGTGAGTTTGTTTTAGAATACTTTTGAGTTTGTGGTACCTGTGGTACATGCAGGGGAAATAGCCAGCAGGCAGGTATAAATACATGAGTGTGAAATTTGAAGGAAGGGTCAAGTTAGAGATACAGATGTATAATGCATTAGGATATTAAAGGGGGTCAAAACTGTGGGAGGAGCTAAGAGTCCCAAGTTAGAAATTTCAGAATGAGAAGGAAAATGGGCAAAGGATGGAATTTGATATTCAACAGAGGCACATATAAAGACAATATATAATAAAGGTGGCACCACAAGTAAATGGGAAAAGGAAAGCTGTTTAATAGATGACACAGGGAAAAAAATGGCTCACTGATGAAGAAAAATAAAACTGTACTAATACACACACAAAGATTGATAAACAAACATGAAATGTTCAACTATAAACCTAATAGATGAAAAAGTAAGAGGAAATTTTTGTGAATTAAGAGTAGAGAGCTTCTTAAATAAGACCTAAAAAGCATAAGGCATAAGACAAAACAAGTTGATTAATTTCATTTAAGGGTATCTGTTCAATGAAGAACAGCATGAACAACATCAATCAACAAATGACAAAATGGAAGATATGTGCAATGTCAAACATTGACAAGGAAGGAATATCCAGCATTTTCAAGAAACTCCTAAAAACGAATTATAAAAAGGAAGCAACTTACAGAAAGCAAAAGCCAAGGACCAACAAACAATATGAAGAGATGTATAAATCCATTAGGAACCAGAGAAACGCAAATCAATAGGATAATGCTCTATGGCTTGACAATCACCGGCAACAATAAAGAAACTGGATAATGCCCAGAAAAGTAGGATACAGGGATCCACATGCACCGCCAATGGAGTGACCTGGTGAACCTGTTCTCTATGGCCATCCTGCAGAATTTTGCCAAATTGTACAACTTCGTCAACTTCTGTGAGTACTCAACTACTCAAGACTGCTACGAAGTGCATACTATTTGATCCATACATTACCCTTCCCGAATAATTCTATGGGGGAGGTAAGAACTTCGCAAGTGTTAAAAGTTGCTATTTAAGAATAGTCACTATAGGGGCGCCTGGGTGGCTCAGTCGGTTAGGCATCTGCCTTTGGCTCAGGTCATGATCCCAGGGTCCTGGGATCGAGCCCCACATTGAGCTTGGCATACGGCTCTTTGTTCAGTGGGGAGCCTGCTTCTCCCTCTCCCTCTGCCTGCCACTCCCCCTGCTTTTGCTCTGTCAAATGAAAAAATAAAATCTTTAAAAAAAAAGTCACTATAGCATCATTTATAATAAAAAATCGGTGGGGCGCCTGGGTGGCTCAGTCGTTAAGTGTCTGCCTTCGGCTCAGGTCATGATCCCAGGGTCCTGGGATCGAGTCCCGCATCAGGCTCTCTGCTCTGTGGGAAACCTGCTTCTCCCTCTCCCACTCCCCCGCTTGTGTTCCCTCTCTCGTTGTGTCTCTCTGTCAAATAAATAAATAAAATATTTTTAAAAAATTGGTAAAGCTTTAAATGTCCATCAGTGGGCACCTATTAATTATAAAGTACTCATACACAAAAAGTATATTCAGCTTGAATGCAAAAGCACAACTTAAGGGATAAAAAAGCAATCTGACCAGTCCAGATTCCCACATTTTAGTTATGGTATAGTTCTCTATGGCAGCAGTTACCAAACTTTTTCTGTGAAGGAAAAGAAAATACATATTTTAGACTTTGGGGGCATATGGTCTCTATCACAAGTACTCAACTCTGCCATTGTAGTGTGAAAGCAGCCACATATAAAACATAAATAAATGGGCATTTATTTCCAATAAAACTTTATTTATAAAAAAGGTAGCAGGCTGGATCTGGCCCATGGCTATAGTTTGTCTACCCTTGCTCTCAGAGGAGGAGATCTTTATACGTTCTGGTTCTGCAATCAGTTACTTAGTCTTGGGTAACACTTTTTTTCTTATTAAAGATTTTATTTATTTATTTGAGAGAGAATGAGAGAGAGAGCGAGCACATGAGAGGGGATAGGGTCAGGGGGAGAAGCAGACTCCCCGCTGAGCAGGGAGCCCGATGTGGGACTCGATCCCGGGACTCCAGGATCATGACCTGAGCCGAAGGCAGTCGCTTAACCAACTGAGCCACCCAGGCACCCGGGTAACACTTCTTCTATCCTATTTCATCTTATTATTGTGAGAATTAAATAGCATATGTGAACACAAATTAGCCATTAAATGATATAAAAATATAGCCTGCTTTTATCATTTCCAAGTGTTTCTATCATTACGTTTACTTCACTCCAGCCTTGTGACCTGCCTCTGAAGGTAAGTGTTTGATAGGCTTTTATTTGAGAAGCATGTTAAACATTCACAAATCATTCTACCCAATGCTGGTCTTTGTTCACAGTCTTGCAGCCATGAGTTTCATCAAAGTCTTATTTAAAAGTCATCCTCAGGGGCGCCCGGGTGGCTCAGTCAGTAAAGCATCTGCCTTCGGCTCAGGTCATGATCCCAGGGTCCTGGGATCGAGCCCCGCATCGGGCTCCCTGCTCAGCGGGAAGCCTGCTTCTCCCTCTCCCACTCCCCCTGCTTGTGTTCCTTCTCTCGCTGTGTGTCTCTCTCTGTTAAATAAATAAAATCTTTAAAAAAATGAATAAATGTCATCCTTAAAAAAAAAGTTATCCTCTTCAGATCATTCCTGGATTATTCCCATTTTTATAATTTGTAGAGCTATGCAGTCATACAGATCCTTATGCATAGAAGGACCCCATGTTTGGTATGGGGGAGGAAAAATAATTTTCTCTCCTCCCTCCAGGTTCTTTGCTGAGGCCCCCTGTAATAAAAGACAGATTAACAAGAGAAAAACAAACATAAGTTTAATACCATATATACTTCCTGTATATATGGGAGAGACCCAGAAAAACTCAGTACTTCCCCAAAATGGCTCAAGTCACCACTTTAAACATCATCTCCAGATAAAGACAAAGGGAAGGGGAAGCTGGTTTCAGGAGGTGACCAGGCAAAGGACAGTGGACAAGGGTAAGGTCATTATGATGAGGGAACAGAAGGCTAGCTGAGGACAAAGCAGAAGCTGACACCCCACAACTGCCCCCCTCCATGGGATCTATGTGACATTCCTCAGGCACTCCTGGCTGCCCTAAAGCTAAGGAAAGGAAAAACACATAGTTAACTTGTTGAGATGACAATCCTGCAAGACTTGAGTCTCCCTCAGTTTACAAATGTCTTAGCAATTTACAAGAACAAAGCATTTCTATCAATGGCCTAGCTTCCAGAAGGAAACTTAGATACAATTAAACGTCCTTATAACCTGCAGCCCATTGACAGATACTTGATGCAGCCAGAGTGTAATGTTCCTCCAGGAAGTTTCCAACTATCTTCATGTTAATGCCTTGCTAGAGGGAAAACAACCTTAACTTGACAAAGGCAAAGCCTCCAGTATCCTGTGAGTCTTTAGCATATGAAAGTTCTTTTGAAAACCTCCCTTTTCCTTACCTCCCCCAACCCCATAGTATATAATCAGCCACCGCTCACGACCCCGGGGCAGCAGCTCTGTCTGCCCACAGATCCCGTCCCCGAGCTTTAATAATCCACCATTTTGCACCAAAGACGTCTCAAGAATTCTTTCTTGGTCATCGGATCCGGACTCCACCCCACCGAACCTCACCTATATTCCAAAACCACATCAATTATGCAGATCTAAGTCCTTGCCTTCTCCATTGAAAAGAGTTTCTAGAGATTTGGTCATCCTCCTTTTCCTGGTACTGGCAGAGAGACACCCTTACAAATGGAAATTTACCTTATAAATGTAAATGTATCTTACAAATGGGTAACTTTTACTCAGCTTCACAGCTTCCCCTGCATTTTTTGTTTATTGAAAATAATCAGCTGAAGATAGTCCTTATGCCAAAGAGGCATATTTGTGGGTGGCAAATTCTGCACCCCTCACTGGTTTAATATTCTATTGTTTCTGTCTTTAAATTCTTAATTTTTGAACAAGGGGCCCTGCATTTTCACAAATTATGTAGCTAGTCCTACTCTTACACACCAGGAAGAAAAATTAATTTCCCATTCCACATTTTTAAACACCTTCAAGCCACAAAATGTTTGTGGTGATAAGAAAACTTAAATGACCTCTATTTGTATGTATAGCTCTACAGAAATGTTTATTCCTATATTCTTTTATCTCTTGAGTCTAGTCCACCTCAATGAAAAGAAGGAAAGCTCTTTATGTTGTTTATAGAACCCCCCAAATTGGCAGAAATAAAATAACAAATTATGGATGCTTAACTATACATATTAAAGGTTATTTTTGTCCTCTTACTGGAAATATAAAAATACTTGATCCATAAGGTAATCTTAATATTTTTCCTGTTATGATAGTATTGAGAATTTAAAATCAAGTCATAATTATATACTCTGCATAGTTATAAATAACTTAGTTATTTTGTGGTCAAAATGCAAAGACATACTTTTAAAGTACTAAATTAAACTCTTCCTAGGAATTCATCTTGCTATTCACATAGAAAACAAGAGGGTGCTGGTTTGAATGTGAGGACAGACCCCCCCCCCTCAGAATGTGCCCCTTTGGCATGTGGTTTACTTTGAGCAGAAGGCACTTGAGACCCTGCAGGCTCAAGAGAAACTTTTGCCCTCTCTTAACCACACAGAAGCAGCAAACTGGGGGTCTTTTCCAGAATAAGGGTTATTAACAGAGATAAATTTTATCAGAGTGACCGATCTGTATCATAGGGCAAACATCTAATTACCAAACATCTGCTCTTCTTATCACCCTGTGAAGTGCATTCCTTTCCTCTGAAATCCCAGACCCCTACCCCCTTCTCCTTAGTTCAGAATGATGTACATACCTCATTTTGCCTGTCTTTGGAATTTCCATCTATGTGGATTCCCCATACCTACACCTATTAAATTGGATTTTTCTCCTGTTAATCTGTCTCATGTCAATTTGTTTCTTAGTCCAGCTAGAAGGACCTTTGAGGAGACAGGAATTCTTGCTTCCCAACATATGTAACCCTAAAATATGCCATTTTGGCATGTGGATTATATTGAGTTTAAGGCGATCAATACCCAGAAGACTCAAGAAATTTTTACCTCTCCCTTAACTACCTAAAAGAATTTAGATAGGGGGCCTGCCCTGGAAAGAGAGCTATTACCAGAGATAACTTTTTTTTTTTAAGATTTTATTTATCTCTTTGACAGATACAGCGAGAGAGTGAACACAAGCAGGGGGAGTGGGAGAGGGAGAAGCAGGCTTCCCGCGGAGGAGGGAGCCCAATGTGGGGCTTGACCCCAGGACCCTGGGATCATGACCTGATCCGAAGGCAGATGCTTAACGACTGAGCCACCCATGCGCCCCACCAGAGGTAACTTTTTGTTACCTCTGTTGAAAGATCTGTATGGCAGGGCAAACACCTAATTAACAAACATCTGCTCTTCTTATCAGTCTGTGAATTATCCTCCTTCCCTTTGAAGCCCCAGGCTCCTATGCCATTCTTTAGCTCAAATGACTAAGGCTCATTCTAAGCCTCAACTGGCTGACTTGTCCTTGGGTCTCATATTCTTATGGGGCTCCCATACACATGCAATTAGTTTTTCTCCTGTTAATCAGTTTTACATCAGTTTACCAGATAAAGAACCTAGAAAGGTAAAGGAAAAATTTTTCCTCCCCAACAAATGCTTCAGTATTTTACTGATACTGTCTGGTACCCAGAGGAGTATCAGTTGATTGCATTTGCCCAGAAAGCAAGTGTGAACAACGATTGCTGTCTATTTTAGAAGAAGAGAGGAAGCTGCTAGTGGGACACAGGCATTGCCTAAGAGTAGCAGCAAGGTTTCAGTAGTCTGCCTTTGGTTTCTAAATCACACTGACCAGTTTCCAGAACTCTACAATTAGGTATTCAAAAGTAAACAGAGAACTGCATTGTTTCCTTTAAAGGGAGGGCTACTTTTTGATTTATTTATAATGGGGATAAAACACTCTTTCTTCAAAGAAAGCATATTTAGATACAATGAACCAATCCACTTTTTGTAAGTAGCTTACAAGTCAAGGGAAGAAAAAACAATATGACTTCAATAGTGTTTTAGTCATAACAAAAGGTTGTTTAAAATTAAGTTTCTACAGTCAGGTAAGCCAGTATTTGAGGGTGAGGTAGCCCTAGAAATTTTAACCCAAGATTCACTCTGTGCTACTTATGAGAATGATCTAACCTAATTACAGAAACTGTATACAAATATGTACATATGCATAAATGCACACATATATATACACACATTCATAAAATATTCACACACATATGCACACACATAGTAGCTGTGAATGTTTTAATTTTTCCTGACCATGTTATATAAAAAGCATTTCTCAGTTATAGCTGTTTCTTTACAATTTATAATATTCCCACTGCTTGCCATATGAATATCCATCAGTAGCATTTTTTTTTTAAGATTTTCTTTATTTGACAGAGAGAGAGAGTATGAGCAGGGGGAGCAGCAGAGGGAGAGGGAGAAGCAGGCTCTCTGCTGAGCAGGGAGCCCAATGTGGGGCTTGATCCAGGAGCCTGGGATCATGACCTGAGCCGAAGGCAGCCACTTAACTGACTGAGCCACTCAGGTGCCCCCATAAGTAGCATTTCTAAAATTTATATGGGTGTTTCCCTTCCTCCTATTCCAGATTTTTTACCATTTACCTTAAAATGTTAATTTCTTTGTGAAAGCACAAATAGTGTCCATTTAACTAATTAAAAGCCTTAGCTGACAAAAGGTAGTTAGTCTGGAATTTCCTTTAGTACAGCTTTGGATATGGAGGAAGATTCAGCAAATGGATTTAAATCAGTCAGTTTTCAATATTTAAAACTTTAGAAAATATTGGAGCATTTAGACCTTGAGATGGATTCATCCCATCATTTATTTCAAAAATCCAAGTTTCTATGTATGTCATGGTTGGCCATCCTAGTGATAGAAGTTTTACCTTTCAGGAAAGAAGCTTGTAAAAATGAATAGCTTTTATCCTGAGTCTCTGACCTGAGCAGGGAGTCTCTGCTTTCTGAAAAGTCATTTTTATCTGGCATTTTCTTATCTAAACTTTCCATTAATATCTACCATGCATGGTGCTCATTATAAAGACATGTAGCTTCTGAATCTTCAAAAAAAAATTTTTTTTTAATTTTACTGTGTTAGGTGTTTAGTATTTTATTGGATTTTAGGCTTTGAAAATTACTATTCCATGTATGATATACCAGAATTCTTGATAATGTAGCACACATTTGCTAATCATGCCAGATAATAAAGGAGTGTTCTATTCCCATAAGAAATTACACATGATGGCACTCATTTCCATCATTTATAATCAAGGGTAAGTTACACAGGCTAAATTTTTTTTTTTTTTGACTCTGGCTCAAAATTAATTTTAGTGGATGGGGAGCTGATCCATTTAAAAAAAATTTTTTTAAAGATTTTATTTATTTATTTGACAGAGAGAGACACAGCAAGAGAGGGAACACAAGCAGGGGGAGTGGGAGAGGGAGAAGCAGGCTCCCCACTGAGCAGGGAGCCCAATGCGGGGCTCGATCCCAGGACCCTGGGATCATGACCTGAGCCGAAGGCAGATGCTTAATGACTGAGCCACCCAGGCGCCCCTTACATTTTTTTTAATTAAAATTTTATTTATTTATATGGTGGGGGCACGAGCAGGGGGGACAGGCAAAGGAAGAGGGACAAGCAGATTCCCCATGGAGCAGGGAGCCCAATGCAGGACTCAATCCCAGGACCCCAAGCTCATGACCTAAGCCGAAGGCAGATGCTTAACCACCTGAGCCACCCAGGCGCCCTGATCCATTTCTTTAAATATAGTTTTAACTTATACATACTACAGAGTCTATATGAAGAAAACTTTAAAACTCCACTGCAGAGCACAACAAAGGAGAGAGAGAATTGGAATCAACTTTAAAATATATCTGATTTTTCAAGGGAAAGAGTCAATATCTTAAAACTATCAATTTTCTACTAATTTTATCAGAAATTAAAGCATGATAAAATGACTATAATGAAAATAGTTTGATTTTGGCACTTAAAAGAAAGATCAATGTAGGGGTGCCCTATATTAAAGATTTAAATTTAATAAAAATTAAAGCAAATATACAGGAAATCTCAAAGTTGTCTTTTTAAAAAGTATAATCTTGAGTAGGAATGTATTTTCTAATTAAGATGCAAAACCCAGGTGTCAAAAAACAGTGGCCCTCAACCTTGGCCACACATTAGAATCAGCTGAGGAACTTGTAAAAACTTTCAAACCTTGAACTCCACCCCAAATAAAATGATTCAGGACCTCTAGGGATGGGGCCCAAATCTGTTTTTGTTTTGTTTTTTGTTTGGGTGATTGATTAATACTTTTTTAATGCTCTATGGGTGATTCTGATACATGCTTAGACTTGAGAAAATTGCCACAAAATAAAATCTTTAGATTATCCCCACTCTGGAAACTATTCCAGATATTCTTGGCCAAGAAGGGCCCAACTGCCATTTTTATTTTGCAGCTGCCACCCTCCTCTCTGAGGCTTGCTGCTCTCTTGGCTTTCACCTACAAACAAAAGGACAGATCCTTTCCATTCTCAGAATGCTGAAAAACTTTTAAGGGTCCCTCAGTAGAGATGCTGGCAGAAAACAGAAGGCATGCTCAAATTGAGTCATTTGAGAAAAGTTTAATAAAGAGGTTGCATACAGATGGAACCATTCATATCTTGGTTGTGGTGGCGATTACATGAGAATCTACACATGTGACAGCATTTTATAGGACTATATAAAAAAATCAGTAAATTTGAAAACTAATGTAATCCCAGTAAAATCTACATTCTGGTCCATAGTATGATATCAATGTAAATTTCCTTATTTTGATACTCTTTCCTTTGTAAGATATTATCATTGGGGGAAGCTGGGGGAAGGTACACAGACTCTCTCTGTACTATTTCTTCAAGTTCTTGTGAGTCTATAATTTTCCAAAATAAAGTGTTAAAAAGAGAGACCGTATATGAGGATGTAAGTGAGGAGCAGGAAAATCACACAAGGGATGCTGTAGCAACCCAGAACTCAACTGTTGGGCCCAGTTTCCCACTCCCAGGCCTGAAATAACAAGAGGAGTCATTGGGAGCAGGCGTGAGGAGGGGGGAATGAGAGAGAGAGAGAGAATGAACACAAGCTGTACGAAAAGGGCTATCTGACAGGTGCTGTGACCTTGAGACAAGAGATGTCAAGTGAGCTAAGACATGGAATTCATTGAAACTGGGCTCTGGTTCATTGTCTGAAATTGATCAAAAGTAGTCTGGGGGCATGAGAGGAATTGTAAAGTTTGGAAGAGCCACTGGAAGGAAATTTATGAGGCAGGGTAAGATTTTACAAGGAGTCATTCTAGGAAAAGTAAATAATTACCAAACACATTTGTGATCATCTTTTAAACAGTAATAAATCTCACAAGCATTATATGATTGTATTTGTTGGGAATCTTCAGAGAAACAGACTCAATAGGATATATGCATCTACAGAAAATTTTATTATAAGGAATTGGCTCATGTGATTATGGAGGTTGAGAAGTCCTAAGATCTGTAGTTGGCAAACTGGGGACCAATGTCTAGTTCCAGTCTGAGCTTGAAGGCCTGAGAACTAGCACAGCTGATGGTGTAAATTCCAGTCTGAAAGCTGGCATACTCAAGAGCCAAAAAACTGGATGTTTTAATTCAAGTCCAAAGGCTAGAAGGAACTTCCCAGCTCAAAACAGTCAGGTAGGAGTCCTCTCTTACTTGTGTGAGAGTCAGCCTCTTTGCTCTTTTCAGACCTTCAGCTGATTAGATGAGGCCCACTCATATATGAAGCACAATCTGCTTCAGTCTGTCTGTCAGTTCAAACGTTAATCTCATCAAGAAATCTCTTCACAGACACACCCAAATATCTGTGCACCCTGTGGCCCAAACTGACGCATACAATTAACCATCACAATTATGGACATGCATATTTTTCTTACCAAGGAGTAACTCATCAGAAAAGATAGTTGAATGCCCCATTACTTTGTTTCACTCATAGTGAGATACTATGATTAATAAAACCCTTGGATATGGTCACTGAAAGAGTCTGATGATAAAATTTTTTTTCTTTCCTCACGCTGGCCATCCTTTCTGCAAGAGTGAAAAATTAATTGAATTCAAATATATTTTGCACATTTTGGAAATGTGCTCACTGGCCTAAGAGGTTCATCTGTGTTTTCGGTTGGCCCCAGTAAGAGTGTACTCATACGTGCCTATTACATTCCAACGGCAATCAACCTGATATAAACTACACAGAGCTCTTAATCTAAGAAGTGGTAAGTTGGAGAAGTAACACTCTGGGCACTAATATCGCCTATGCTTTTGTAAATCAATGTTACTTAATTTTTTTAGAACAGTAGGTAGCTAACCTCAAATCCCACTGTGCATGCCACAAACTACACCCAAAATACGATTCTTGACACAACTGCCACTTTTGCACTCAAGAGGCTATTGGTTTCCTCCTGGATCCTCCATCACCAGGGAAGGTAGGCTGAGACCACACACAAAATATCTTTGGTATAGGAAAAAAAAAAGGCCAAGTATCTACTATATGCATGAAAAATATTCCTTCTCATGCATTTGTTCATTTAGTCAACGGGTATTTACTGAGCACCTACTATGCACCTGGAATCATGACATGCTGGTATCTGATGTAAGAGTCCTTTCAGGTAGAGGGAGCAGAAAGTACCAGGAAGCCAGACCATGTAGGGCTTCCTTCTAGTCCATGGCTACTCAGAGTGAGATAAGAAGCCATATTCAATTACCTTTCTACAAAAAAAAAAAAAACCAAAAACGAACGAACGAAAGAAAAAAAGAAAAAGCTTTTTATTTTTAAGGTAAAACGTAAAATGAATAAATTATTTTAAAGATGTTATTTATTTATTTGACAGAGAGAGAGAGAGCATGAGCCAGGGGGAGAAGCAGAGGGAGAAGCCGACTCCACACTGAGCA
Source organism: Callorhinus ursinus (assembly GCF_003265705.2). Lineage (NCBI taxonomy): Eukaryota > Metazoa > Chordata > Mammalia > Carnivora > Otariidae > Callorhinus > Callorhinus ursinus. Next base: position 31,636,691 of record NW_027397078.1, read on the forward strand.
GGGAGCCTGATACAGGGCTTGATCCAGGACCCTGTGATCATGACCTGAGCCAAAGGCAGATACTTAACCACTGAGCCACCCAGGTTCCCCTGATTAAATTATTTTAAGATAGTAATGTTTAGAGAAAGTTTTAAACAAACTGTAGAAACTTAGTGTTTTCCATCTGTCCACACATCCTAAGGTGACTCCCAGTGAGTCACACCCTTGTATAATTCTTCTACCACCACCCCACTGAGTATGAGTGGGAACTGTCACTTGCTTCTACTAAACTGAATATGACAGATGTGCTGGGATGTCACTCTTATGACTACTTTTCGTTACATAAGTTTCCATCTTAGAGTGGAGAGAGAGACTCTCCCGCTGGCCGTGAAGAAGCAGTCACCTTGTGACCTGCCTATGGAGAGGGCCATGGGGCAGGGAACTGTGGGAGGCCTTTAGGAACCGAAGCCAGTCTCCAGCTGATAGTAAGAAGCTGAGGGTCTCAGTCCTACCACCACAAAGATCTGAATTCTGCCAACAATACATGAGTTTGGAATAGGACCCCAAACTCCAGGTGTTTTTCTTACCAAGGAGTTCTGTACCAACTGACACCTTGATTGCAGCCTAGTGAGATGCTGAGCAGAGAAACTAGGTAGGACCTGGACTACTAACCTTCAGGAACTGAGATAATAAATGTGACTTGTTTTAAGTCCCTATGTCTGCGGTATTTTGTTACAGCAGTAGAAAGCGAATGCACACTCTAACCTTGGTTTTCTCCTTAAGTTTAAGTAAAATTGTTTTTCCAACCTTCCTGGAGCCAGTTCTCTCTTGGGGCTTGTTCATAAGCTCAGGAACATTAACCAGTTCGGCATCAAAAACCCTTTTGGCTTCTCATAACCCCCCGTTTCCTGGTGAATATTCCTACTGCCACAGAGAAATTATCACTGAGGAACACTGATAATAGAAGTGGGAGACAGTATCTAGATTTCAGCATTCTTCTATGAGAATGTTCTTTTCTTCTTTCTTATCTTCATGCTCTCTACTTTGATGGCTCTCTTGGTTTTCTCAAAGGAAATCATGTCTGAAATCACCTATGTTGATGCTAAGTAAATAGGCCAGTGTTATTCATTTCCAATGAAGACTAGAGTTTATCTGCTACATTGTTTGACACAGAACAGGCACACAATAGCCCCAGCATGAAGCGCAGAGTTTTCTAAGAAGTAAAACAATGAGATAAATCAGATTGCTCCTAAATCATGTGCTGAAGTAACAATCCAGCCAAAGGCAGAACTTTGGGAGGATCAAGATTGTAATAACAGGAGGGGGCCCGAAGGGATGGAGTGGACATCCTTAGCGGCCCAGCCCAAATCCTAGGTACTGGCTGGCGCATCAGTCCTCCAGCAGTTATGACTATCAACTGCTAATAGGTCACAGCCTCCCCCTTCGAGAATTGGTTTTAGTCAAAAGGAAGCTGACTTACCCAGGACATTTTACACACACACACACACACACACACACACACACACACACACACACACAAAGGAGAGACAGCCAACAACCAATGATTGTCACTGACATGGATCTATTTTTAAAAAGGCAAGTGCTTTGTTACTGTATGGGTATATGGGACCACACTGTGGTGCTACTCATGTTCCAGAGGTCCCTGTTGGATCACGCTAAGGCTGGTCTTCAGCTGAGACCACATTTAGTTTTTTCCTGCTTTCCCCACTCATCTCCTAAGAGCCCTCTGTCAGGAAACCACTTGCACAAGAATCACCATCTCAGGTTCTGTTTCCAGGAAACCTAATCTAAGACAGAAGAGCTTCTCGAATGTTGTCAATGTTCTATTTCCTTTTTTTTCTCATTTGACAGCTTTATGAGATATAATTTATGTACCACACAATTCATATATGTAAAGTGTACAATTCAGCATTTTTTCACATTTTCAGAGGACTGTGCATCCATTATCACCATTTCACTTTGCAACATATTCTTCCCCCCTTAAAGAAACCAGGTACCCATTAGCTGTCACTCCTCATTCCCAAACACCCCTCCCCACCCAGCCCTAAGCAACCACTAATCTACTTTGTATCTCTACTGATGTTGCCTATTCTGGACATTTTATGTAAGTGTCATTATAATATGTCATCTTTTGTGACTGGCTTCTTCCACATAGCATAATGGCTATAAAAAAAAAGTGGACAGTGATGTTGTTGACAATAACAATTGTGGTCAAGGTTCATCCATGTTGCAGCATGTATCCACACTTCATTTCTTTGTATTGCTGGATAATATTCTATTCTATGCATATACCATATTTTATTTATCCATTCATCTGATAATAGACATCTGGGTTGTTTTCGCTTTTTAGTTATTAGAAATGATGCTACTATAAACATTCATGTATAAGTCCCTTACGTGGACATAGGTTTTCATCTCTCATGGACATAAGCCTAAGAGTGGAATTGCTGAGTCACATGGTAACTTACTTTATTTTTTAAATATTTTATTTATTTATTTGACAGAGAGAGAGAGACATTGAGAGAGGGAACACAAGCAGGGGCAGAGAGAGAGGGAGAAGCAGGCTTCCTGCTGAGCAGGGAGCCCAATGGGGGGCTCGATCCCAGGACCCTGGGATCATGACCTGAGCCAAAGGCAGATGCTTAACCGACTGAGCCACCCAGGTGCCCCCATAGTTTAACTTACTTTAAACTTTTCTGAAGTTTAAACTCAAATTCTTTTTCCAAAGTGGCTATACCATTTTACATTCCCACCAACCCCATATGGGGGCTCCAATTTCCCCACATCCTTGCCAACACTTGTTATTATTCACTTTTAAAATTATTAGTATAGCCATCCTAGTGGGAGTGGAGTAGTATCTCACTGTGCTTTGATGTGTATTCACCTAATGGCTAATGCTGGTAAGCATCTTTTTTGTGGTTATTGGCCATTTGTATATCTTCTTTGGAGAAATGTTTATACAAATCCTTTGCCCATATTTTAATTATGCTGTCTTTTTATTATTTAGTTGTAGTGTTCTTTATATATTCCTTATATATGCATATATATGTATATTCTTTATATATTCTACATACAAGTTCCTCATCAGATAAGTGATTTGCAAATATTTTTCACCATTCTGTGGGTTGTCTTTTCACTTTCTTGATGATATTGTTTAATGTTCTGTTTCTTGACCTGGATGTGGTTACATGTGTGTATTCACTTTGTGATAATTTAATAAAACTGTGCACTTTTCTCCCAAATCTCTGCTCAGGTCCAGTCAGATGAGGGCAGCAGGAACCTCTCCTTTTCCTTTCTAGAAGAGATTTTTCCAAAATTCAGATTTACAAGGGAAAGTTAGAACTAGTTCTTGGAATATTGTAACTCCTTTTTTTTAAATTTTATTTATTTATTTGAGAGAGACAGAGAGAATGAGTGAGAGCACAAGCAGGGAGAGGGGAGAGGCAGAGGGAGTGGGAGAGGGAGAAGCAGACTCCCTGCTGAGCAGGGAGTCTGATGTGGGGCTCAATCCTAGGACCCTGAGATCATGACCTGAGCCAAAGGCAGACACTTAACCGACTGACCCACCCAGGTGCCCCTGGATATTGTGACTCTTATAGACAGCTATTATGTCCTGTCTTCAGTAAGATCTGTTTGCCTGCACTTTGGAGAACAGCCTGGAGGAAGCAAAAAATGGGAGACTAATGAGCATGCTCTCTCTCCAACTCAGGGCATGTGGAGATGTTCCATATCTCTGAGACTCTGAGACATAAAATCTCCTCAGGGCCTTGGGTCTTTAGGAAAGACCATGCCCATCACAGACATCCAAGTTTGCCTTTGTGATGCACACCCTAACTTACCACCAAGGTCTTTGAATCTTCAAACACTTCAGTGATGCTAATTTGTATGCACTTGTTACCACACTGCCCTTCATTGATCTAGTCTAGTTGTATTCAAACTTTTGTTTAATACTAGACTCCAATAAAACCGAACTGCTCTGGTTGGAGCTGGGGGATTCAGAGCCCAGTTTGAAAACCACTACCTAGTAAATATTTACAGTTAGTGTGGCTGTGATCTGTAGCAGTAGCCTGTACAAAATGACTGTGGATGATCACAAATAGGTAAAAAGACATTGTCTAAAATATTTTGGAAAGATGCAGGTGAGAAGTAGTGTTAGTTTAGCAGAAATATCAAGGATGCTGGATCCTAGCTCTCCCTCCATCTGGGCTGGCTCCAAATCTTTAAGAGCTTCTACTAAATGTATCTAGAAGAGTAAAATTACAAACATCCAAAATGTCTGACAACAGGGATTTAAAAATGTTCAGTATAGAGCTGCATATTAACTATATATTATTTTGAAAATTTACACTAGAAGGTTAAGTTAAAAGGGTAGACATGCAAATTTCAAGTGCATTCTTTTCTTTTTTTTTTTCTCAAGTGCATTCTGGAGGACTGTGTAAAATATGTGTGTATAAATAAGAACAAAGACAAAAACAAAATTCACAAAGGAGAACCAGACTGTTTGGTACTACGGTGATTTATAAGGAGATTTAAAATTTTTCAATAACATTCCTTTTAATACTATATTATCTTTTAATTTAAAAAGCCTCAAAAAAGCCTTATTCTTTTTTTTAAGATTTTATTTATTTATTTGAGAGAGAGAGAATGAGAGAGAGAGAGAGAGCACAAGAGGGAAGAGGGTCAGAAGGAGAAGCAGACTCCCTGCTGAGCAGGGAGCCCGATTGTGGGACTCGATCCCGGGACTCCAGGATCATGACCTGAGCCGAAGGCAGTCGCTTAACCAGCTGAGCCACCCAGGCGCCCAAGCCTTATTCTTTTCTGAAAGATAAATTATAAAAATGTAAAAAAAAAGTACATATGCTATAAGAGCAAAAATGTCTTCTGAAGTGCCATGGCAGAAGAAAAGGTTTTTTCTCTCATTGTACTGTGGGGCCAAGGGCAGGCCATCCCACGATGGGCCACTTTGGCATGAAGATTATTTTGAGTTAAAAGCAATCAAAACCCAGCAGATTCAGGAAAATCTCTTAACCTACCCCTCAACTGCCTGCTTCGACCAAGAAGACAGCTATTCATAGAGAGTTGTCTTCACCTAGGGAACTCATCTGCCTCATAGGGCAACCTTTGTTTTCCAAACATCTCCTTTCACCTTCCTGCCAATAGTCTTTCTCCCCTTACAATCCCCAGACTCTTGGGATGCCTGAGTGGCTCAGTCCTTTAAGTGTCTGCCTTTGGCTCAGGTCATGATCTCGGGGTCCTGGGATCGAGTCCCACATTGGGCTCCCTGCTCAGCAGGGAACCTGCTTTTCCCTCTGCCTGCTGCTCCCCCTGCTCGTGCTTTCTCTCTCTCTCTGACAAGCAAATAAATAAAATATTAAAAAAAAAAATCCCCAGACTCTTACCCCTCTTTTTAGCCCATAGAAGCCTCTTGTTGCCTCAGTGTCTTTAGAATTTCATTTCTGTGTGGATTCCCCATACTTATGGAAATAAATTTGATTTTCTCCTGTTAATGTGTTTCATATCAATTTGATTCTTAGTCCAGCTGGAAGGATCTTGAAAGGCAGAGGAAATTCTTCCTCCCCAACAGTCCCATCAGCATCATTAAGATGGAAAATCAAAAGTTCCCAGGAACAATTGTTGGAGCCATGGGGATCCCAGTTGGAAATTTCATAACTGCTTTCTCAAGACATTATACAGAGGAATTATGAGTATAAAAGACAGCTTTGCAAGTGATAAGTTCTGCATGTTACAGAATACCCATAAAGCTAGTTCCTTAAATTACTAGTTTATATGAGAATTCTCCATACTCAAATAATCATGTTATTTTCTAGCACAGATTTTTGTTTAAGCTTCATTTTGAAATATTCTTAATTGGCTTACTGATTCTCCTGAGTGTCTCTTATATATCACTTGCTGGGAATCTAGCCAACGTTTAAGAATTTTCTTTTCTTTTTTAAAGATTTTATTTATTTATTTATTTGACAGAGGAGAGAGAGCGAGAGCAGGAACACAAGCAGGGGGAGTGGGAGAGGGAGAAGCAGGCTTCCTGCCGAGCAGGGAGCCCGATGTGGGGCTCAATCCCAGGACCCTGGGATCATGACCTGAGCCAATAACGACTGAGCCATTTATTTTCTTTTTTGACTAATGGGAAAGAAAAATCATTTTCCCTTCACCTTTCTAGGTTCTTGGCTGAGACACCCGTGTAATAAAAAGACAAATTGACAGGAGAAAAACAAACAAAAGTTTAACAACATATACACTTCCTGTACACATGGGAAACACCCAGGAAAACTGAGTGTCTCCCTAAAATGTCCCAAGCTGCCACCTTAAATATCTCCAGCTACAGACAAAGAAGATGTTGGGGGTGAGGCAGCCAGTTAAGGGAGGTTATCTTGCAAAGCACAGTAAACAAGGGTATGGTTGTTAGGCAAATTTAAGTTCTTGCCTCCTCCATTGATAAGAATTTCAAGAGGTTTAAAGTAATCCTTCTCTTCCTGGTACTGAGAGGGAGACATCCTTGCAAATGAGGATTTGCCTTACACATGTCAATGTCTTTTACAAAAGAGTAACATCCACTGCTTTCAGAGTTTCTCCTGTGTCAGCTGTTTCTTACAAAATAATCAGCCTAAAATAATCCTTATGCCAAAAGGCATATTTTGAGGTTGTATGTTTTGCTCCCCTTCACTAATAAGCAATATCCTTAAACTTGAGAAGCTTTAGCAAAGTGGATGGCCTAGCATGTTTCCAAAAACATAATACTCACAGCCACCAGATTGGCATGTTCTGCTTAATTTAGGAAGAGTTAGGAGAGAGCCTTGGGGGGGGGGATTTGAAAGAGCAAAAGAACTAATATGACATTCTCAAATTACTAACATCTTCTGTTTTGAAAGTGAAAGGCTATTTGTTTTTAACCAATGGATCCGTGGATTAACATCTGAACTAATGTGGGAGAAGAAAGGAACATTTGCAAACCACCCCCTTCCATATAGTTCTATAACTAAGGTTTTTTGGTTTTGTTTTCTTTTTACCTCAAAGAAAACTGGAAGGACAATTTAGGATCTTTCAACTCTGCTGAATGTGTTAGAGATCTTTTTTTTTCCCCCCTTAATTGAAGTATAGTTGACACACAATGTTACGTTAGTTTCCGGTGTTATGTTTGAGATCTTTTATTCAGTTTTTACAACTCTCTTTAAAAAGCTTCTACACTGGAAAAAATTCCATGATTAAGAATCTCAGAATCAAGAGCCTTCCCTCCATCCCCAAGCAAAAGGTGCCATGTCTTACAGGTACACATTTTACAGACAGGCTTACTTTCTTTCTACTTTTTTCCTCATTATTTATCTCCCCACCTAATTGTCGATTTTTACTGTGGCCCTGAGTCGGGGTATTTATGGACCAGGAATAAAGTCACCCTCAACATGGGAACAGAGAAGTAGAAGACGTTGAAGGAATCAGAAGCCAGGCCGAGTTCTTGGGCAAAAAGGCAGGAGAAGAGAATAGATAAATGGTCTCATGGTGTAATCTTAAGGATTACTTAATATTTTCTGGAAGGCCTGAGAAAGTTCCTGGGTCTTGATAAGTAGTTTTAATTTAAGCCAGGAAAGTCCAACCCAATAAGGTACCATCCCTTCTACTATCAGATGACCCTCCTTCAGTGTGATGGCTAATGGAAAAGGGGGATGTTTCTTATTGTGAGGCCAGTAAGTGAGGTAAATATCAGTGTTAGCCTAGAGAAACATGTCCAGAATAGTTTGTCAAAGCCAGGGTACCCAAAACAAGAACTCAGGAAGCAGGGATGATGAAAATGTGAGGAACAGCTCCCATCAGGCAAATGAGAAGAGTCTGGAAGTCCAGAAAGAGGAATAGAATGCCATAGTTGGGCCCTCCTGTTTGAATGGGTGGAACAGCTCCATTTGATGATAAATTGAAAACGTAACAGGACTCTGAAAGTCTGTGTGGATAATTGTTCATTCTAGTTGGATTCAAAAGATGACAAAAAAGACAATGGAACTTAGGAATTGAGGGTATCAACAACATCAAGAGACTGTTATAAAACAAAATTCAAATGAGTAAACTTTAAAGATCTTACTGGCTTTATTCAGGGATTCATGAATCCCTGAATAGTGAATCACTACCGTCTGGTAGATAGAAAGGAACACTGAAGAGCTAAACAAAACGGAAAACTTATAGGCAGAAGGGGGTACAGAATAAGGAAAGATTGGATTACCTCTTCTTTCTCTGGGGGATGGAAGGGGTCTTTCAGGTGGATTACATTACCAGGAAATTCCAGATTTACTAGTTTAAAATTACATTCCTGAAAGAGGTTGAAACTGCAGTTAAGTTAGATATTAAGTTTTGGTTTGGTGACATGAGCTTAGCACAACTTGACTCCACTTTGGGCCTGTTGTCTCTTTTTTAACAACCCTTATTCATGAATCATTCTAGGAACAAGTTCCCGACCCCCTCTTTATTTCCTAAACATGATGATGAGGTAATTTCATGAATGCATGAATAGTTATGTAGTGGTGGCTAAACAACTAGTCTTCCAATTAGTAGCTCATAAAAATGTGTTTGCTTCAGTTTCAGTTGTTTCAAGACCATTTATGCATCCATATTGGGTATTCGTCAAAACTCCCTTTGTGGCAAAAAGCTAAAATCCAAATCAAACTGTCATAAACAAAGAAAGGGATTTATTAGCTCACCTAGCTAAGAAAGTTCTGAAGATAGCTCACAGAACTGAATGAGGAGATACAAAAGCCAACCCCAAGGTAGGCTGTCAGAGCTAGGGAATGTAAAGCAAGGGTTGAGAGTTACAAAGTCAAAGAACCAGGGATGATGAAATGAAAAGGAACATGATCCAAAAGGCAGATGAGAAGAGTCTGGAAGAAGTCCAGAATCAGGGGCTAGAATGAGGAACTCAATGCCCTCTAGCTTTCCATCTATCCCTCACCTCTACTGATTTCTGCTTCTACTTGTGTATTGTTCTCTATTAGAAATAGTCTTGCTATCTATGGTAAATTAAACACCTTTCAGCAGTCCCTGACATACATCCCAACACAAAATCCAAAAGGAAGAGACATCTCCCATGCACACACACTTTGAATCTAGAGAATTCTAAAACAACAACTCTAATTGGCCTAGCTTGGGTCACATGGTTATCCCCTGGACCAATCACTGTGGCTACTGTGTCAAATGCCCATTCCTGTGGCAAGGGAAAACAAGGCACTGTAACCGAAAATCCTACCAGAATGCATGGAATGGGGAGGTGGGTGGGTGGGGAAGAGAAATTCCCCAAAGGGAAGAGAATGCTGAAACAGAAGGGGAATATGGAAGGATCACGGACAGATGAGAATTAACAGCTACCTGAGTCCTTATACATCTTGCATCCTCCATATTATCAAAGGATGATTATTCCTGAGGGCAAGCCACATTCAATCATTGACAGCAATAGTATGAAGCCATTTATCTAGTAATGTCCTTCATTTACAATTACACTCAAAAGTATAATTTTTTAAAGAGGAAAGCTGAGGGTATTAGTAAAAGTGTAATAAAACTTACTATTTCCATGTTGTAGTCAGAGCTCCAGTGGTGGAATGGAATATAGAATCACAAAGTTTCAAAGCTAATTGAGACCTCTCTTCCAATTCCTCATATTACAGGAGAGGAAGCTTGGCTCTGGGGAGTTCTGTGCCCAGACAATTCCCAGGGCTTGCAAGGAAAAAGGCCAGGATGAGAACACAGATCTGTCCGCCGACCCAGTATTCTTTCCACTGGAAAGAGCAGTATCTAAATACAAATAATAGCCCATTTTTCTACTTTTAAAATGGAAGAATATAGCATATTACCTTTTTCCATGAAGGATGTCTGCTTATTCATGGAAAATTTCATTTTCTACCCAACATAACTCCTTCAACACGACACTGATTGCATATTCCTTCAAAGTTAAGTGAACCAGTGGAGTTCCCCTCAAACATCAAAATGTGCTTCATTAAAAATAAGAGAATCGAGCTAAAAAATATTACTGTCAGCAGACCACACACACACACAAATGTTTTGAAGGAAGAGGGTGTAATATATGGAGGTTTACATGATTTTAAATAAGCTTGAATTATAAAATTTCCAAAAAACAATGCTTTATTTATATTTAAATTTTCTCATGACTTTTTATAAGGCAAATACATAACAAATTTAAATCACACAACCAAGTCTACACATTGAAAAAGGAGAGTCTATAAAATATTGCTCTTCAGTGCCAAGGAAGAACAGAATATGGAAGGCAAAATATTCGTTTTCCTGGAAACTTGAGTAAGAGTCACCTTAGGTCTGCTCATTTAATGTAATTTTTTAGATAAGGCTATTTTTTAAAAGGGAATTTTTAATATTTCAGGCATTATTTATGACAGTAGAATTAGTTTAAAGATAATAATGGTCCAGTTTATACTCACATCAATCACAAGGCCTCTTTAATTCAATTCAATACATATTTTTTGACTCTCCCCAAGTTTGAGGTCTTTTAAGGGATAAAAAGATAAGGCATCCGTTCATGAATCCAGTCAACAGATACTATCTCTGTGCCAGGCACTGAGATCGGAATAAAGCGTGAAAAAAACAAGTATGTGTAATGCACTGTAGAAAAGGAAAAATTCTTCTTACTACTACCCTCTTAGGTTCTCTGGCTGGGGCCCTATAAACTGGACTGACAAAAGACAGATTAACAAAAGAAAAGCACACAAATTTATGTAATAAAAGTGTTATAGGACATGAGAACCTTCATAAGGAAATGAAGACAGGAAGAAACAGTTAAAGTTGAGTGTTTTTGTACTAGGTTTGATGAAGAGTGGAGAGTTGTGAGAAAATGTGCCAGGACAAAAGGGCATGAACTAAAGGTAGTAAATTGGGGGAAACTTAGCAGGGCCTCTTCATTCAGATTCCTCTTAGTGTCCTTCCATCTTTGAGATAAGGATGCTCCCTTCCTCCAGGTATTGGAAGACCTCCTCTCACTTGAGAGTCTTATTATCTGCCTCAGAGTAGAAGGGGGAGGTCAGAGAGTCCTTCTTGCACCCGCCATTTCTCACACTCTTTCGATTTAAAATATTCAGTATGCCAAAGCACCATATTTTGTGGTAGTATGTTCTGAATGCCATCACTACTTTCAAGGAACTGATAAGTCAAGTCCAAGGGGGCAGACAAGAGAACAGAAACTTAGCAGAATGCACTTAAGAGGATAGGGAGGCAGGGAAGAGAGACTCTAACTCTGCCTTTGTGTCAGGGGAAGCTTCCCAAGATCTGAGACCGCTGAGTTCCAAACAGGGATTCCTAAAGCAGTTATCATGGTACCCCTCCCACATCCATTGGTTGTCATCCTATGTAGACGGTCTCTTTGTGCAAGTACCTAGACTTTCTGCTTCAGGGCCCTCTTAATCCACAAGAGCAAGCTTGTCCCTCACACCAGATAGGTGGGGGAGAACAAAGGGGTTACAGCTATGAGAAGCAGCCCTCAACCAATGGAGAATGGGATCTTGTGGGTAAATATCCCAACTTCTTCACCCTTGGATGAGGTCATAATGCCTTGGGAGCCCCTGAGGGATAGAGCCCAGTTGTCCATGGGAATAATCTGCTCATTAATACACGTCATATTAGCTCCCTTCCTTTCCTATTTTACTTTCCTATACCCCTTCCAGTACTTTCTGGTATTCTCCCAAATAGACCACTTGTACTCAAATCCTCACCTCATAGCCTACTTCTGGGGAGCCTGACCTAAGGAAATATACAAAGCAACTGGGAGATCTACTCATCAGCTAAATAAATCATGGTGGTTTTAAGGCACTAAGTTTTGGAGTGTTATGGTTATGCAACAAAAGCTAATTGATATAATCCAAAAAAAAAAGAACCAAGAAAAAACTATAACTGAGGTATGTAGAAAATCAATAGAGCAGTGGTTCTCAAACTTTACCTTGGATCAGAATCACTTGGAAGACTGATTAAAACACAGATTGCTGAGCCCTACCCCCAGAGCTTCTGATTCATTTGATCTGGGTTAAGGTTTAAGAATTTTCATTTCTAACAAGTTCTCAAATAATGCTATTGCTGCTGGTCCAGGGACCACACTTTGAGACTCCCTGGAGTTCACAGAAGCCAAAAGACAAAGTATTTCTAGAATAGAGCATTATTCAACTCTTTAAAATGCTACTGAGAGATCTAGTCAAATGAAGACCAAACAATAACTATAGGATTTCATAAATTATGACCAATGGTGACATTGACAATAGCAATTTTGGGGGGGGGTTGGCAGTCAGTTTGGAGTAAGCTGGGAAGAGAATGGGAGGTGGGAAAGTGAAGACAGCACAGAGACAGCTCTTGCAACAAAAATGTTGGAGGAGTAAAGGGAGATATAGGGTCGAGGAGATTTTATTTTTTTATTTTATTTATTTATTTTTTAAAGATTTTATTTATTTATTTGACAGAGAGACAGCGAGAGCAGGAACACAAGCAGGGGGAGTGGGAGAGGGAGAAGCAGGCTTCCCACTGAGCAGGGAGCCCGATGTGGGGCTCGATCCCAGGACCTTGGGATCATGACCTGAGCCGAAGGCAGACGCTTAACGACTGAGCCACCCAGGCGCCCCGGGGTCGAGGAGATTTTAATTTGGGGAAGTTGGGGATACTAGGGAGGGTTTGTGTGCTTATGGTAGAAGTCCAGTGGAGAAGAAAAAAGTGATGTACAAAAGAAAGGATAACGGAGCAAGCAGTCCTTGGGGATGGAGGCAGAGCACCTTTGATAGAAGAAGGCATATAATTTCCATCATAGCTGTGTGAAGAATGGCAAATATGGAAAAGATGGCCTTCTGTCTAATGACTTCAGTTTTCTCAATTAAGTATGAGATGTCATAAGCTGACAGTGTGGGGAGGGAAAGGGGGATAGCAGCATTAGGGGAAAAAATATGAGATTCTAATCTCTTGAACTGAAAACAAAATCTTCTTGCTCCCTGAAACGAAAGTGTCTGTCAACATGAATGTCACTTAGGGATAAAGACATAGGACATTGACATGGGACATTTATTTCATGCAACTAATTTGCACACCTTGTGCCTAGATGAAAAAGGAACTGAGTATGCATGTTACTGGATCAGAACTCAGTATACTTTTTTCCAGTTTTGCTTTGCTTTGAAAAGATTCTGGATATTTTCTAGGAATGCATGAGAATTATGACAACCAAGGCTGGCTGGGAATTACTGACAATGGTATGGGATGATTTCTGGAATATGTGAAGGAGAAGTTGCAGTCTAGTGCGTCCAGTGACCCGCACTAGCACCCTGATTGCAACTGCACTATGAATTCTCATTTCAGAAAGAACAGGCTTTCAGTTGGGATTTAATGCAATTTTAAGATCTAATTCTTAGTGATTCATGAAATATGACTATTAGGAAGATGGTCTTATAAAAATTGTCCATCCAAAACTGTGTGTGAGAGCTGCTTAAATGTAATGTCTGGTATATTTTCACTGGTTAATTTTATATTTGCTTTAGTTTTTTTATTACTTAAAAAATATTATGTTTTCTGGTTGTCTCTGGTTGACTTTTTTAGTTTGTTGATGATTTTGAGAGTGCTAGGTGAGGTACTGTGTGTGTGTGTGTGTGTATATATATCAAATATTTATATATATATCAAGTATTTATATATATATAAAACTACTGATGAGATTAATATCAAGTTAGAGATTAATAAATGTATACTCAGACTTGTGAAAAAGTTCCTTTTGTCAGTAGTCTGACCTAAATGGTTTGGCTATTTCTAAAGTTGAATGGGACAGAAGTCCATCCTTTGGCATTGGAGACCTATGAAACCAACATTTACTTTTTTTTCAATGTCCCGTTCCATGCACTAGGGCCTTTACATCTTGCCTTCCAAGAGCAACCCAGGGCTTCTGTGAAGTGAGCTGGCACCAAGTCCTGTGTGTAGTGCAAAAGATGGCGTTTGTAGAGAGAGAGAAACCAGAGGAGCCCTTCATGACAACAACCACAGTTTCCAAATAGGTTCTCTAAGGAGATATAAGAGAACACTATACAACAGGTCATTCAAGAATGAAAAAGTAAAAATGAGCATTAGGCATGCTCCCACAACTTCGCCTTTGAAGCACTTATCCCAAATGTAATCAATGAAGTGATTATGTAATTATTTGTGTAAAGTTTATCAAGCCCCTCTGACCGAAAGTTCTGTGACGGCAGGACGATGTCTTTTTTGCTCACCACAGTATTTCTGGGGCATAGAACAGTGTCCAGCATACAGTAGACATGCAGTAAACTTGATGCAAGAGTCAGCAGTGAAGGCATTCTGATATAAAGGACAGAGGGTGGCCAAGCCGACCATCAAATGAAAAACAAACAGAGCTGTTTGGAAAGAGAAGGTTGGAATGCACAAACTGTCCTGAGCTGTTCAAACTCAAATATCTAGAGCAGGAGTTTTACAATTCTTAAAACTAGTATTTTTCCCTGACAACCATAGTTGTCATTCTCTATTTATGGGGATTTGTTCTATTGTCCAGAGCGATTTGACCTTTGGGTACCTCTGTGCTCTTCTTTGGAGAAAAGCCCATTTTCCCCCTTTTTCAGAATCCATGTTATGGAGTGGAAGTGACCAAAAGGTTGTAAATAGGAGAATGGCCTGATCAGATTTGGATTGTTAAGAAATCTTTTCACCTGGCTCCTGTTGTCAGAGTTTTGAGCTTTTGTTCATATTATTCCCTATACCTAAAATGCCTGTATTAGTTAGCAGATAGGTTTGGATGCGTGTAGTGGCTTACACAATAGGAGTTTTCTTCTTTCTCTCAAATAGTCCAGAGGTAGGTAGGAGGCCCAAGGATAGCGTAGCAGATCTATTCCATGAGGGCACCCAATAACCAAGTCTCTATCATATCTGACACTATGCTGTCCTTATTATCATGGTCTAAGATGATGTGATACCATGATCACAGTCTAATCAATAAGATGAAGACAGGAGGGTAGGAGAGTGCATAAAAGCATGCCTCCTTCCTTTTATGGATGGTTTGCCTAAGTTTCTGTCTTTCTGGCCATCTCACTGGCCAGAGCTTAATCACATGACCACAACTAGTAATTAGGGAGGCTGGGACAAATGTAGTCTTCATTCTGGGAGGCCAGCTGTCACCTCTCATTTGGCTTCTGGTTCCCATGTTCCATTTACCAGTCCTCCAGAAGTGCTTTGGGCAAGTCAAGCATTCTCCGGGATATTTGTAAATTCTAGGTGGACAGATAGACAAACCACATGGGGACCCTCAGATCAATTGCTCTAGGTATATTTATTTTATTTTAATTTTTTAAAGATTTATTTTTATCTATTTTAGAGGGGGGGGAGGGGCAGAGGGAGAGCCGGGGGAGGGGCAGAGGGAGAAGGAGACAGTCTGAGCACAGAGCCCAACCCTGGGCTCGATCACAGGACCCTGAGATCATGACCTGAGCCGAAACCAAGAGTCGGATGCTTGACCAACTGCACAACCTAATCACCTCTAGGTATATTTATTTAGGGCTGATTTGAAATACCATTAAATAACCTTTTATTTAATCAACACCATAAAAAATCTTTATTAGTCATTAGGATCAAATAACATTTAGTGAATTAGTTACTTAGTTAGAAAGGGTTTAAAAAAAAAAACAAGGGGCGCCTGGGTGGCTCAGTCATTCAGCGTCTGCCTTCAGCTCAGGTCATGATCTCGGGGTCCTGGGATCGAGCCCCGCATCGGGCTCCCTGCTCCGTGGGAAGCCTGCTTCTCCCTCTCCCACTCTCCCTGCTTGTGTTCCCTCTCTCGCTGTCTCTCTCTCTCTCTCTCTCTCTCTCTGTCAAATAAATAAATAAAATCTTAAAAAAAAATAAAAATAAAAAATAAATTAAAAAATCCCCCAAAATGTTCCCCATGTTTCTTCCAAGTCAGACAGAAATTGATAATGCAATAGTCTCACAAAACTCATATTATTTTAAAAACAGTGACTTGTTTGGTATAGTTACAGAAAAGAATAAGGCCCAAGTAAAGAGAGACAGACCATGGAGTGAACTGCAAACAGGTACCCAACTGAGTCGATGAGGGGAAATAGCAGAGAGAAAGGGGTTGGACATAAAAAAAAATCCCAGTTTGTTTATGAGCAATCAGAGGCTATGATGGTAGATTTTAATATAAAGATAGGATCATGGCAAACCGCTTCCTCTGAGCTTATCCCCAAAACAGATGCAAATGCTTGTAGTCCTGTCTCTAGAGTCTAGATAGGAGCCTTGCCTAAGTAAGGGGGAAATGTTAATTAAAACTGTGCATCGGTGTATATGTGTGTGGCAGGGGGAGTTTGATGGGGTTGTGGGCTAAGAATTCCCGAATTAAAACCAAATAAGAATGAGATGATTAAAGTAGGAACAAGTGAAATGTAGGTAGGTGTCAGGGCTCTTGAAATAAGCAATCTGAAAAAAAAATCAAAGTAACAAAAAACGGAGACTAACTATTGTTAAATGGCTTCATCTCAGAAATATACTTGTTGCTGCTTTGGGCAACAAGAGTGATTATCCTTATTTAAGAACAACGGGGGCTGAGTTTTGGACAGTGACTAGAGGCTTATTTACAAGAGAAGACATCTCAGAAAAAAGATGGTTACATGGTACATTTATCTCACTCCTTTAGAACTGAGGAGAATTGATTTATACAAATGTTTATATGTTATACCTTAATTTAGTGCAATATGAATTGTATTAATTTGGGAGGGGGGCATCTTCCTAAAGGCCACAATTAAAGATATAGGGTCTTGGGGCGCCTGGGTGGCTCAGTCATTAAGCGTCTGCCTTCGGCTCAGGTCATGATCCCAGGGCCCTGGGATCCAGCTGCACTTTGGGCTCCCTGCTCAGTGGGAAGCCTGTTTCTCCGGCTCCCACTCCCCCTGCTTGTGTTCCCCCTCTCTGTCAAATAAATAAATAAAATCTTTTTTAAAAAAAGATATAGGGTCTTATGCAAGGACATAACATTTAACTTTTAGTGCCAAATAATATTCCTTCTAGTCTAGAACAACCCAAACGTCATAGAGACGAGAGTCATAGTTTCTTCAAGTGAGGAAGAACCTTGAAGATTTCTTAAATCAACTTAACCATCACCACTGCCTTTTTACAATGTATCACTTGAATCACTCAACTTTTATTCCTGATAGGAAACATTACAAAGAGGTAGACTTTTCTAAGTTGTTACACAATTAATAAACCACACATTACAGAATACAGTAAAAATACTAGAAATTCACAAAACAAAAAACACTATGAAAGACTGTTCAGTGTCACAAGATGTGCTTAGTGACAAGGAAGAGAATTATTAATAAGACCACATTATGTTCAGTTTAGCCAAAAAAAAAAAAAAAAAGATCCTCATAGTTTAAACTTCTTCCCTTCACCTCTGAGGGAAAAAAAATTTAATATATTCAGGTACATTTTGTTCCATCTGTGTGCTTGAAGATTATAAACTTAGGGCTAAAGGTATTCTATAGAGGAAAAAAATTATATATAAAATTTAAAAGTAATTCACTTAGCATAATACTCTCTAGCTCCAACCACAACATTGCAAATGATTACCAGAGGGGAGGGGTATGGGGGGGTGGCTGAAATAAGTGATGAGGATTGGGGAGGGCACTTGTGATGAGCACCAGGTATTGTATGTAAGTGTTGAATCACAAAATTGTACACCTGAAACTAATATTACACTGTATGTTAACTAACTGGAATTTAAGTAAAATTTAATAATAATAGGGGCGCCTGGGTGGCTCAGTTGGTTAAGCAGCTGCCTTGGGCTCAGGTCATGATCCCAGGGTCCTGGGATGGAGTCCCACATCGGGCTCCCTGCTCAGCGGGGAGCCTGCTTCTCCCTCTCCCTCTCCCTCTGTCTGCCGCTCCCCCTGCTTATGTTCCCTCTCTCTCTGGCTCTCTGTCAAATAAATAAATAAAATCTTTAAATAAAAAATTAATAATAATAATTAAATTAATTAATAAAAACTTGAAAAAAAACTTGATAAATCACTATCGCAAAGGGAAAAAAGAAATTCAGTAGATGGTTTCCATATGGAATAAATAAAAGTAAAATTTAAACAAAGTAGGACTGATCAGATTTTACTTTTTCGGGGGGGAGGGAAGGAAAATTGAACACATAACCTTGACAGGTATGGAGCTATGGAAAAGCTTAAAAAATATGTGTATATGAATTGAGAAAAATTTTAAACTATTAAGTCACTACTTTAAAACAACTCCCCAAAGTTGGTTTCTCATGCTGAGCTTCAAATATTATTTTAAATAGACATAAAAAGAAAATAGTGCTTTTATAAAAGGCAAGGTAATTTATGTCCAAATTTGTAAAGGAAATACAAGCAGGGGGTTCTTCTGCCTTTTCCCGGAAACATCGACACTGAGACCCAGGATGAACCTCTGAACCTCCCTCTGCATCACTATGATAGGAAGAGGTTAAATTAAATTAAAAGAATGGTCTAAGGACCAATTTTTTCTTCAGATACTTGTATTTCATAAAATAAAAGCCAAGTAGTTGAGGAAATTTTTACCTTTATTGAAAACTTTGTGTATAAGATTATTTAAATTCTTTTTATTTTTTTAAGTAGGCTCCACAACCCGTGTGGAGCCCAGCATGGGGCTCAGACTCAAGACTGTGAGATCAAGACCTGAGCTGAGATCAAGAGTCGGATGCTTGACCAACTGAGCCACCCAGGCACCCCTATTTAAATTCTTTAATAAGTAGTTTTCATGTAAGTCAGTTGGCTCAGTGACATGTACGGGGTGTGTATGTACACATAACTACTTCACGCATCCAGCTTTTCAGACCAGACCCTTGGAGTAATCCATGACTGCCTCCTCCGTTTTCCTCATCTCCAAAATCAATTCTTCAATGAATCGTGGCAGCTCTACCTTCAAAGCAGATCCCACATTTGACCACCTCTCACTGCTGCCACTGCCACCCTCATTGTCCAAGCCCATCACCTCCCCCACCTGCCACAGCCTCCTAACTGGTTTCTCCACTTTCTCTTCCTATAGCTCCCCGGTCTGTTCTCCACAGAGTAACCTTAAAGAACTTTGTAAAACCAAATCAAACCATGTCAGTCTCCTGCTCATAATCCTCCAATGGCCGTCCCTGTCATAGTCCGAGTGAAACCCAAACTCCTTCCCAAAGCCAAACAGTTTTATATAATTTGGTCCACGCTTTTCTCTCTGACTCTCCTCATTCTGCTCTGGCTAGCCCCCACCCACCCAGGCTTCATCCTGGTCTCTATAAATAGTGTCAAATACTGTGCCTTCAGAGATGCTGCCCCTGACCACCTCGCCTGAAACAGCTACCAGCTGCCCACTCAGTGTCCATCTCTTCCTGCCTTTTTTTCCCATAATATTTGTCATTCACCTTATACATTTATGGTGGGTTTTCTTCTCATGAATATATTACTATATTCTTGATTGCAAAGTTTGTTGTGTGACAGCTTAGAAAAGTCTTTTTATAATGTTTTCTAAAACATGAATAAAATTTTAATGGTTCCAATAAGAATTTAAAGTAAATAACAGGTCTCAGTTTTGGGTGCCTGACTGGCTCAGTCGGTAGAGCATGCAACTCTTGATCTCGGGCCTGTGAGTTCAAGCCCCACGTTGGGTGCAGAGATTACCTAAAAAGAAAAAAAAAGAAAAAGAAAGAAATTGTGGGGAAAAAAAATAGGGTCTCAGTTTTCTTTTATCTTCAAAATGGCAGTGGTGGTGGTAAAGTTAGTTTGAAAATCTTCATTTTTTATCTGTCCTCACTAGAAAGCAAGTTCTATGAGGACACAAACTTTGTCTGTCTTGCTCACTTCTATACCCCCAGTACATGTAATAGCGTCCAGCATTAAGATAATGTTTAATAAGCATTAACAAAATTATTTTTTAAAAGATTTTATTTATTTATTTGACAGAGAGAGAGACAGCGAGAAAGGGAACACAAGCAGTAGGAGTGGGAGAGGGACAAGTAGGCTTCCCGCGGAGCAGGGAGCCCAATGCAGGGCTCCATCCCAGGACCCTGGGATCATGACCTGAGCCGAAGGCAGACACTTAACGACTGAGCCACCCAGGCGCCCCATTAACAAAATTATTTAATTGATGAATTAAGTCAACGTGTATATACTTACATATGCACTGACCCTGGGGCCGCTGGAAAACCTGGGTTCACTACCTGGTCACATCCATTTACTCACGTTCCATACAACTGTTATCATTTCCTAGTTTTATGTGATGAAAAATGAACTCTTCCCAAATAAAGAAATCATCAAAACACAGTGCTGTGGGGCGCCTGGGAGGCTCAGTCGTTAAGCATCTGTCTTCGGCTCAGGTCATGGTCCCAGGGTCCTGGGATCGAGCCCCGCATCGGGCTCCCTGCTCCATGGGAAGCCTGCTTCTCCCTTTCCCACTCCTGCTTGTGTTCCTGCTCTCGCTGTCTCTGTCTCTGTCAAATAAATAAATAAAATCTTAAAAAAAAATAATAAAAAACACAGTGGCGTAAGAAGTACTGGGATCTGTGGGAATACACATCGCAATGCAGAACCCAGACTGGCCCTGCTGTGGAAAGAAGAAGAGATGGGGTCAGGGAATCTTCAGAGAGGTGCTGGCACCTCAGCGAACCAAGTAAAACAAAGCGGGAAGGAAATTCGAGCATAGAACAGAGAGAGCAGACCAGTTGACAACCAAGTTGGTCAGTTGGATGGTGATGTCACTCTCTGAACCGAGAGTACATGAAGGGAAACAGGTTTGATGGGGAGTTTAATTTTGATCATTTTCGCTGCCTTTGCACAATGTACCAGTTCAATGATATAACTAACTGATCAGTGCTCTAGCTCTGGAAAACAAAACCAACAAAAATATTTCTTCTTTTTTTTTTAAGATTTTATTTATTTGACAGAGAGAGAACACAAGCAGGGGGAATGGGAGAGGGAGAAGCAGGCTTCCCGCTGAGCAGGGAGCCCGATGCGGGGCTCGATCCCAGGACCCTGGGATCATGACCTGAGCCGAAGGCAGACGCGTAGCGACTGAGCCACCCAGGCGCCCTCTTCGTTCTTTTTTTTTTTTTTAATTTTATTTATTTATTTTAGAGAGAGAGCACGCACAAGCAGGGGAAGGGGCAGAGGGAAAGAGAGAGAATCTCAAGCAGACGCCCTGCTGAGCACAGAAGCCCGACGCAGGGCTCAGTCTAACAACCCTGAGATCATGACCTGAACTAAAACCAAGAGTTGGATGCTTAACCCACTGAGCCACCCAGGCACCCCTATTTCTTTGTTCTTCATGTGGTAGGCCCATTAGTTATTCATCTTGTAATCTCTGTAGCTTGGTACAATGCCTGCCACATAATAACTGCTTAATTTCTTTCCTTGAATTACATTGAATCTTCTGATAGATACATTTTTGGTAAAGTTTTAATTAATTCCAGGTTGACAAATGAGAATTGCTTTTCTTTCCTTTTCATTAGAGGTCTCCACATTCTAAGATCCTCTTCTTGAGCTTCTGTACATTCTTCTCCACATTTTTACCTCCATGTAAACAAGCACCTTCTTTGCATAGCATATGCTCCATAAATAGGTATTCTTATGGGAATATTTATTCTCTTCTGATTCAAACATGTGCCAAATACAAAGACCCAGCTTTAGAATAGGGATCAGTAAACGATTTTCTATAAAGGCCCATACAGTCTCTGTCAAAACTACTCAACAGTCATTGTGGCACAAAGGCGGCCACAGACAATACATAAACGTGTAAAAATACATGGCCATGTTTCAGTAAAACTTTATTGTAAAAGCAGGAAGCAGGCTGTATTTGACCCTCAGGCTGTAGGTTGCCAATCTCTGCTATAGAGTCATATAAACACAAGTATATATAGGCATACATGTAAATAATATATAGATATGTACAAGTTATAAAACTCATTTTAGCAATTTTGAGGAAGAAAAAAGACCAAGATCATATTCTTACAAGACTGACTGAAATAAAACCTTTTCTAAACTATACTACATTCGTTTCTCTTTTATATTTAACAACATCAGATTCAAAGCACACCCCATAAGAAAAGACCAGGGCATCATTTCTGATCTTCCTCACTGCCAGCATTCTCCTATGTTACTGACAAGTGTTCTCTTTTCAAAAAGCTGCAGTCCAAATAATTTCTTTCATCTTCATTTTCACAGAGCAAGTTAATACCTAATTAAAATGCCAACTCAATTAAAGATGAAAATCTCAAGTTAGTATTGACACCATTGAAAAAAAGGGCTAGGGCGCCTGGGTGTCTCAGTTGGTTAAGCAACTGCCTTCGGCTCAGGTCATGATCCTGGAGTCCCGGGATCGAGTCCCACATGGGGCTCCCTGCTCGGCAGGGAGTCTGCTTCTCCCTCCTCTGACCCTCCCCCCTCTCATGCTCTCTCTCTCTATCTCATTCTCTCTCTCAAATAAATAAATAAAATCTTTGGAAAAAAAAAAAAGAAAAAAGGGCTAACCTCTCAGACTTCAATGATTTTTTTATAGTTTTTAAAGAAACCCAAATCTAATATTGTTTGTCATGTTGCCCACCAACCGGAGGTAGGACTGAGTCACCGGGATCTGTCTCTCTCTGTGCTATAAAAAGGAGCTTAATGTTCTGGTCAGGAACCACTGAAACTTAGTATTGATTTTCGTGCTCAATTTCTCTTCTAAGTCTTGGTCTTTCACTTGAAGATAATTTCATTACTATCAGGAAGCTCAGGCAACATGGAATGAACAGTAGGAAACTAAGTTCTTTAAATGGATTTGGCTCTTACTTCCATCTGCTAGCTTAGCCAGGCTGCTTTCCTCAGTTAGAACGTGGTGCTTCACCACCTCTAGAGGAATATCCTTTTGAACATATATAGTGCTTTTGGAAGAATTTAAAATTACCTCTCATAGCAAATAATTAACTGAACATCCATGGGCAAATTGGAAAGATCTTGCTTTCCAGCCTTCTCTCTATGTATTTGATTTATTGTTATCTGAGGCTCTTGCCAATTATTGGCAGAAACTAATTGGTTCAATGACAATTCAATCCCCTGTTTTTTTATGAGGTAGCAACTCTCGAGCAACCATGCTCTTAATCACATCTCTCCCACAAGAAGGTAGAACACAAAGCTTTCTGTAAAACTTTGGTCTTCAAAGGAAAAAACAAAAACAATGAAAATGTCCAGCAATAGGGAAATTGTTAGATAACTTACAGCAAATTCATATGGAATATTCATTCATTATTCTTCCAACAAATGTTTATGAGGCACCTGTTAGGTGCCAAGCACTTTTCAGATACTGCGGAAAACAAAAGTGAAATAACACCAAAAGGATCTCTAATCCCTGGCCTCTTGGAACTTACATTCCAAAGGAGAAAAACAGCAAAAGCTAAGTAAATAGATAAATGAATAAAGATAATTTCACAAAGCAGTAAGTGCTAAGAAGGAAAAAATGTGATGTTCTGGAAGGATTAGAAAGCAAGGAAATGTCTTTTCATAATATGTTTAGTGGTAAAAGTTAGACTATAAAACATCAAGATCCCAACTACATAAAAATTATACATTTAAAATATCCTTGAAGAAAATGTTTTAATATTAATAAAAATTATCTCTGAGTTGTGGGGTTATGGATATCATTTCAGATAGGATAGGCTAGGTCTTGCTGCAGGAACAAATAACTTTACTATTTCAGGGGCTTTAAAACAGCAAAGGTTTAGTTTTCATCATCCAGGTTCTGTTGATGGTTCTAGGTGACTCTCTTAGACCGCTATCCTCTTTCTGAAGGCTCAGTGTTACGTGGCCATACCAGCGTGGGTTTCCACGATCGCTGAGGCAGGGGAGAGAGAGGTGGGGATTCAGACACTGGCAATTAAACACTCTTACTTATCAGTGATACATGAACTTCCACTCACATTTCATTGGCCAAAGCAAGTGCCTACCTTCAAGGGGGTAGGGAAATACTATCCAACATGTGCCTAGAAGGAAAGGAGAAGCAATGACTGGTACACAGGGTAACATGGGCCCACAAGTATTTTTTACTTTCTTTCTTTTTTTTTTTTAAGATTTTATTTATTTGACAGAGAGAGAGAGACACAGCGAGAGAGGGAACACAAGCAGGGGGAGTGGGAGAGGGAGAAGCAGGCTTCCTGCTGAGCAGGGAGCCCGATGTGGGGCTCGATCCCAGGACCCTGGGATCATGACCTGAGCCGAAGGCAGACGCTTAACGACTGAGCCACCCAGGTGCCCCTTTACTTTCTTTTTTATACTTTTCTATGTTTTTCATATTGGTTTAGTGAACATGTATTTGCTTATGAGTGAGGAGGAAAAGGGTTTTCTGTGAAGGAAAACTGACTCAGATTAAAAGCAGATTATTCTGTGCTTAGGTAATTCCCTGGGGGGAACTGTTCTCAAACTTTGAAATACCACTCATACCCTAAACAAGAAGAGGTAGCCTGTGGCTTTCTGATCAATTCATCAAGTTCTTAGAAGTGATAGGAATTAAACATTTATTGGGTGCCCCTTTCCTTTAAAGGCTTAGATATGCCTGTAGTTATTCAATGTAATATGGTTTTAATAACAGGATTGGAAAAGGTCACAATATGATAATTTCTGAATTTGGGGTCCTGTCCTCTGTAGGTGAGCATTTGTATGTTAGTCTTAACTACCCCATTAAACATTCTGGCAGAAGAGAAAAAAGAAACTAAAACAGCTCTGGCCTGCAGTTAGTTCTAGATGAGAAGGAAGTGAGGGCAGAATCTCGTCCCAGCATGCAGCACACTCCTGTGCACTTGTTCATGGCAAGTGTTTAATCCATTTTGGTTAAACTGACTGGAGAAAATTAAAGCATCATAAGAAACAGACATTAGGGGCGCCTGGGTGGCTCAGTCAATTAAGTGTCTGCCTTCGGCTCGGGTCGTGATCCCAGGGTCCTGGAATCAAGTCCTATGTTGGGCTCCTTGCTCAGCGGGGAGCCTACTTTTCCCTCTGCCTGCCACTCCCCCTGCTTGTGCACGTGCTCTCTCTCTCCCACTCTCTCTCTCTCTCTCTCTGACAAATAAATAAAAAAAATCTTTAAAAAAAGAAAGAAACAGACTTCGGACAAAAAACTAAGGGTTTGGTTATTTTCTAGCAATGATTCTCAACTGGAAGTGATTTTGCCCTCAGGGGACATTTGCTAAAGTCCAGAGACATTTGTGGTTGTCACAACTTTTAGAGGGGGTGGGGGCATCTAGTGAGTATAGGCCAGTGATGCTGCTGAACATCTTGCAATGCACAGGACAGTATCCCCTGCCACACACACATAGACAACAAAGAATTATTCTGTTCCAAATGTCAACAGTGCCGAGGTTGAGAAAGCCTGCTTTAGGTCAGGTTCAGAGCTGTTACCGAGGGTATCTCTGAGCTCCAAAATCACCCCAGAAACTGAAGTTTTCTGCTCATTTGCCCATCAACCAACATAAAGTCCTCTCAGTCTCCTAGATTACCACTATATTCTTACTAACTTTCTGGAACAGGGTGAGGGGGCTTTGTCTTCCCCTCCTCCCTCAGCATTAAGAAGTCTATATACACTGATGTCATAATATCGCTCTACATGGAAGCCCAGTGTTGACATGCAGCATTAGTCATTGAATCTCACAGAAGCTCATCAGTGTCTCCAGCCAAACCTTCCTCTTTGTTCTGACTTAAATAAAGCCTCTTTAAAAGGGCTCTTCTAAAAGCAATCCAGTAAGATGCTACAAAGTATGCCAAATCCAATTACTTTCTGCATTCTTGCCTACTATTTGGAAAAACCAGTCCTCCCTAAGCCACTAAGGTCATTCAAAAAACATGCCAAGGTGACCACATTAAAGGAAGTGGAATCTTAATGAAGGCCCTGACACCCACAAAGTACTAATGAGAGGGCAGGATTGGCCTCTTAGTCAAGAGTCTCAAGCGTGCCCAGAATATTAACAGACATTTTTTATTCAGAGGCAAATGGCTCTCTCACAACAACAGAGATGATCCACTAATGTCTGATTCAGATGTTTTGTCACAGAATGAATCAGCAGAGCTGTTAATAAGTACTGCAATAGTATACAGCATGAACAATACTGGCTTTCAATGTGTTCTCTGTTTTCATGGAAGCAGTTTTCTTTTGGCTCAGAAGCTGATATGTGGTCCACTCTGATGATGTTTTCTACCTCTCACCAAGCAAAGTGCATTAACCTGGTGGGCAAGGAGCATTAAGGATGCTATGGAAGCCACAGGTGAGGAAGGAGGAGGGGGTCTTGATAGATGCTGGGTCTCCCTGTGTAGTCCAACTCTCTTACCCAAGACGTTGAGGGTAAAATGCTAAAGACAAGTGCATTTGTTTTCTATGATGCAGAACAAATTACCACAAACTTAGTGGCTTAGAACAACATACATTTATTATCCCACAGTTTTCATGGGTCCTTAGCTGGGTCTCCTGCAATCAAAGTGTTGGTGGGAAGAGGGGTCTCATCAGAGACTCATGGACTTCTTCCAAGCTCACTCAGATTGTTGGCTGAATTCAGGTCCTTGTAGTTGGAGGACAGAGGCTCTCAACTCCTAGAAGGCATCCCTTTCCATAGTTGTTCACAATATGGCTGTTTGCTTCTTCAAGGCCAGGAGGAGAGCATCTTGCCTGCTTCAAGTCTCCTCTTTCAGGCAAGGTCTGCACCCTCTTTTATAGGGCTCCCCAGGTTAGATCAAGACCAGCCGGGATATTCTCCCTTTTGATTAACTCAGAGACAACTGCTTGGGGACATTCATTACATCTGCAAAATCCTTTCACCTTGGCCATACCCACACTCAAGGGAGAGGATTACACCAAGGTGTGGATTCCAGGGGGTGGGAATCAGGAGAATCACCTTACAACACTGCCTCCCACAACAGACTTGTGCCTGTTGAAGCTGACTGCACTGACTGAGAAAGAGAGTGTATATATGTCGGACATCAGAATTCATATCCAATCCAATAGGAGGACAGCTTAGAATAATAAGCCAAAAGTAGCACAAAGAAACTTGAGACCCATACTTAGCTTTTAACACAGGAGAACGAGCTTAAAAGCAGTTCCTGGAAAAAAGACTTGGGTTTTAATTGTTTACAAGCGCAATAAGTAATGTTTGCATAATGTGATTTTTTTAAAGCTCAAAATGTAATTACAGAGCAATAATAAATATATAGCATCCAGATCAAGAAAGAAAACATAAACAGTGAGCATGGTATCACACATACTAAACTGTATCTGGAAAATTTTTTTGGCAGTTCCGGGTTTGACATTTTAAGCTGAACATTACTCAAAGGAAACCTTGAAATCAAATCATATGAAAAATGCTTGAAGGAACTATGGATGTTTATAAAAGAAACTGAAGAGGAAACAGAATTGCAACTGTGTACAAGTTGAGGAAACAGAACTAAGACTCATAGATGAGAGTTACAAGAAAACATATTTTCCTTCAGTATAAGAAATATAGTTCTAGGGGCGCTGGGTGGCTCAGTCGTTAAGCGTCTGCCTTCGGCTCAGGTCATGATCCCGGGGTCCCGGAATCGAGCCCCGCATCGGGCTCCCTGCTCCGCGGGAAGCCTGCTTCTCCGTCTCCCACTCCCCCTGCTTGTGTTCCCTCTCTCGCTGTGTTTCTCTCTGTCAAATAAATAAATAAAATCTTAAAAAAAAAAAAAGAAATATAGTTCTACTATGTGGAGTTGTATACAAAGGAAATAACTTGTGGGAAAGAGAACTAATATTCAAAGCTAATCCCATCCACGCATGCTCTTGATTCCTTTCCTACCTCCATTAATTATGTCCTTTCTCACTTTACCTTTACCCAACCCATCTTCTCATTGGTGATCATGCATAGGTTTTCCCCATCACATACATAAAGTAAACGTCTTTGGCCTCACATTCCACCAACTACTCCCTCCTTCTCCCATCCCCTTTGAAGCCTGGCCTTCTGAGAGAGTGGTGTGTGCTTGTGATCGGCCCTCCATAGCCTTCACTCCTCTGTCAGTCCACCCAGTCTGGCTTTAGGCCCGCCAAGCCACCCAAACAAATCTTTGTACTGTCACTGTGGATAAATGCTCTTTGCAATTCCTCTTGTATGACACTATTGACCACATCCTCCCTTTTGAAATAATCTTTCCTTGGTTTCTCCAATATTATACTTTCTTGCCACTTCTCAGATCCCTCTGGCCACTCTTCTAAGCCTCCTTTGTGGTCTCCCTCCCATCTAATGTACACTGATGTGCACTAATGTTCCACCAGGCTCTGTCCTGGTCTACTCTGTTCTCTTTTTACATGGTATCCTTTGCCATTTCAGTGACTCCTAGTGTTCTAATTGCCATTTATACCTTGTGAGACCTTACTCCCAGGGTAACTCTCTCTTTTCTGAAATCTATGTCTCTATCGGCAAAGACCAACTGGAGGGCTTCACTGGAAAACCTCAGAGTCACCTGAAACTCAATGTGGCCAAACTTGAAATCATAATAATCCCCCACCTTGGCCCACCTCCGACCCAAACTCTCCTCCTTCAGGCTCCCCATTTCAGAGAATGGTTGGCAAGATGTCATCCTGGTCCTCGCTCTTATCCTTACCATTTCTTCCTAGCCCATCAGTCTGCAAGTCCTAAGGACACTCTCCAGATCCATCGAATTTTTTCCATTCCCACTGATACTACCTCAATTCAAACCATCAACTTCTAATGATTATATCGTTAGCATCATCTTTAATTTCACTAACATTTATTGAATGATTACCATGTACCAGGGACTGTTCTAGTACCATAAATATATATACACACACATATATACATGTATATGTGTATATATATATTAATATATATTCCTCAAAACAACCCTATGAGAATAGGTACTCTTATTTCTCCCATTTTATAGAGATGGAAATTGGGAAACTAAGGCCCAGAGAGATTAAGAACCCTCCCCATGTTCACACACCCTAGTACGTGAAAAACCAGGATGTGGACACGCAAGCTTAACCAGTTCACAACATGTTGTAAGGCCTAATCAAATCTTTCCTGAATTAATATGCTAAACGGATTAAGTAAATTCTAGTTGATTGAATGCAAAAGGGATTTTGGCTGTGGGTGATAGACTGGACTACAGAAGTATTTCTCAGTTAATTGCCTTTGGGTAGAACTTTAAAAAATTTCCTATCAATTGTCTCATATTTCTGTCTAATACAACACCACATACTTGGTGTTCACAGCAATATCAAATACAATAAAAGTTTCTAAACACTTACTCTCCATTTCTGTACTCAATCGTTATGGTCCAGCTTACTGGACCATACTTACAATCTCTTAGATTGTGGACTGGCACCAGTCCGTGAATCGCACTTTGAGTTCCACTGCATTAGAGGACCCATGGGGTCTCTTCCAATTTGAAGATTATATATTCTTTTTTTTTTTAAGATTTTATTTATTCATTTGACACAGAGAGAGAGAGAGAGAGAGAGAGAGAGAGCGCACAAGCAGGGGGAGTGGCAGGCAGAGGCAGAAGGAGAAGCAGGCTCCCCGCAGAGCAGGGGAAGCCCAATGTGGGGCTTGATCCCAGGACCCTGGGATCAGGACCTGAGCCAAAGGCAGTCGCTTAACCAACTGAGCCGCCCAGGCGCCCAAAGATTATATATTCTGTAGCATTATAATCAAAACCCAAAGGGGCAAATTCTTCTCCCTTGAGAGTTAATAATGAGCCAGTGGAAGTCATCTACTCTAAATTTACCAACCAGAAGAGTGGTATATGCTAAGTGCTGTGGTGAGGAACCACACATACATTTAAAAAGATGTAGAATACATGTTCCTCAATATTAGCATAAATCTAGCAGGGTGGATTTGACCAATACCTCCAAAATGAGGAAGAGAGAAGAGTGTGGTTCAAAATATGTCCTATAAGAATATACAGACAGAAGACCTCCTTCAGGTAGCAATTATTAGGGGATATTTTAAATATGGAAGGCTATTCAGCAGTTTTTTTAAAAAAATTGAGACTTGCGGGGCGCCTGGGTGGTGCCAGTCGGTTAAGTGCCCAACTCTTGGTTTCAGCTCAGGTTGTGATCTCAGGATTGTGAGATTGAGCCCTGTGTCAGGCTCCAAGCTCAGTGAGGAGTCTGCTTAAGATTCTCCCTCTCCTACTGCCCCCCCATGCTAGTGCATGCGCGTGCTCTCTCTCTAAAAAAATGTTAAAATAAAATAAAAATTGAGACTTGCTCACACATACTGAAAGTGAAATATATCCAAGAGATTTTAAGTGAAAAAAGCAGCCAAATATGGTCAACCTGTGTAAATTACTATTGCCAATTTTATATCCAATGAGAAACTTGTATTTGGAATATACAAAGAAGTCTTACAACTCATTTATAAAAAGACAAATAACCCTATTAAAAAATTGGCAAAGGATCTAAATAGACATTTCTCCAAAGAAGACATAAAAATGGCCGATAAGCACATAAAAATATGTTCAAAATCATTAGTCATTAGGGAAATGCAAGTCCAAATTACAATGAGATTCCACTTTACACCCACTAGGATGGTTATAATCAAAAAGATAGACAATAACAAGTGAAGAAATTGGAACCCTCATATATTGCTGGAGGGAATGTAAAATGGTGCAGCCATTTTAGAAAATAGTTTGGTAGTCCCTCGGAATGTTAAACACAGAGTTACCACGGGGCCTAGCAATTGAACTCTTAGATACATATGCAAGAGAAGTTAAAACACACATCCACACAAATGTTCATAGCAGCATTGTTCTAAATTGTTAAAAATAGAAACAACCCTAATGTCCACGAAGAGACAAATGATGAATGGATAAACGAAATGTGATATATCAAAATAATAAAATATTATTTAGCAATAAAAGGAAATGAAGTACTAATACATGCTGTAACATGGATGAACCTTTCAAATATTATGCTAAGTGAAAGAAGCCAGTCACAAGGGATCACATATTGTATGATTCCATTTATATGAAATGTCCAGAATAGGCAAATCCATAGAGATAGAAAATAGATTAGTGGTTGCTGGGGGCTGAGAGGGGGAGGGAATGGGGAGTGACTGCTAATGGGCACAGCATTTCTTTATGGAGGGATGAAGATGTTCTAATATTATATTGTGGTGACAGCTATACCTCTGTGAATCTATAGAAAAATTTGAACTGTACATTTTAAATGGGTAAAATGTATGTATGTGAATTATATCTCAATAAAATTTTTTAAAGATTATTTATTTATTTATTTGACAGAGAGAGACACAGTGAGAGAGGGAACACAAGCAGGGGACTGGGAGAGGGAGAGGGAGAAGCAGGCTTCCTGCGGAACAGGGAGCCCAATGCGGGGCTTGATTCCAGGATCCTGAGATCACGACCTGAGCCAAAGGCCGATGCCTAACCGACTGAGCCACCCAGACGCCCCTCAATAAAATTGTTAAAATAATTTGTTTTTATGCATCTCTAAACTTAAAGCTATGATCCACTGTTCACTAACTCCACTAGCGTTACAAAAAGTAAAGAATTAAAGCTGAGAGCGATTTTATCTGCATAAGCACAGGTTAGTGAAATGCCTCAGGCGAAAAATTAGTACAACAGGTCGATGCAAGACAATGTTTTATTAAAAATAATAACATACCAGGGGCGCCTGGGTGGCTCAGTCATTAAGCATCTGCCTCGGCTCGGGTCATGATCCCAGGGTCCTGGGATCGAGTCCTGCATCAGGCTCCCTGTTCCGCAGGAAGCCTGCTTCTCCCTCCCTCACTCCCCCTGCTGTGTTCCCTCTCTTGCTGTGTCTCTCTCTGTCAAATAAATAAAAAATCTTAAAAAAATAATAACATACCCTTTAAAATACAAGTTCCTTTCTTGCCTCTGAAAATTAAAAGCTATTCAGCTATTTGTATTTCTGAAACTAAAGTGTTTTGACAGTTCCTAAGTGTGAGATATATGGAATAAATATCTCAAGAAAATCTATTGAAAAAGAACTATTCCAGGGGTACCTGGGTGGCTCAGTCAGTTGAGCATCTGGCTTTGGCTCAGGTCATGATCCCAGGGTCCTGGGATTCAGCTCTGCGTTGGGCTCCCTGATCAGCGGGGAGTCTGCTTCTTCCTATCCCTCTGCCCTCTCCCCCCAACTCACGTGCAGTCTCTCTCTCTAATAAATAAATAAAATCTTTAAAAAAAAAAAAGGAAAGAAAAAGAACTATTCCATAAAATCTTAGAACCAGAGCTCACACCAAGCAGGCAAGAGGTTGAACGGCCAGCATGACCATCACTTGAACATGTGACTTATCTACTTCGGGTCACTATATACTCTGGAAACCAAGACATGTTCTTTAATTTTCAGTTTGAAATAATTTCAAATTTAGAGAAAAGTTGCAAAAAAAATTAAAAGAATTCCCATGTATGCATTATCCATATCCATACTTACTAATTTTATTTTATTTTTTTAATTTTTTATTGTTATGTTAATCCATATTGACTAATTTTAAATAATTTGTCACATTTGCTTTAATCATAATCTCTGTCTCTCCTTCCACCCCCCCCTTTTTTTCCTGAACCTTGCAGATAGCATGCACATTTACCCCTTAATCCTTCAGTGTGGATTTCCTATGTATCTTAACATATTCCTAACATATAATCTTATATAACTACACTACAGTTGTTGACACTGGAAATATTAGCATTGATGCAGCATTTTATCTTATCTATGTCCATGCGCTAATTTTACTGATTGTTTCAACAATGTACTTTACAGCAATTTCTCTTTAGTACAGGATCTAGTCCAGTATCACACACTGCATTTAGTTGTCATGTATATTTAGTCTCCTCCAATCTGGAACAATTCCTAAGACTTTCATTTTTATTTTTGTCTTTCATCAATACTTTTTTAGTATTTTTTTATTTTTATTTTTTTATTGAAGGATAATTAACATACAGCATTATATTAATTTAAGGTATACAATATGGTGATTCAACAATTCTATACACTTCTCAGTGCTCATCAAGATAATAAATATTTTTTAAAATTGTTTATTTATTTGAGAGAGAGAGCATGAGTGGGGGGTGAAGGGGCAGTGGGAGGGGGAGAAGCAGACTCTCCACTGAGCAGGGAGCCCAATGTGGGGCTCAATCCCAGGACCCTGGGATCATGACCTAAGCCAAAGGCAGACGCTTAACCAACTGAGCCACCCAGCTGCCCCAAAATCGTAAGTATTTTTATTTAATTCAGTATTTGTAAAGAGTATGGGCCAATTATTTTACAGAATATCCCTTGATATGGGTTGGCCTAATATTTTCTCATGATTTGATTCAAGTAATGCATATCTGGCTGGAATACTATGTAAGTGATGTTGTGTCTTTCTCTGGAGGCACGTGATGCCCATTTTGGCCTTATTGGTGATGTTGATTTGGGTCATTTGGTTAAAGTCTGCTTCCTTCACTGTATATAGGTTTTTTTCTTTCATAACTTATAAGGAATTAATGAGGAGATACTTTGAGACTATGTACATACCCTATTCGTCATTAAGCTCCCTTTCTCCTTGATTTAGCAAGAGAATTTAAAATAAGCCTCACAATTTAAAAAGTAGTCTCAACAACACAAAGAAATGGAAAGACATTCCATGTTCATGGATTGGAAGAACAAATATTGTTAAAATGTCTATACTACTCAAAGCAATCTACAGATTTAATGCAATCCCTATCAAAATACCAACAGCATTTTTCACAGAACTAGAACAAAGAATTCTAAAATTTGTATGGAACCACAAAAGACCCCAAATAGCCAAAGCAATTTTGAAAAAGAAGAACAAAACTGGAGGTATCACAATTCCAGACTTTAAGTTATATTACAAAGCTGTAGTAATCAAAACAGTATTCGTACTGGCACAAAAATAGACACATAGATCAGTGGAGCAGAATAGAAAACCCAGAAATAAGCCTACAATTATATGAACAATTAATCTTCAACAAAGCAATAAAGAATATGCAATGGGAAAAAGACAGTCTCTTCAACAAATGGTTCTGGGAAAACTGGTCAGCTACATGCAAATGAATGAAACTGGATCAGTTTCTCACACCATACACAAAAATAAACTGAAAATGGATTAAAGACCTAAGTGTGAGACCTGAAACCATAAAAATCCTAGAAGAAAACACAAGTGGTAATGTCTCTGACATGGGCTATAGCAACATTTTACTAGGGGGAGGCAAGGGAAATAAAAGCAAAAATAAACTATTGGGAGTACATCAAAATAAAAAGCTTCTGCAAAGCAAAGGAAACAATCAATAAAACTAAAAGACAACCTATGGAATGGAAGAAGGTATCTGCAAGTGACATATCTGATAAAGGGTTAGCATACAAAATATATAAAGAACTTATAAAACTCAACACCCCCTCCAAAAAAAAACCAATTGAAAAATGGGCAGAAGACATGAACAGGCATTTCTCCAAAGAAGACATCAGATGGCCAACAGACACATGAAAAGATGTTCAACATCACTCATCATCAGGGAAATGCAAATCAAAACCATAATGAGATATAACCTCACACCTGCCAGAATGGCTAAAATCAAAAACACAAGAGACAACAAGTGTTGGCAAGGATGTGGAGAAAAAGCAACCCTGGTGCACTGTTGGTGGCAATGCGAACTGATACAGCCTCTGTGGAAGACAATATGGAGTTTCCTCAAAAAGTTAAAAGTAGTACTACCCTATGATTCAGTAATCACACTACTGGGTATATACCCCAAAAGTACAAAAACACTAATTCAAAGGAAAACATGCATCCCTATGTGTATAGTAGCATCATTTACAATAGCCAAATGTGGAATCAGCCCACATATCCATCAATAGATGAGTGGATAAAGAAGTGGTATGTATATACAGTGGAACATTATTTAGCCATAAAAAGAATGAAATCTTGCCATTTGCAATAACATGGATGGAGGTAGAGAGTATAATGCTAAGCAAAATAAGTCAGTCAGAGAAAGACAATTACCATATTATTTTACTCATATGTGGACTTGTAGAAACAAAACAAACAAGCAAAGGAAAAAAATGAGAGAGAGAGAGAGAGAGGCAAACCAGGAAAGAGACTCTTAACTCTAGAGAACAAACAGATGTTACCAGTGGGGAGGTACACGGGGGAATGGGCTAAATAGGTGATGGGGATTAAGGAGTGCACTTGTCAGATGAGCACTGGGTGATGTATGGAATTGTTGAATCACTATATTGTACATCTGGAACTAACAAACACTGTATGTTAACAAAAAATAAAAATAGTCTCAAAATTCTTGACATGTACAGAAATTGTCTTCTTGCTACATGTTGGTATTGAAGTTATCTTAGATTATACAGACTCAGGAGGGCAGGAACTAGACTGTGAAACTTACTTGATAAGAATGCAATAGTGATATGTGTTCATAATAACAATGAAAAATTCTTAGCAGCA
The DNA here is from genome assembly GCF_003265705.2 of Callorhinus ursinus. NCBI lineage: Eukaryota > Metazoa > Chordata > Mammalia > Carnivora > Otariidae > Callorhinus > Callorhinus ursinus. Next base: position 31,672,179 of record NW_027397078.1, read on the forward strand.
GTGAAAGATGAGCTTAGATTGGAGATTTCAAATATGATACATCCACTCCGTGGAATGCTATGCAACCATTTCAAAAATGGAAATAGTTTTATACATATTGAAATTGAAATATCTCCAAGAAACATTCATGTGAAAAAGTCAGGTTATATTAAAGTATGCACAGTATAATCCCATTTATGCTTTTTAAAACTATATTTGTACTTTTACATATTAATGTATGTAAATTTATAAAGACTAGCTTGAAAGAATACACACCAAACTGTTAACAGTAATTACCTCTCTAGAGACAAGTGGGAAAATGGAGAGGGCACGGTGCTTGCTCTGGGGGGAATAAGACGTTCATTTTTTAGTCTAGACACCTCTGTTTTTAGAAGAGGAATGTATTTATGTTTTACTAAAGTATATATATTTTTAAAACATATATTTGCTAAAAACACCTACATTAGCATGATTTTCAAGATTTTTTTTGACAGTCTGATTACAATTCATGCGAATAAAAGGCCTTGCAGGTAAGTTTCCTTTACCTCTATTTTGCTGATATATATGTGATCTGTATATTATGATGTGTATATCTACATATATGTGTGATATGTATACAGTGCTTCTGAAAAATCGTTTTCTACCATTCCCCAACATTCCCAACTTTCACAGTTGTGGTTACTTAACCTATAGAGATTTCAGTTAATCATATTGAACTTATCAGTACTCTAGCAAACCAATAATTTAATTAGCCTCCAAGAACATTTACTAAACAGACCTCAGACATTTGCCCAGGGAAGTAGCAATGTGAGAGTACAGAGTTAACACAGTCACTCTTTGTCATTTCTATTGTGATTTATGTGGAGAGTGTCACATACCATTTTACTTATAGTGGCTGCTATTTTGTAACTTGTTATTCATGGAAAATTTCAAAAATATACAAGAGTAAACTGTACCTCAATGTATCCATCATCCAGTTTTAATAATTATCAACTCAGTTAATTTTTTTTTCATCTCCCCCTCACCACCACCACTGTTGGGGGACAATTCTCCATGAGTCTCTTGTGTTTCTCTATATTTTGTGACCAGAGGTGCTGACTGCCTTGTTATGGACTCTTTTCAAGGACACTTGTATAGTAAACAGTACTGGACAATAAAGATAGTGTCTCTCTTCAGAGCAGAGGGCAGATTTGTTTACTGACCAGTATAACAAAGATAATATCTCCCTCTGGGGCAAGGTTAGGCAGGTGTACTTTCTTCCCATTATAAAAGATTCAGGCTCTCTAAAGTCAGGGGTCCCCAGCTGTGATGCAAGCCCACTGCTTGCACAACATCCACCTGGGCCACTTCACTTTGCCCCTCGGGACTTGGAAAGCAAGAGGGACCTGATGTGAACATGAAAGTCATGCTGCTTGCTATTCAGTGAATAATAAAGTCCTTTACCTCTGACCCAAGGGTTTCATGTCTTCTGCCAGCATCCATGAAACTGTGGCAGACTAACTTGTGAGCTTGCAAGTGGGGTAAAACCTAAGACTCTTCAAAGTTCTTGACATCTACTTCCTCTTTCCCAGATTTTTTTAACAAATCCCAGACACTACAGTATTTCATCCATAAATATTTTGGTGGGTAGAAACTATTTTGAATATTCTTTGAAACTATTATAATAAAAGATGATGGAACTTAATTCCACACAAGTGTTTATATACCTACACTAACACCCCAGGGACCAAGTTTGGTAACTACAGGCCCATGATCCCCTCCTCCAAAGAAATTCTTGGGACTAAATATATTTCAAAATCCAGACTTCAGATTTTAAGAAGGTCACAGAGAATGTAAACGATATATTAAATAACATTTGCAATGGGCTTCGGACAGCATACAATAAGCAAACATGGATATTTTTGCCATGAAACATGAATATTCACACAAAGTAGGATAGAGACTGTAATTAATCTTTCTTCAGTTTAGCTCCAACTTTGTCACCAAATATGTTACAAAAAACTGTTGCTTGTCAGAGTTTAGGAATTTTCAGGACTGCAGGTAAGAAACTATGGACCTGAACTTCTTTCATCAGGTTCAAGATTTAGGCCCTCAGCATCCTGATAAGCAGAACCATTATGAAACAAAAACAAACAAACAAACAAACAAAAAACCCTTTTCAAAGACCTTTTGTTAATGAGTTTGGCCTCTTTAAAAATAGACAGGGCCAAAATGAAGTTCTTTAATACACTGATAAGATTTCAAATCACACGTACTAATTTGACTATAATGATGTGTGATATTTTACCATGTTTCCATTTTGTGAGCATTAAACATTTCTGAGCTCTCACGATCAAAGTGGAAAATGAATGATAAAGTCATTGATGAATTCAGATAAAAAAAGGTCACATACAAAAATTAGAAGGCAGGATGTTTAATCAAGGATAAATAAAAAAGGGACCTGGGCCAGATCAAATCATGTCTGGACGATTAGGCGTTATTTATAGCTGTGTTCACACAGCAGAAGGAACAAGACGCACAGTCTGTACACAAATTGTGTTCATGTAAGATGGAGAAAGCACAATGCCCAGGAAGCATTTTTTCTTCTGTTCTCCTGCTAAGTATAGGCTGATAAACTTGAAGCTAACATGGATGAATTTAGGACAGATAAGAACATGGTCCCAGAACACTTGACTGCTCTAAATAATATCTACTCTTTGGGTTTCATGATTGCATTTTTGAGTAGGAGGAAAGAATATCACTTTATTTATTGAGTATCCACTATGTATCATTTGCCGGGTGATTTATTTGTACTGTTATCCTTTTTTTTTTTTTTAAAGATTTTATTTATTTGACAGAGAGAGACACAGCGAGAGAGGGAACATAAGCAGGGGGAGTGGGAGAGGGAGAAGCAGGCTTCCCGCTGAGCAGGGAGCCCGATGTGGGGCTCGATCCCAGGACCCTGGGATCATGACCTGAGCCAAAGGCAGACGCTTAATGACTGAGCCACCCAGATGCCCCTTTGTACTGTTATCCTAGTAAGAACAAAGAGAGTAAAGTTCAGAGAGACTGAATAATCTAAATGAATGAATGAATGAATGATGACTTTATGTGGACAAGCATTTGTTACAGTTTGCTAGGTGCCAGGCATTGCTATATATATTTTCAATACACAGATGAGTGTATTGAATAAATAAATGTATACATAGATGAAGGTCCAGGACTCCAAGTTTCAGAGAGTTCCCATTTTAGTAGGAAGGACAGATATGTAAGCACATAGTTATAGTGTAATTTCACACATGTGGCTGTTGTGACTCAGGATTTAAAAATCAGACTACAGCCCTTCGAGATTTAGTGGGGAAAAAAAGAAGGGAAATATTTTACCAATCAGAGGCTGGGGTTAACCCATCCTATTTCCTAAAAACACTGAAATTTAAGGCCTTCTTTTATATTCATATATAAAATAAGATGCCTTCTGAGAACTGCGTTGTGATTGACATGGAAGAGGGTCTTCATGACCATTGAGTAGGCAAGGGGATTCTGGTGTCATAAATAGGCAAATTCAAAAAGCTACAGAAAGCAGTGTAGATAGCTGTGGGAGTATAGAGGATCAGAAGGTCAATGTCATTCTCTTTCATAAGTTCTCCTAGCTTATTTTATTCATCTACTCATTCCAATGATTGACAGCAAGCTAATCAACCTATAGTTCAAAGAGTGCTCCTTCTTACTGGAAAAGAGTAAGACCATTTGCCTAACTCTCACCACCCAGAAGTTCTGCTGACATTGCATATTTCTCAAAGATGCCAGACAATAATTTCATCTACTGGCTCTTTTGCTTGGCTTGGTGTAAACATAGGCTTTAGGTTCATATGTCAGCTCTGTCACCCTCTCTGATGTACAGTTTCTCCCTAGTAGAAAAAATTCTCTCCAGAATTTTTTTATATATAACCTAATCTTTAAAAAACCCAAAAACCTAAATATGAGACAATGACTTGGCAGAGTAGAGAATTCATCAATCATTAGATAATGGCATCCCAGAATTATTATTTTGCAGAATGTGAAATTGAATGATGCTCAAAACAATTAAACTCAGAAATAAATACATGCTCCTGTCACAAGAAAAGAGGTATATTTGTACAAATGTAATTGAGGTGACAGCAAAAGCAAAAAATAAGATAATTAAGAGCAAAACAACGCAGTTATAGTTGACCCTTGAACAACATGGGGGTCAGGGGCGCTGACCCCTGGTGCAGTCAAAAATCGGCATATAACTTTTGATTGCCCAAAAACTTAATTACTAATAGCCTACTGTTGACCTGAAGCCTTCCTGATAATATAAACAATCAATTAACACCTATTTTTTACCTTTCTTTTCTTTTCTTTCTTTCTTTCTTTCTTTCTTTCTTTCTTTCTTTCTTTCTTTCTTTCTTCTTCCTTTTTTAGAGAGAGAGAGTGTGTGAGAGTAGGGGGAGGAGGAGAGAGGAAGAGAGGAGAATCTTAAGTAGGTTCCACATCCAGTGCGGAGCCCAATGAAGGGCTCGATGCAGGGCTCAATGTGGGGCTCAATCTCATGACCCTGAGATGGCGATCCTGAGTTCATGACCTGAGCTGAAATTAAGAGTCAGATGCTTAAGCAACAGAGCCACCCAGGCACCCCACCTATATTGTATGTTATATGTATTATATACTATATTCTTATAATAAAGTAAGCTAGAGAAAAGAAAATGTTAAGAATCACAAGGAGGGCGCTGGGTGGCTCAGTCAGATAAGCATGTGCCCTCAGCTCAAGTCATGATCTCGGGGTCCTGGGATCAAGCCCTGCATCAGGCTCCCTGCTCAGTGGTGAGCCTGCTTCTCCCTCCTACTCTACCTCTGTGCTCTCTCTCTTTCAAATGGAAAAAAAAAATCTTAAAAAAAAGAAAGAAAATCACAAGGAATGGGTGCCTGGGTGGCCCCACATATATTATATGTTATATGTATTATATACTATATTCTTACAATAAAGTGAGCTGGAGAAAAGAAAATATTATTAAGAACAGACACTTTTCCAAAGAAGACATCCAAATGGCCAACAGACACATGAAAAAGTGCTCAACATCGCTCAGCATCAGGGAAATCCAAATCAAAACCTCAATGAGATACCACCTCACACCAGTCAGAATGGCTAAAATTAACAAGTCAGGAAACGACAGATATTGGCAGGGATGCGGAGAAAGGGGAACCCTCCTACACTGTTGGTGGGAATGCAAGCTGGTGCAACCACTCTGGAAAACAGTATGGAGGTTCCTCAAACAGTTGAAAATAGAGCTACCCTATGATCCAGCAATTGCACTACTGGGTATTTACCACAAAGATACAAATGTAGGGATCCAAAGGGGTATGTGTACCCCAATGTTTATAGCAGCAATGTCCACAATAGCCAAACTGTGGAAAGAGCCAAGATGTCCATCGACAGATGAATGGATAAAGAAGATGTGGTATATGTACACAATGGAATATTATGCAGCCATCAAAAGGAATGAGATCTTGCCATTTGCAACAATGTGGATGGAACTGGAGGGTCTTATGCTGAGTGAAATAAGTCAGTCAGAGAAAGACATGTATCATATGACCTCACTGATATGAGGAATTCTTAATCTCAGGAAACAAACTGAGGGTTGCTGGAGTGGGGGGGGGGGGGGGAGGGGTGGGGTGGCTGGGTGACAGACATTGGGGAGGGTATGTGCTATGGTGAGCGCTGTGAATTGTGTAAGACTGTTGAATCACAGATCTGTACCTCTGAAACAAATAATGCAACATATGTTAAGAAAAAAAAAGAAGATAGCAGGAGGGGAAGAATGAAGGGGAGTAAATCGGAGGGGGAGACAAACCATGAGAGACGATGGACTCTGAAAAACAAACTGAGGGTTCTAGAGGGGAGGGGGGTGGGGAGATGGGTTAGCCTGGTGATGGGTATTAAAGAGGGCACGTTCTGCGTGGAGCACTGGGTGTTATGCACAAACAATGAATCCATGGAACACTACATCAAAAACTAATGATGTAATGTATGGTGATTAACATAACAATAAAAAATTTAAAGTAAAAAAAAGAAAATCATAAGGAAGGGGTGACTAGGTGGCTCAGTTGATTAAGCAGTTGACTCTTGGTTTTGGCTTAGGTCATGATCTCGCAGTTGTCAGACTGGGCCCCACGTCGGGCTCTGTACTCAGGGTGGTGTCTGCTTCAGATTCTTTCTCCCTCTCCCTCCAGCTCACACTCTCTCTCTCTCAAAGAAAGAAAAGAAAATCACAAGGAAGAGAAAATAAATTTACAGTAATATACTGTATTTATCGGGAAAAAACCTGCATATAAGTAGGCCTGCACAGTTCAAATCCATGTTGTTCAAGGGTCAGCTATATATTCTACAGTCAAGCATATCTCCCACCCCACATCACTTTGGGTAATTCCTGCTGCTACCTTAGATACTGGCCTTAAAATCAGGTGACATGGGTATCATTTTCTTAGCCAGTTTGGAGGCTGACCCCAAGTCTCCTCTTATACTTCCCTCTGGAGAGGAAACATGTTAAGTGGGTTCTGATGGGTAAGAGGAGCGAGACCTTTCTAGAGAGCCCGGTGAGCACACTGCCTATCAAGATTGGCCTGGTGGGACCAGGTCAAGAAGCCACCCAGAACTGACCAAGTTTCTGGGGTTAGAGAAATACCACAGAGCTGGAGAGGGGGTCCAACTATGTCCCAAATGACAAAATGTGCATGTTTCAAAGTTCCATCAAGGACCAGTCATGAATTCAGAAAAATCCAGCACAACTAATCTCTAAGGAGACCAGAGCGGTTGCCAAAGATTAACTTCACAAAGTCATCTCTACCCACTCTGGGAACTGAACCACCTCTGCTTCCCTTGGCACTGAGGTTGAGACTTGGGGGACAGTTAGAATAATTTCTCTTCCAGATCCTTAATGATTTTTTTTCTATGTCTTTATATGATCAGCAAAATCTGGATTTCATTAATCTCAAATAAACAATATTTCTTCCTTTACCCAAGCTCTTCTTCCCCTCACCACTCTCTGCTTAGGAAATTCTTCGCCTCACTCACTTCCCCAGACAACTTTCAGCAACTCTCAGTAAATTTTCCTGAAATCTACTCTATTACTGTACTCCAAAAACAGTATGGAAGTACTTATATTATGAAATTTTCCTTAGTGATTTTTTTCTCTATGCTTATTTCCATCACTAATCTTTAAGCTTCTTCAGTCATTACCAAAGTTTTACTCCTTTCTGGGGTGCCATGAGTGTATTGTGATGCTTGGCACCAAGTAGACAGTAAATTAATGCTTATAAAGAATAAAGTATTAAAAAATGTGGGCTTAAATTTTCTTGTCTCCCCTATATACCCATTCTGTTAGTAGTTCACACTAGTGTGTTTTATTTTTGTACCCCCCATTATTGTGTTATACATTTTGTAATTTTCTTAAGTCCTTACTTATTATTTGTAACAGGAAGCTTCGGGTATAGCTCCCAATGATTCCCACCTCCTGCATGCATGCTCTTGTGTAATCCCCCCCGAGTGTAGGTTGGACCTAGCAACCAATAGAGTATAGTAAAAGCGATGGGATCTCACTTCCAAGATTAGTTTACAAAACACTGTGACTTATACACGTTCTCTTGCCAGCACCCTCTCCTGTCCATCTGCTTGCTCCCCCTGATAAGGCCAGTCACCATGTATGAGATGCTCTATGGAGAGGCCCACATGGCAAGGAGCCAAGGGAGGCCTGGTGAGGAATGGAGGGCTCAGTCCAGCAACTCATGAAGAACTGAATCGTGCCAACAACCACACAGGTTTGAGCTTGAAAAGTAGATCCTTTCCGGTTGGGGCCTTGAGATGACTACAGACAGTGAGATGCTGAAGCAGGGGATCCAGCTAAGCCACACCCAGATTCCTGACCTACAGAAACTGGGAGGTCATAAATGTGTGTTGTAAGCCACTAAGTGTTGGGTAATTTGTATGCAGCTATAGATAACTGATACAGTATTTATCAATCAGCTAGGGTTCACCGATGATAAAACCCAACAACAAAGGGCCCAGTTTGCTGTATTTTTAAGCATAATTATTGGTTTGCAATATGTATCAGCAAATTATTCTTCAGAATTCAAAACTGTGCTTTTCGTTGATCAAAATGGCTCAAAGCTCACTTTATCAACTCAACTTTGCATTGATTTGGGCTTCTGAAAAGCACCAATTAAAAATCCAGGATACTTGTACACATTCATTCCATAAGCACTTATTGGGTGTGTACCATGTGAGTTTGAGGCACAATTTCTCCCTAGCGTATATAATTTTCTTTGGGTATGGGGGGCACACTGTTGAAAGAGAAAGTTCTTCCCCTCAAAGGGCTAATATCTAGTGAGGTGACAGACATCTAAACAGATAATAACTACTTCCATTTCAAGTGGTAGAAACCATAAAGGAATGTGTGCATTGCAGGCCTGTGCCCGCTGCAACAAGGCAACTAATCCAACCTGAGGAGTGGGGATGTCCTTCAGAGCCTAGATAGAATCTTCAAGGACAGATGAGAATCACAGAGCTAAAGAGGAACAGGAAGAAGACACCAGGCCAAGAGGGTGGAATAAACCAAAGGATTTATCTAAATAAATTCCCCAGAACATTACCTTTGGTCAAATAGCACAGAACATATTCTTAATAAGTCATCTATTCTTTACAAGAAATGTGTGTCCCATTATTATTATGAAAAAGAAAAAACAAATGGAGGTAATTTGCAGAACTGGATCAAGGCAATTAGAAACTGGACTTAGGATAATTTTCTTAACTGGTTGAAGCCAGTGCCTAGTTCATAAAACTAGACTTATCCTCTCTCCTTTATTTATGATTCTGAAATGAACTTTAAACTCCCTAAATGAGAAGATAATCAGGAACTTCACAAATTAATGGCCATATGATTTCATTTCTTGAACACTTAGGCCCTGACTTCTCTCAATTAACTTAATAATTACCACAAAGAAAGCTCAAAGAATAGCATCCAAGGTGCTATTAAACCTAAACAAATACCAGCTTACACTAAAAATGAGTAAATAAAACAAGTTTCTAGAGCTGGATGTACAAATTAACCTTTAATTGGATATTAAAAGGGTTAATCGAATAAGTACATGATATATTTAAACTCTGGTCTCTCAAGGTTCAGTTTCCCTAGCAAAATTCTTACCCTTCTTATATTTCTGGAAAAAGCCTTCCTTGTTCTCCAAATGAAACATATTTAGACCAAGGAGTCCTTGCTTGATTCACATGTTTTTTACTTTTATAGTAATTATATCTTATACCAATTAGCAATAAACAAAATACTTTCCTGTGTTTGAGTTGAACTAAATTCATAAGCTTTTAAGGCTTAGCCACTTAAGCGTGGTTAGACCCAAGTAAAATGCATAGCCTCATCTATGGTATGTCCAATTTTTGCTGTACAACTTGGTAGTTAGACATGTTCTCTCATGAAGGACTGACAGTGATATAGGCCACACAAAAATCCCAAATGACAAAGAAGCTGGAGGTGGAGAAGGAAAGGATCTTGTGAATTTCTCTCTCTTCTCTCTAGCCAGGAGCAAGAGAGGAACCTCTGGGAGATTCTAGGAATCATAAGATTGTTTACGTGCCCCCAAACACACACATATACTGACACACGAGCACACCTCTATACACCCCACGTTCTCCAATCCCACAGTTCAGCTTTATCTATTCTACTATAAAGAGAATAATGTGTTTCACCTGAAATCAGCTTGCCTGAAATTCTAAACTCAATATTCCTTTGGGTGAATGTAATATTTACCATTAGGTACTCTACTATATGTCTGGCACCTTTGAAATGTTATCTCTTGAAACACTTTCTTGGAGGGCCTTCCTCCACCATGAAATAAATCTGGTTGCCCATACCACCATGTTGGAGAGACCACAGGGACACAGAGATGCCCAGGGATCCCCATCTGTTCTGCCCCCAACTGTTTGAATTTCCCCAGCACAAGTACGAGACATAAGAGTGAAGGAGTCTTTGAGACAGCCCCAACTTCAGCCACTGTGACTGAAACCATCTGACAGGTCCCAAGAGAAACTGCCTGGCTATGCCCAGTCAACCCCCATACTGGTAAGCAAAATAAATGATGGCTATTTTTTAAGCCCATGTGGCGGGGTGGTTTGATAGCCAGCAAGAGATAGCCAGGATAGTCTTTGAATTAGAAGAACATCTGTCTGGGTCTTCTGCCATTGCACCATTTTTCTGGTCATCTCAAAGATATGAACCGTTTGGCAGCCACATCCTAACCTCCACCTCCAGAACTCACTGTCTATTCTTCCTATTTTAGCTGCACGTTGAGCCCACCAAGACAACCTTGCTAGAGAGAAGAGCACTGTTCTCAGGTTAATAATGAATGTAGCTGCACTCGCTTCCCAAGTACCTGGCTGCCGGTGTTTATCCAATACAGCATCACATGAGCAGTCTAGTCAGCATTTCACCTTGGATTCCAAGATTTTACTCCCACACATATAGCTGTTCTGAAACTCTTTACTTAGAGAGCCCTTCCAACCCCAATGCCCTTAACAGCAACACACACTTCCAAACCTTTTCATTTGTTTATTACAGCCCACTTGAACTACTGCCAGACTTGAATTGGCGATGCAATCTGGGAACACATTCTAAAACTATTACTTAACCCCCCACAAAAAATGCAGAATATTTTATCTTCTAAGAAAACATCCCAAATGAAAAACTAATCCACTAGCTCGAGGAGATGGATTTCTTAGCTTCAAGAAAGTGTTCATATATGCTAGGAGAGTTTAAGGTTACATTGGAACCATGAAGAATTATTTTAGCTTCAAAGAAGAATTTCTGTTATAAGCTAGGGTATTAAACACACAGACACACATAGACGCATATAAGAATATACAAAACTTAACAACCAAAAAACTGGCTTTCCTGAAAGGCAAACGGAAGCTATGACAAATTTCCCTCCAGGAGACTACAGACATGAATAAGACACACACTAACCATTTGATAAGTGGTAGGTTATCACTGGAGAAATCAAGGCTTACTCAGTAAACTTTCCCCACAGGACCAAATCCAATGTGCCATAGCAGGTATCTGACAAACTCAAGGGAGCACTGCAGAGGCACGAAGCTAACTGCTGTAAATGGCAGTCTGTTCTCCTGTATCAGTCCGCTAATGTCACGTTTATAAAGGCAATCTGGCACATGGAGAAGAGTAGGCTCTCAAAACAGCAGGGCCTTCTGCTTTCCTGCTCCTGCCACCCACTTGCTGTGTACACTCATGTCAGCGGTATAACCTCTCTGATCTTTGCTTCTTTTTTGATAAAATGGGGATTATGAGGCACACGGTTGTGGTAGGGGTTAAAGGAGAGACTACCGTAACCAGGAGATTCTCCTGTGCCTACCGTGTGTCCTGAGGGTACTTGTCTACAACAAAGCATATTAGAGGGGACATGGGTGGGGGGATGGGTGAAAGAGGTGAAGGGGATTAAGAGCACACTTCTCATGATGAGCACTGAGTAACAATGGATAGAATTGTTGAATCACCATATTGTACACCTGAAACTAATATAACACTGTCTGTTACCTATACGGGCATTAAAATTAAAAAAACCTAGTAAAAAAAATACTGTAAATTGGCAGTTTTGAACTTAGAACACATGAAATATTAAATTCTTAATTATATACATCAAATACTAATACAATTAATTGCTAATATTTCTTATTAAGTTTTATTGTTCTATTTTTCCATTTTGGAACATTATACTATTAATAATATGTATTATTTAAAATACTTTTTAAAAACTCTCTGGTCAAAGAGTCAAGAGATGTGGTGTTCTTCCCAACTCTGCTCTTTGGACAATATATGATCTGGCCAAGATGCTTTTATTTATGAGTTCCAGTTTACTTTTGGAAAGAAAGGGAGAAAGGGAGAAAGAGGAAGGAAGGAAGGAGGGAAGGAAGGAAGGAAAGGAAGGAAGGAAGGGTAGGTTTGGATTTGCTGATATTGTGTCTCCTGACACAGACATTTTAGCAGTTGATGACTCCAAGTTCAGCTGAGTCTAATTTGTTTCCTTTGTCCAAGAAGGTTGACTTGAGCAACAAAAGCAAAAATTAATAAGTGGGACTACATTAAACTAAAAAGTTTCTGCACAGCAAGGAAACCAACAAAATGAAAAAACAAGGTACTGAATGAGAGAAAATATTTGCAAGTCATATATCTCACAAGGGGTTAATATCCAAAATATATAAAGAACTAATATAACTCAATAGCAAATAAACAAATATTGTGATTAAAAAATGGGAGGAGGATCCGAATAGACATTTTTCCAAAGAGGACATACAGATGGCCAACAAGGACAAGAAAAGATGCTTAATTATCAGGGAAATGTGAGTCAAAAACACAATGGGGGCGCCTGGGTGGCTCAGTTGGTTAAGTGACTGCCTTCGGCTCGGATCATGATCCTGGAGTCCTGGGATCGAGTCCCACATCGGGCTCCCTGCTCGGCGGGGAGTCTGCTTCTCCCTCTGACCCTCTTCCCTCTCATGCTCTCTCTCTCTCTCATTCTCTCTCTCTCAAATAAATAAATAAAATCTTTAAAAAAAAACAAAACCACAATGAGATATCACCTCACACCTGTTAGAATGGCTATCAACAAGAAGACAAGAAATAAGAAGTGTTGGTGAGGATGTGGAAATAAGGGAACCCTTGTGCACTGTTGGTGGGAATGTAAATTGGTGCTCACACCATGAAAAACAGCATGAAGACTCCTCAAAAAATTAAAAACAGAACTTCCTTTTGATCCAACAATTCCATTTCTGGGTATTTAACTGAAGAAAAGAAAAACATCAGTTCAAAAAGATATATGCATCCCCATGTTCACTGCAGCATTATTTACAATAGTCAGGTTATGGAACCAACCTAAGTATCCATCAGTGCATGAATGGATAAAGACATTACGGTACACACACACAGACACACACACACATACTGGAATATTATACAGCCACAAAAAAGAAGGCAATCTTGCCATTTGTGACAACGGGACAACATAGATGGGCCTTGAGGGTGCTATGCTAAGTGAAATAAGTCAGAGAAAGATAAATACTGTATGATCTTACTTATATGTAGAATCAAAAAAAAAAAAAAGCTGAGCTCACAGAAACAGAGAAGATGGTGGTTGCCAGAGACAGGGAGGTTGGGGTGGGCAAAATGGGTGAAGGGGGTCTAAAGGTATAAACTTCCAGTTAGAAAATAAATAGGCCATAGGGATGTAATGTATAGCATGGTGACTATAATTAATAATACTGTTTTGCAGGGCACCTGGGTGGCTCAGTCGGTTAAGTGTCTGCCTTTGGTCATGATCCCAGGGTCCTGGGATCGAGCCCCACATCGGGCTCCCTACTCAGTAGGGAGCCTGTTTCTCCCTCTCCTGCTCCCCCTGCTTGTGCTCTCTCTCTCTCTCTGTCAAATAAGTAAAATCTTTTTAAAAATAAATAAAAATAATAATACTGTTTTGTATATTTGAAACTTGCTAAAAGAGTAAATCTTTTTTTTTAAAGATTTTATTTATTTATTTGAGAGAGAGAGAATGAGAGATAGAGAGCACGAGAGGGAAGAGGGTCAGAGGGAGAAGCAGACTCCCTGCTGAGCAGGGAGCCCGATGTGGGACTCGATCCCGGGACTCCAGGACCATGACCTGAGCCGAAGGCAGTCGCTCAACCAACTGAGCCACCCAGGCACCCTAAAAGAGTAAATCTTAAAACTTCTCATCACAAGAAAAAATTTGTAACTATGTATGGTGACAGATGTTAGATTTATTATGTTGATTATTTTGCAATATATAGAAATAACAATTCATTTACATTGTACACCTGAAACTAATATAATGTTATCCATCATTATACCTCAATTTTTTAAAAAGTAAGTTGCCTTAATAAAGAATTTATTAGTGGCTTATGCTGAAGCCAATGGTCTAGAGACCAGTGGTATGCTTCTAAACGTTTACCAATGTTGTCTCTCTGGAAAAACAAAAACAAAAACAAAATCCTTGATTTAGAGCATTTATCAATTTCCATGGCATAAACATTCCCTTGCGCAGGGGCCATGCTAATCTTCTCTGTATCGTTCCAATTTTAGTATATGTGCTGCCGAAGCGAGCACCATAAACATTCCCATCATGACCAATTTCAAGCTATCAGCGAGACATCACTAAAGGTGGACTAGGAAAGAGATATACCCAACTGGCTTTCGTGGAGCTGGCTCCAGCACATTCCTGTGCCAAACCTGCTGGATTGCCCTGCTCACCCCTCAGTTCACATTCAGTTCCTGAGCAGTAAGAACATCACAAGGAAAAACAGCTCCAGGTATCAGGATACTTTATATTTTCAGCTTCAATTTAGGACAGAGACATAAATAAACCCTTGTTTACCACACAAAATGTACCACTAAATTCACCGTCAGTTTGGAAAAAAGGGTTTTGGAGACGAAATACTGCACTGCAAACTCAATCTCCTTTTCTTACACTCCATTTTAATCCTTCGCCTACTTTAAAACATTCCTTAATCTCAGACTATAAAAGCCACACATGACTTCTAAAGGTTCTAAGTGAGAAAATTAGCAAAAGCAAATTCTGTCTTTTCAATTCCTTAATTCCCATAAGAATGAAATTTGTCAGTCAATCACCAATTTAATCATGGACGAACTGTGAATACAGTGTTCCCATAGATGCTGAAGTTTAGAGTGCCCCAGGATTCAGAGCAGGCCTACAAATGACAACCAAGCATGAGCATGCTTTAACACCTGATACATCTTCTGTCAATTGCCAAAGCACTAAAGCCCTGTAATCCATTCTAGGAGAAAACTCTCAGGACATAATTCACACCTTATTTTCTCACAAACCTGACATCTTTGATCATCAGACTTCTCCGACCTCAGAGATTTGACGTTGAAGAAACTTTCAAAACCCGGTGTACTAGTAGGAGTAATGTCAGCTGATATCTGACCGCCTGGCATACTGCCTTGTACAGTAGCTCCCAAAATTCACCTAAAGATTTAGAAAGGAAGCTCCTACCTACTTGCACCCCAGCAAAGCATTTAAGGTTCCTAAATTGTCACTCTGAGTCATCATGGAAAGACCATTTTGATCTCATTATCTTCTGTGTGATGTAAAGAAAATACATATTTTAGAAACATTCTCATCAAGAAGTTTTAGGGGCGCCTGGGTGGCTCAGTAGGTTAAGCATCTGCCTTCGGCTCAGGTCATGATCCTGGGGTCCTGGGATTGAGCCGAGTGTCGTGTTGGGCTCTCTGCTCAGCAGGGAGCCTGCTTCTCCCTCTCCCTCTGCCTGCCGCTCCCCTTGCTCATGCTCTCATTCTCCCCCCACCCAGCTCTATCAAACAAACAAATAAATAAAAATTTTAGAAGTTTTTAAAAGTACACTCTTTAATATCTAAAAAATTTAGGGGTGCCTGGGTGGTTCAGTTGGTTAAGTGTCTGACTTTGGCTCAAATCATGACCTCAGGGTCCTGGGATCTGCCCCGTGTCAGGCTCCCTGCTCAGCGAGGAGTCTGCTTATCCCTCTCCCTCCGCCTCTGCCCCTCCCCCTGCTCGTGCTCTCTTTCTCTCTCTCAAATAAATAAAATCTTTTAAAAAATAAATTAAAAATTAAAAATAAATTAAAAATTACTCATATGAAATAATTTATTCCTTGGAAATGTGATATTGCTGTAGTTCTATACCTTAAGGTACTAACATATAGAATGCCTACTGGAGTGCAAGGCATTTTGGAGATAAGGACTCCTAAAACAATATAGGGAATGTTGCTGTTGTTCTTCCCAGAACTCTTTACTCAGTCCATATATCCAACCCCCACACACCAGTGAGTGTTGGCTGTTAATAGCTTGCAGCTGCCTCCTTCTCTAAGAAAACTGTCATTGTCTGACTGGGAGTCGTGTCACTGGGGAGGTCATCCCCTGCAAGAAGCAGCTTATTCCCATTAACTTAGTGACAAGGATGTACAAAAGTCCTCCCATGCCCACATTTGCCTAAAGGTGGAACCAACTTTGTGGTGCAATTTGTGCTCTAGAGCTCCCCAAAGGATCAGACTGAGAGAGTCTCCAGCTGAGATCACAACCTTGCTTGACTCCTTCCCTTGTCCTGTACTGCTCCCCTCAATTCCCTTCTGAGAAAATTTCCTCAATACGGTATTTGCAAAAAAGTCCACATCTTAGGTTCTACTTCTGAAGTATCCAACCTAAAACAGACTTACACCCTTTTTTTCAAGACTATAAGCCGTATCTAAAAGTTAGCTCAACTATTAATTGGCCACTGATTGCATGTAGAGGATTAAAAATAAAAGGGGATTTAGAGAATATGTCCATTCCCAGCTAAGACAGAATAATAGGTGCCAGATGTAATTTCTTGACAGATACACCAAAAAAAAAAATGGACAAAATGTATGGAAAATGGTTTTATGACATTAATACCAGGTAACAAAAGACAATGATCTCTAAAGGACAAAACAAACAAACAAACAAATGAGATGTACCCTCAGGTTGCTCAAGCTTACTACATGAAGAAAAAAAACCCAGGACAGTCCTGGCAGACTCCCAAGTTGAGAGTATAGAGCTGGGAGGCCACGAAAGCCAAGACCAGAGTTACTAAAGAAGAAAAGGCTACACAGAAAGAGCACTCTGGAGATCTGCAGAGGGTCCCCCCTGACTATTCAACTGAGTATAGGTCAGTACATACACATGAGGAAAGGAACACCAGAGAAGTTTAAAGGGAGAAATCCCTGAAGATCACACAGGACCAGGAATAGTGCTCATTCCTAGCTGGCTGTGTGGAAAACTTATAATTCACAGGGCACTGGGTAGAACACTAAAAAGGGTTTTGCCTCAGTAGTAGCAGAAAAACAGCACTAGACTACTCAACAATGCTCTGACCTCACCTAACAACACTTAAAATCAATACTCAAAAGTATCAAAATGTTTCTAAGTGACTTAACTGCACCCCAGAACAAAGCTCAAGAATATTTATAGGAATCCGAAAAATATATAGCACTCTACAAGGTAAAATTTACAATGTTTGACATCTGGTAAAAAATTACCAAGCATGAAAAGAAATGACCCCCCCCCCAAAAAAATCAATTAAAACTGATTCAGAAATAATACAAACACAGGGATTAAAAAAATTTATAACTGTATTCCATATGTTCAAAATATAGAGGAAAGATTGAATGTGTTAAACAGAGATGGAAGATTGCCAAAAGACCCAGTCCAAATCCCTAAAGATTGAAATTATACTGTCTGAGATGAAAAATACACTTGATGGAATTAATGGCAGGTTAGCTACTGCAGGAGAAAATATTAGTAAACTTGAATACTTAGTAATAGGAACAATCCAAAATGAAAAACCCAAAGTTAGAGATTTGTGGGGGGAGGCAGGGGGACAGAGAATCAGTGGTCTGTGAAACAACTTCAAATGGACAAATATAGGGGCACCTGGGTGGCTCAGTTGTTAAGCGTCTGCCTTCGGCTCAAGTCATGATCCCAGGGTCCTGGGATGGAGCCCCGCATTGGGCTCCCTGATCAGAGGAGAGCCTGCTTCTCCTTCTCCCACTCCCCCTGCTTGTGTTCCCTCTCTCGCTATCTCTCTCTCTCTGTCAAATAAATAAAAAAATCTTAAAAAAAATGGACAAATATATATATGTAATTGTCATCTCCAAAAGAGAAGGGGAATGGACAAGACAAAACATCTGAAGAAATAATAGACAAAAATGTTCAAATTTGATGGACTTTAAGCTGACAGATTCAAGAAGCTAAACAAACCCCCAAGTGTAAAAGTGAATAAAACCACATAAGACACATTATAATCAAAATTTTAAAAACCAGTGATAAAAAGAAAATATTAAAAGCAGCCAGAGTAAAAAATACATTTTAAGTACAGGAGAACAAAGATAACAATGATAACAGTTTTCTCATCATAAACAATGCAAGCCAGAGGACACTGAAATGATATTTTTGAAGTTCTGAAAGAAAAAACTGTCAACCTAGAATTCTATACCCAGCAAAGTATCTTTTAAAAAATGGAGGCAAAAATAAAGATTTTTTTCAGGCGTACAAAAGATGAAAGAAATCATTACAAGTAGGCCTTGTATATAAGAAATAGTAAAGAAGAAAAATAATAATAGATGAAAATCTTGATCTACACACATTAAAAAAAGAGTACTGGAAATGGTAACCATATGGGTAAATTAAAAGTAATTTTGTCATTATGTAAGTCTGTTTAAAAGATAATCAGCCATTTTAAGGCAAAAATAATAAAAATGTATTTGGGGTTCATATAATATGTAGAAGTAAAATATAAGAAAACAATAGCACGAAAGTCAGGAGGGGACAAATGGTACATTGCAGTAAGGTCTTTAACTATATAGGAAGTAGTATAATATCACTTGAAAGCAGACTGGGGTAATATTTTGTGTTACCCCATGGGTAACTTTTTGTTATTATAAATTATTACAAAGTTTGTGTTATTATAAATAACACAAAAAGTTAAAAGACAAAAAGCCACAAAAGAGACAAAATGGAATAATAAAAATTACTCAGTTAATCCAAAAGATGAGAGAAGAGAAAAGAGGAGCAGATAAAAGATGGTAAAAATAGAAAATAAATAAGAAGGTGGTAAATATAGGGGCACCTGGGTGGCTCAGTTGTTAAGCGTCTGCCTTCAGCTCAGGTCATGATCCCAGGGTCCTGGGATTGAGCCCTGTATCGGGCTCCCTGCTCTGCCAGAAGCCTGCTTCTCCCTTCCCGTTCCCCCTGCTTGTGTTCCCTCTCTCACTGTGTCTCTCTCTGTCAAGTAAATAAATTATTTTAAAAAAAAGTATAAAAAAAGATGGTAGATATGAGTGCAACCATATCTATAATCACATATGTGGTGGTAAGACTCTAAGATGGCCCCCAATTATCCCTGTTTCCTTGTATTTATGCCCTGTGTAATACCCTCCTCTTGTGTGTAGATGGAACTTGTGACTTGCTTCTAACCAAGGGAATATGGGATGTTACCCTCATGATTGTTATATAAGACTAGAACTTCCATCTTGCAAGCAGATTCTCTCTATTGACTATTCCCTTTGCTAGCTTTGTTGAAGTAAACCATCATATGAAGAAGTCCATGTGGCAAGGAACTGAAATTGACAGCATGCAAGGAACTGAATTCTGCCAACAATCACATTTGTTTGGAAATAGACTCTTCTTCAGTTGAGCCTCAGATGAGACCCCAGCCCTGCCCAACACTTTGACTGCAACCTTGTGAGATATCCTGAAGCAGAGGACTCTGCTAGGCTATGCCTGAATTTCTGACTCACAGAAACAGTGAGATAATAAATGTGTTTTGTTTCAAGCTGCTAAGTTTGTGACAATATTATTCTGCAGCAATAAATAATAAAACATTAAATGTAAATGGTTTAAACACCCAATTAAAATGGAGATCATTAAATTGGATTAAGAAAAAAAAAGACCCACTATATGCTACTTTTAAGAAATGTACTTTAAATATAGACACAGGTAGGTTAAAAATTAAAAGATGGAAAAAGATATACCATGCTATTTTGATCTAAAAAAAAAGAAGGAGTTGCTATATTAATATAAGGCAAAGTAGATTTCAGAGTAAATATTAACAGGAATAGAGGGTCATTTCATAAAGAGCCCAATTCAGCAAGAGGACATGACAATCTTAAATTTGTATGCACCTAATTAATAACAGAATTATTACCTAAATTAAAAACTGACAGAAGTATAAGGAGAAAGAGACAAATCCATAATTTTTTCTTTTTTCTTTTTTCTTTTGTTTTTTTTGTTTTTTTGTTTTTTCTTTATCTCATTTTTTTTTTCTTTTTTACAAACCCTTGTGTGGAGGGCTGACTTTCAATAGATCGCAGCGAGGGAGCTGCTCTGCTACATACGAAACCCCGACCCAGAAGCAGGTCGTCTACGAATGGTTTAGCACCAGGTTCCCCACGAACGTGCGTTGCGTGAGGGGCAAGGGAGGGGGCGGCCCCCTTTCCGGCCGTGCCCCGTTTCCCGGGACGAGGGGCTCTCCGCACCGGACCCCGGTCCCGACGCGGACAAATCCATAATTATACTCAGAGATTTACCTTTTCTCAATAATTGAAAGAACAAATAGACAAAACAAATAAGGACATAGAAGAGTTGAACACCACTATCAACCAAATGCCTAATTAACATTTGTACACTTCAAAATATTGCAAAATACACATTTTTTTCAAGTGCACAGAGGACATTTACCAAAACAGAGCATATTCTGGCCCATCAAACAGATCTTTTGTCTCTTTCTCGGTGGTATTCTTAAATTATAGGTGCTAAAATTTCTATCTCTACCCTTAAACTTAATCACTGAAATTGTCAATGGGATTTCATGGGCAGGATGATGAGCAGGGCAAATCTCTAATATAAAGTGTGCCAGATGCTTGCTTTGGGAAAGGAAGACTTTCAAGAGGCAAATAAGATGGAGGTTGAGGGGACACTAGTTCACCTTCCTCAGAGTTCTAAGAGTCAGCTGAGTTAGAGGCTTTAAACATGGTGTGTTCTGAATGGAACTCCAAGTGGTCTGGACTAATCTATGCTCATAACAGATTAAGTCTTCTGTTACCAAAAAGGCTGAAGCCTAGTTACTTTTGGCTCAAAGACATTATGTATATTCCAAAAGTTTGTTCCTATAAGATGGCATTTAGATCATCAGTAATACTATAAGAATAATAAACAAAAACCTCCAAGAAACCCAGTATCTCACTGGGAGAGATACTTCTATCAGTATCTTTCGCAGTGACATTACTGTGTCCAGGGGTGGGGAAATAATTTGGCCTGCAAGAGAATTTAAGATGATGCTATATAACGTTACTTGCTCACCCCATGTGAAATCAATCAATAGTCCAATTCAACACTGCTACAATGTTGAATTGATGACTAGCTATAAAACCAAAGCTATTAATGGGAAGATAATTCACACAAAATCACACCGATAGTGAACAAATGAGAAACTCCATAAAAAGGAAAAATGATGTGTAGAGGCTGCTTTTGGGCAACCGGCTTGAGCGATGGAGACCTGAGTAAGGTGAAAGGGCCCACAGTGGCCACTGGGCTGAATGCAAATAGGCTCATTAGGTGACCCACCTCGAAATAACCATAGACCCTCGCTGACCAAGGGGCTATTTACAACCAGGCACAGGCACCAAAAAAAGAAAATTCCATATGTTCCCATACATCCCCACCCCCCCCCCTTAAATACAGCCCCTCACCACTGCCTCCTGGCAGACAGTCTCTCCTCTGCGGTCCTGCCCACCACCCCCTTGCCATGTATCCAATAAACTTCTATCCCCTTTGTCCTGCCTCTGGCGAATTATTTTACCACCCATGCCGCCGGCCTCCACCCGATCAGGTTGCTCCACACCTTATTTCTCTTTTGTGTTGCTACAGAAAATCCTCAGGTATGTGCAAAGCATAATCAATTTCTGGAAGTTTCTGGAACAGGTTACAACAATCCTAAAAAGCTTCAGGTTATTCAAATTCACTTTCGTGCTCAGTAACTTTGGGCAATTTTGCAAAGAAAAGAGTAAGATCTGGGTAACTATAGCACAGATTATTTTTTTAAGAGAGAAATCTTTTGCAAATTGGTACAGCCATTCTGGAGGACAGTATTTATCCAAATGTAAAACATGTGTACCTTTTAGCCCCCACATACTCACTGCTCAGATATGTCTCCAAAAATGACTTCTCAGATATGCCCACGAAAAGATATGTATTGTTAGAACCCTTTTCTAGCAAGTAACACAAAATCAATGCACTCCAGCTTAAACAAGAAAGGGGGTTTGTTGGCTCACAGGCTTGGAAAATTTGAGTGCAACATGGTTCATAGCTGGCTTGGAAAATTTGAGTGCAACATGGTTCATAGCTGGGGCTGTTTTTTGGGAGGTGAAGGAAACACCAATAGAAGAGTAGGGAAGTAAGACCAGTGAGAAGAGAGCCGATACAGGGTCCAGTATCAAGCTAATTTCCAATGTGGACAACTAGAGTTTAATTCCACTCAGGAAACCCTGAGAGCCAGCATAAAACATATGCCTCAGAGGTAATCCACCCTACAGGGGAGAGGTACTTAGTGAGTCACTGGTTGAGAGTCATCCTTGAGGGACATCCATTCCATTCTGCTGAGTGGATGGCAAAGGGGACGCCAGTAATAAGAGAAACCCCTCAGGCAGAGAATTCAGTACTGACAGTTAGAAGTCAGGCCAGTGTGCACTGAAGTGGTAAAGACAAGTGGATATGGCTAGGGCACCAATAGCATCTGCCTCCGATGGACTTCAGGGTTGGGTGATCCAGCAGCTCGACAACATAAAGATTCTCTCCGCTCTGATTTCCAGGGTTAATTTTATCCAACCAATGTTTTCCATAGTGTTCATTAAATGATTATCAGTCCCAATTGGGGCTAAAGATATTGTAGGATATAGAAAGCACTTCAGTGTCCATGTTCCAAGAAACAATGCTTATGTTTAGCCCAAAAGGGCCGAATTGAGGCACAGGCATACCTCTGATTTTGCTACATGATTTAAATCGGTCAGAATCAATCCTCAAAGATAAGGATGGGTTGTCTTCCCTAGATAGAAAACAAAAGCTGGGTACTATTGAGAAGGGAGAAGCTGGAAGTGGATGCTGGGTAGTTCAACCACAAATGTATAGTGATATGTGTGTCAAGATATGTGTGTTAATTGTAACCTTTTTTACAATAGCAAAAATCTAGGAATAGCTGAAATATATGTCAATGGGTGACTTAAATTTAAACAAATTAGGGTACATTCTTATTATGGATCCTTTGCAGTGGTGGATCTTTATGCTTCTGATGTAGATGGGCCTCCAAAATATATCATTAAACAAAAAAAGGCATGTGTAATACAGTGTGGAAGGTAAATCACTTATGTAAATTAAAAAGCAGGTAGATGAATACAAAATTTGTTATGTTAAAGCCTAATCAGCCAAAGACTACTAAGGAAGGATAAGCTTGAAATATGACAAGTTTCGATTTATTGTGTCTATGCAGTGAGGGAGGTCCCTCCAGGAGAACTATGGAGTGCTGCTCAACAAGAGGGAAGAGAGAAACATCTTTTATAAGGTTTGGGTTCTCACTGAAGGATTATGAGGAGGGCTCAAGAGAGTGGAGATCAATTCTGGGGTAGTTGCTTTACCAAGGCAGTGTTAGAAGGGGAGTTCAACTAGGGATTGAGCGCTGTCTTGAAGTTAGGGGACTTTAGCAGGATTGGGTCTCTTGATAACAGATGAATGTAGTGAAGTGGGGCTGGGGGCTGTTTTTAGTAAGAAAGCAGGAATCACTCACAGGGGGCACCATTATGGCACTTTATAGCTGCTGCACAATCATTGGAGAAAGAATGTTTTCTATTAACTTTGCATCTCATTTTATGTGTCTGTCCCCCTAGCTTTAATGACAGAAGGGCTTGCTTTTTTTCCTCCCAAGTCTGAGTTGATTTTTCGCTCTTTCAATCCCAGATAGGTTTTTACTCTTTCTTAAGGAATAGTAAGCAACTGTTAACAGTAGTCACCTCTGGAAAAATAAATTGGGTTGGGAAAGTGAGCAGTAAAAGAGGCCTGTGCTATTTGTTTGTATCATTCCTTTTTACTTAAATTTTCTAAACGTGTACGGATGTGAATTTTGGTACATTTTAAGTGTTAACATGGATTCTCTGAGCAGTGAGAATATGATCTTTTTTTTAAAAAAAAAAAGATTTTATTTATTTATTTTGAGAGAGAGAGAGGGAGAGAGTGAGCACGAACAGGGAGGAGCAGCAGAGGGAGAGGGAGAAGCAGACTCCCGGCTGAGCAGGGAGCCCGATGCGGGGCTCGATCCCAGGACCCTGAGATCATGACCTGAGCTGAAGGCAGACGCTTAACCGACTGAGCCATCCAGGTGCCCTGAGAATATGATCTTTTTTGTTTGTGTTTTTTTCCCCTTCTTTTTATTTATCTGTGTTTTCTCAAGAATTAGTGTTATTTTAAAATAACAACAAATAGACACTCCCTGCCTCCCAAAAAGTCCACAGTCTGACTGTTGCCACAGTGTAAACCTGGAGCTCAGAAATGAACCTGGCCAAACAATGCCCCCTGGCCCCTTGCCTTCTAATGCTGCTACTTCCTGCTTCTCTTGGGTCATTTGCTCTATGTCCAATCCTTGTTCCACCAGCTCTACCCCTAACAAAGGGTAGCAAATTTGGAGTGAGACCAGTGAGAGAGTGAGCCTATCACGTCACAAAGTGCCTAGATACTGCACTGAGACTAGAGAGCACAGTTCCAACAATAAACCTCAACATTAAGATCTTGCATCTCTTTTTCCCCTAACTCAACCTTCTCCAAAGACCATAACACCAATCAGTACCAGCAAATGATGTGTTATTGTTGCATCCTCCCCCTGCTAAAGACAGACACTTGTAAAATTCCAATAGAACTGTAGATGAGAAAAAAAAAGAAAAGAAATATAGCTGAGGAGCAGGTCTGCTCATTTTGTAATATACCATGAGGTGACTAATAGTATAGATAACTTAGGGGAGAAACCAAAAGACATAAAGATACTTGCACTTTGTTGCCTAAACGTTCAATAAAGTGTCTCACCCAAGTGCCTTCCCTAAGTGCTTCCCCCATTCACAAAGGGATTCTTTCATTTTAGAAGATTGGCTGAGAATGTTATAATTTGGGGGACTTGCCACAAAAGTATAATGCTTGTAGTCATATGTCTAGGATGAAGAACGAATGGCATGACAAAAGAGAATAACTTTCTTGTTGAGCCATTATAACAAAACCAATGACAAATATGGGGAGCCCTCTGTGGGAGCATACACTGTGTGGTTTTATGACAGTCCCACCAGATCGTTATTTTTAAAGGGACTGATTCAGAAAATTTGCTGGTGATATACAAGGAGCATTATCTACTCAAAAATAGCATGAGCTTTTCCAGGGCCAAATTCAACTATCCTTTCTAAACAAACAGAAAAATCTACTATAATATTGAGTCCCTGATATCAAATTTCAACTATTTTGTAAACAGTTGAGAAATAATGACTTCAGTTGTTTTCCTGTCTTTGCTATTAATAAGGACCCAAATTATCAGCACCTCCAACAATCTCTGACCTTTTAGGCTAGTGTAATGATGTTCTAAAGACAGTAAAGAGTATACACACTGTCATTCTGCCAACTCATAGCTCCAAACTTGTTAATTGAAAAATCTCTGTACACTAATGCAAAAAAAGTTCAAGCCATTAAAAGTAAACAAAACAAACTTTTATTTTCCAATGTGCCATTTTCAATAAACACACCAAATATTTTGAAAGATACTCTGAAGAAGTGAAAATCGTTTCTCCAAGGAAATGGTTCCTTCACAGATTATCTGTTTCTTCTTTAGTTAATGGGAGTATTATCCCAAGGAATTTATTTTTTTTTAAAGACTTTATTTATTTATTTGACAGAGACAAAGATGGCGACCACAGGAACACAAGCAGGAGGAGTGGGAGAGGGAGAAGCTGGCCTCCTGCAGAGCAGGGAGCCCGATGAGGGGCTCGATCCCAGGACCCTGGGGTCACGACCTGAGCCAAAGGCAGACGCCCAATGACTGAGCCACCCAGGCGCCCCCCTCCAAGGAAATATTTTAATGGGATTCAAAGAAGTACAAGAAATATACAATATATTATTGCATGGTCAGTTTTCAATCATACACTATTGAGTTATTAACAGAAAGTCTTGGGGTACCTGGGTGGCTCAGTCGTTAAGTGTTTGCCTTCAGCTCAGGTTGTGATCCCAGGGTCCTGGGATCGAACCCTGCATCGGTCTCCCTGCTCTGTGGGAGGCCTGCTTCTCCCTCTCCCACTCCCCTTGCTTGTGTTCCCTCTCTCACTGTCTCGGAAAGACATGTATCATATGACCTCACTGATATGAGGAATTCTTAATCTCAGGAAACAAACTGAGGGTTGCTGGAGTGGTCGGGGGTGGGAGGGATGGGGTGGCTGGGTGATAGACACTGGGGAGGGTATGTGCTACGGTGAGCGCTGTGAATTGTGTAAGACTATTGAATCACAGATCTGTACTTCTGAAACAAATGACGCAACATATTTTAAGAAAAAAGAAAAAGAAGAAGATAACAGGAGAGGAAGAATGAAGGGGAGTAAGTCAGAGGGGGAGATGAACCAGGAGAGATGATGGACTCTGAAAAACAAACTGAGGTTTCTAGAGGGGAGGAGGGTAGGGGGATGGGTTAGCCTGGTGATGGGTATTAAAGAGGGCACATTCTGCATGGAGCACTGGGTGTTATGAACAAACAATGAATCATGGAACACTACACCAAAACAAATGATGTAATATATGGTGATTAACATAACAATAAAAAAATTAAAAAATTAAAAAATTAAAAACAAACAAACAAACAGAAAGGCTTATTCTCAAGTGTTTATTGACATAATTGGTTGAAAACCACCATCAAACAGTAGGAGTTATTGTAGTCAGAAGACCTGAGCTAATCTCAGACCATCATTTTCTAACTGTGTAAGTGGGTCTGCCATTCATTGTATCTGAGCCTCCTCTGAAAAACAGAGACAGTATTTATTTATTTATTTATTTATTTATTTATTTATTTATTTATTTATTTTTAAGATTTATTTATTTTTAGAGAGAAAGAGCATGAGCAGGAGGGGCAGAGGGAGAGGGAGAGAGAATTCCGGGCAGACTCTGCACTGGGTGTGGAGACTGATGCAGGGCTCAATCTCATGACCCTAAGATCATGACCTGAGCCAAAATCAAGAGTTGGATGCTCAACTTACTGAGCCACCCAGGTGCCCCCTAGTGACTTGCTTCTAATGAGTAGAATGGTACAAGTGACAGTTTATGACATCTGAACTTAAGATATAAAAGGCACTGTGACTTCCTCTTGCTCTCTTCCTTTGATCAACCACTCTGAGAAGCCATGTCATGTAGATACTCAAGCAGCCCCACGAAGAATCCCACATGGCAAGAAACTGGGACCTCCTACCAACAACCAGCAAGGAACTGAGGCCTTCTTCCTCCAGTCATTGCATGACCTTGGCAATGGATTCTCCCACCCTAGTCAAGCCTTCACATGACTGTAGCGCATGTCTTAACTGTAACTTCTTGAGACAATCTGAGTCAAACACATCCAGCTAAACCATTTTTAAATTTCTGACCCACAGAAACTGTGGAGTGATAAACTTTTGTTGTTTTAGGCCAGTAAGTTTTGGGGTAATTGTTATACAGAAATAGATAGATAATACTCTGGCCTAACAGGAAAAATACAGCTGTGAAGACAAGTACAGTATGATTCTCTTTTAAGTATACATGGGAAATTTCCAAAGAAATTTAGAAAGAAATGAGAGATTTGACTTAGAAGCTTACAATAACATTCTTTTAAAGCTTCCACATTTTCTGGGTTATAATGCAGTGAGAAAAAGCTGTAATTTTTTGCCAATCACAATAAAAGTTCTGTAGCCATTAGAAGACCCTGTGAGAAGTGAGAAAACATCTGTCTCAGTGGAGAGTAATCATCCATGTGGGAGAATGTCACAAGCATCCTTAAACTCAGGCTCTATATTCATCATTTCAGACCAAAAAAAAATCTTAGGCAAGCCTACAGTTATTAAAAATCTATATTATAGGGGCGCCCGGGTGGCTCAGTCATTGGGCGTCTGCCTTCGGCTCAGGTCATGATCCCGGGGTCCTAGGATCGAGCCCCGCATCAGGCTCCTTGCTCCGCGGGAAGCCTGCTTCTCCCTCTCCCACTCCCTCTGCTTGTGTTCCCTCTTTCACTGTGTCTCTGTCAAATAAATAAAATCTTTAAAAAAAAATCTATATTATAAATATCCTGCCCCCTCCACAAAAAAAAAATCCATGTTTACCAAAATGATTTAAGAGAACCAAAGCTGCAGAAGAATGGAGTTAAGACTATAGCATGAGCAGTCTTCAAACTGGGGTTATACAAAGACTTTTCAAGAGGTACATGGGCATAAATAGTTTTGAGGAAGTCAATTTCAACTCAACTTCTATATTTATGCAATACTTCCTAAAGTGATCTGCCTGAGATACACATGATATGTGGTCTTCTTTCCTACCTCTCCTTTCACAAGCATCCTTTTCCATGTTTCAGACAAAGGCATAGTTCTATGAACTCCCAAATCTTATCATTATGTCTTATCCCAGAGTGTGAAAACTTCAGGGGCACACAAACAAAGGAATAGTTTAAATATTGGTGTTTGCAAACTTCATTTATTTAAATCACCATAAACTCACAGTAGGATTTATCTCTTTCTTATACATATTTTTATTGAATGAGAAGGACAGTAAGACTCATGTTGGGATGTTCTATATTAAAAAAATATTGTAGTGTGGGTAAGGGACTGTGGGAGTGATAGCAATTTTCATTTAGCAACCTCGCCTCTCAATTCCATCAACTGTTGTAAAATAATGCATTGCTCCTGGGGATAGGTTCTGTTGAGACTGTTGCTGAACAAAGATATGAAATCACTGTTTTATGATTATCATTTATAGACAAAAGATCCAGACTGAAAAAAAAAATCCAACTTTCTCAAATGATGAAAATTCAGAGTATCAGAGAAAAGGTACTGTCATTCGAGCTGGTTTTGGAACCCTTCTACATATTAATTTTTCTCTCTTGAAAATACTATATGATTTAGACAAGGTTGTGAATCTAGGAGCACAGTTCATTCTTTTTTTTTTTAAGATTTTATTTATTTATTTGAGAGAGAGAGAATGAGAGATAGGGAGCACAAGAGGGAAGAGGGTCAGAGGGAGAAGCAGACCCTCTGCTGAGCAGGGAGCCCGATGTGGGACTCGATCCTGGGACTCCAGGACCATGACCTGAGCCGAAGGCAGTCACTTAACCAACTGAGCCACCCAGGCGCCCCACAGTTCATTCTTTATACAAATTATTTATCGAGTAGCTTCTATTTACCAGGCACTGTTTTAGATTCCCAGATGCAATGGGACAAAAGATAAGCAAAAATCTATGCTCTCTTAGAGCTTATAGAAAGGAGAGACAAACAATAAACAAAATAAGTAAATGGCATAGCACATTAGAAAGTCATAAGTGTATAGAGAACAAGAGAAAAGGAAAGAAGGTCAGAGAGTGCCAGGGGACATTGGGGATTTTTTTTTTTTTTTTTTTAAAGTAGGCTCCATGCTCAGCATGGAGCTCAGTTCGGGGCTTGAACTCACAACCTTGAGATCAAGATCTGAGTGAGATCAAGAGTCAGATGCTTAACCGACTGAGCCACCCAGGTGCCCTTGGGGATTTTAAATTAGGTGGTCAGGGATGGCTCCATTTAGAAGATGACATTTGCACAAAGACTTAAAGGAGATGAGGGAACAACACTTGTGGATATTTAGGTGGAATGTGTCCTGAAGGGGTGGGGGGCATGTGTAAAGGCTCTGGGGCAAAGTATGCTCAGCCTGCTGAAGGAACAGAAAAGAGGCCAGTGTGGAGAGGAGTAACCAAGAGGGAGAATAGAAAAATGAGAGGTGATGGGGTAATGTAGTGTCAGGCCATGTGAAATCTTACAGGCTACGGTAAGGATTTTAACTTTTACCCTGGGTGTGGGTTTTGTGGAGTGACACAATCTGACTTAATATTAAGCAGCACACTAGCTGCTGTATTGAAAATAGACTATAGGGAGCAAGGGCAGAAGCAAAAAATCCAACAAAGCAGTCATCACAGTAATCCAGAAAGAGACCATAGATGCTCGGTCGAAGAGTGTAGTCAAGGACATGGTAAAAAGTGAGATCCTGGATATATATTCTGAAGGTCAATAGGGTTTGTTGATGGACTGGATGTAGGGTGTAAAAGAGAATAGCTCTATATTTATTAGAAAAATTAAGTTCCTAGTTAAACAGATTTCTGAAAAGGAAACTTCAAACTCATTTGGTTTCATTTGTAAATTATATCACATTTATGGAAGAAATCACACCACTCTTACCAAAACTCTTTCAGAAAACAAAGGATGAAAGAATCCTGCCCAATTCATTTTGTGTGGTCAGTATCATCCTAATTGTAAAACCTGATAAAGGCAGTCCAAAAAAGAAGTTTATAGACCAATAACCTTCATGAACATAGATGCAAAAATGTCCTTAACAAAATATTAGCAAATGGAATCTAAAAGGATATCAAAAGGATAATACATGATGACCAACTAGGGTTTATCGCGGGAATACAAGGTTGTTCAACATTTAATGTCAAGGCAATCCACCATATTAACAGAATAAAGGAGAAAAACTATACCAATTTGAATAGATGCAGAAAAAAAAATCCATTCATACAAACTCGTAGCAAACTAGGAATAAAAGGGAATTTATTCAACCTGATAAAAAATAACTTAAAAACCTGCAACTAACTTCGTATTTAATGGTGAAAGTCTGAATTTTTTCCCTCAAGACTAAGAAAAGGAAGGCTGTTCACTGTCATCACTTCTACTCCATATTGTACAGGAAGTTTCAGTCAATTCAAAATGGCAAAATTTAAAAATTAAAAGAAACAACAGGTAGAAAGATTGGAAAGGAATATACTGGCTGATGACAAAATTATGTACAAAAGCCTAAGGAATCACAAAATAAATGCTAGAACAAATAAATGAATTTAGTGAAGTCACAGGATATAATGTTAATTTAGAAAACCTGCTAGTGTCACAAACAGTTGGGAAATGATACTTAAAAATTGATTCCAGGGCGCCTGGGTGGCTCAGTCAGTTAAGCATCTGCCTTCGGCTCAGGTCATGATCCCAGGGTCCTGGGATCGAGTTCCGCATCAGGCTCCTTGCTCCGTGGGGAGCCTGCTTCTCCCTCTCCCTCTGCCCCGCACTCTTGCACATGTGTGCATGCACACACGCTCTCTCGCGCACACACGCAAAAATAAATAAATAAAATCTTTTAAAAAAATAAATAAATATTGGGGCACCTGGGTGGCTCAGATGGTTAAGCGTCTGCCTTCAGCTCAGGTCATGATCCCAGGGTCCTGGGATCGAGTCCTGCATTGGGCTCCCTGCTCCTTGGGAGCCTGCTTCTCCCTCTGCTTCTCTCTCTCTCTCTGTCTCTCATGAATAAATAAAATCTTTAAAAAAAAACATTTAAAAATAAATAAATATTGATTCTATCTATAGCATCAACAATTATGAAATAATTCTAGCATCCCATGTTATATATAATATACATAACATAATTATAACATAAAACATAACATAATAAGTTTAATAAAAGATTTCTAGGATCTCTACATTAAAAAATATATAACATCACTGAGAGAAATTAAAAGAGATCTAAATAAATGTTGAGCTATATCAAACTACAGATCAGAACAATCCATATTTATATGCAAATGTTCATAGTGGCTTTATTTTTAATAGTTGAAACTAGGGGCTCCTAGGAGGCTCAGTCGGTTAAGCGTCTGCCTTCAGCTCAGGTCATGATCCCAGGGTCCTGGGATCAAGCCCCTCATGGGGCTTCCTGCTCAGTGGGAAGCCTGCTTCTCCCTCTCCCTCTGCCACCCCCCCCGCCCCGCCCCGCTTGTGCTCTCTGGCTCTGTCAAATGAATAAATAAAATTAAAAAAAAAATAGTTGAAATTAGAAACAGCCCAGGTGTCCATCAATAAGAGAATGGATAAGCAAACTATGATATATTCATATAATGGAATTCAAGTCAGCAATAGAAGGGTTGAGCTACCAATACACACTACAATATGCACAAATCTCAAAGACATTATGCTGAGTGAAAGAAGCCTTACACAAAGGAATACGTATTGTATGATTCCATTTATATAAAGTTCTAGAACAGGCAAATCTTATCTATAGGGAAAATAATTAGGACAGCGGTTTCCTGGCAGAGAAGTAGGTGTAAGGTGGGGATGGTGTTTGCCGAGGAAAAGTCATGAAGGAACTTTCTGGAGTGATGACAGTGTTCTATACCTTGATGGGGGTCTGTATGTATCAAAAACTCAGTGGATGTATGCTTACGATTTGTGCATTTCATTGCATGTAAAATTTACATCAAAAGGAAAACTTTAGACAAATACCAAACTCTAATTGTTAGTATGAACACTGCAGGAGATGGAGGGAGCGTACAGATGTTTTCAATTTACTTTGGAAAGCATCAACAAATAAGATGACTTGATACAGGTGATAAAACAAGTATAGTAAAATATATGTGGTATGATCCAGGTGGCAGTATACAAATCATCACCATAAAATTCTTTCAACTTCGCAGTATATTTGAAAATTTTCAAAATAAAGTCGTTTTAAAAATTAAGAGCCTATACATAGCAATGCTAATAATTAAAAGTTTTTTTTTTCCAAAAAGTACAATACTTGTCTATTGATCTGGAGTTTGATATAAAATAATTAGGCAGGTCTGATTTATCAGGAACTCATTAATTCAGTGGAACATTAAACAGTTATTTATTGAACATCTACTATGTGCCAGACACCTGAAAGAAAGTGAAAATGCGTAACAGTCCACTCAAATAAATAATTATCTACTTTTATCCACAGTAACCTACTTGTAAAGGAATGCTTTGGGGAAATGAGCTATGACAAGAAAACCCTTCATTCACAGCTATTCTCTTATGTTACATTTTGCCCAACAGAGAAGCTATTTTCAACATGGAAAATCAATACTGTTAAATAGAAAATAATAGCACAAATGCCGGTGTCAATTTTAAACTGTTCCTTGAACATATTTTCAAACTTGGAAGCAGAAAAATTGAGACTTAAAGAGAGGGCCTCACAAACATATGATTTTTAAAGTGTGGGTATTATGCTGACAGATCGAGAGCTCTAAATGTCATTTCCTCACCAGAAGCTATTACGCACAGTGCTTGCACAGGGCTGGAAGACCTAGCAACAGGGGGGAGAAAGAGGTTTCCAAGGCAAGAGCGCTGTTTGTTTCAGAGCTAAACTTTAAATTGCCATGCCTGGAGGTCTACACCAGGAAAATGAATAGCCAGCCAGTGCCTCAGCCTAATAACAGGGCTTGTTTCCCTGAATGACACTGGATTTATTAGATACATATTTTAAAATACATGATTGTCCACTGTGGTTCAAGTTACATCTTGAGGCGGAGCTCAAACACTGATGGACGTTTTTGTAGCAAAATATATTCTGGTCTCTGAATCCACGGCTTCTCTCAGATGCAAAAGCCAAGTTTTAAGTCGGGAATCGGAAATAATGCCAGTTACATACTGCTCTAATTCACATCACAGCACCAAACGTGACTCCGAGCAATTTAGGTGCTAAGGATCATGGTTGAAGAGACAGAAGTGAGAATTTGCCAACCAGAGAATTTGAAGCCCTTGCTTGACACTCGCTCTCAAGCAGCACTGGGTACTCCGAAATGTATTTAGGCTTCATGACTCATTTTCCCCTTCTTTTTCCTTGGGGATGGTCTTACTCCCTGTTTTGCCCAAATTAGCCCTCAAAGCTTCTATTATTCCAAAACCTGACTAAAACATTTCTTTTTCCTTCAAGGGCCTGGAGGAGAAGGGCCTTGAATTTTATCTTTATCATCTTTCCTTTAATTTCTTCTCTCTCCCCTAAGAATGAGGGTAGTTTTGAAAGGGGGAAAATGTGACAAAAAGGGTTATTTTCTAGATAGAAATGGAACTGGGGAGAGATACTTGTCAATGTTTGCTTCAGAGGTGAACATAGGTGGGGCAAGTGATATTTGTGGCTTCTCTAAATTCAAATTTTGAATATTTTCTTCTCCTAGGCAATGAAGCCAACCTTCTCTGCTGCTTCTCTGAAACACTACCTAGTGTCTATGGTATGAGCCCAGCAACCAGCTTCTCCCTCTCTCCCTCAATTCACTAAAGTGCCCTCCAACAGACAAAGAAAATGATAACTAAAGTACAATATAGACAGTTCTTATCCCCTGATAAAATACAACACACACAAACACACACACACACCCCACACACAGATGCTTTTCCTGTTTGTCCAGAGGGTTTCTCCACATCACTGGCTCTAACATATGAGCAGAGACCATAAATAAGGAGATGTTGCTCCATGAGACAAAGGAAAAATCAGGCTCAGAACTCAGTTTCCTTTTATTTATTTTTTAAAGACTGTATTTATTTTATTTGACAGAGAGAGAGACAGCGAGAGAGGGAACACAAGCAGGGGGAGTGGGAGAGGGAGAAGCCGGCCTCCCGCCGAGCAGGGAGCCCGATGCGGGGCTCGATCCCAGGACCCCGCGATCATGACCTGAGCCGAAGGCAGACGCTTAACGACTGAGCCACCCAGGTGCCTCAGTTTCCTTTTATATTAGTATGATTCTTTTATCTCTATCTGGCCTGCTAGGTCACAGAATCTTGAGACTTGGTGTCTCAAGTCATAGGACAATAAGACATAGGACAAAGTCATAGGACAAATGCCCTTTATCTTTACCAATCCCCATCCTACAATTCACATCCTAAAACTGACCAGGCAACAGGTCCTTATCTTATCCACTGCTCTCATTTCTCCAAATGGCTGTCTTAAAATTCTGTTAATAGGAAGAAAGGATCTCTCCTATTTAGTCTTGCCTCAAAGCATCTGCGGGCTAAAATCACTAGCTTTCCCCTTGCTTTTAATTCAGCCATTGAGCCAATCCAAACCTCTTTATATTACCAGTAGTCTTTGTTTACTCCACTGTGTTTTCCCAATTTTTAGGTACAATATTATTTGTATTATTTTTGTAGCAACTCAAAAAGGCATACTAAGGACTTCGTTTGTTTTCTCTTGGCCACTGTTCAATGAAAAACACAATCAAATTCTTTCCTCAAGAGGTAACATTTGTTTTGATAAACAATACTTTCATCTCATAATTGCTGCTGTAATAAGGATCTTTTTGCTCTCAAGTGATCAAAACTCAGTTCAAATTTACTTAAGCACAGGAAGAGGGAATTTGGGGGCTTCTTTCATCAACAAATCCAAGCGTCATCTGGCCAGAGCCCAGAAGAGCCTCTTTCCATTCCTTGCCCCTTTCTTCTTCTGTGTTGGTTTTATTTTCCAACAGTTCTCTGCAAGTGGTGACAAACATGACCACCCACAGCTCTGAGACCAAATCCTACCTCCTTAACCCTACCAGCAGAGAGAGAGAGAGAGAGATGCATTCCCAATAGCCCATAAAATCCCAAGGAAAGTAATGGAGATCAGCAGGCAAAGGTTTTCCTCACTGGGTCCCAGCAGAACAGCTGAGCTTTAGGTCAGAGAGAGGAGAACACTGCCGCTAGAAAGACAGGAAGTTCAAGGACATCAGCTCTGATTTCCTGTGGGACACACTTTATCCTACCAGCCTGCTTTTAGGAAAGTACAAGAAGATCCTGTCCATCTGGCAATTGGGTTCCAAATCAGGAGTCCAGGGATGAACTCACGCAGCGGTGAGACACAAAATGTGCAAACAATACCTTCTGAAAACAATGCCCTCTCCTTTGTTCTCTGACCCAGAAGAGTGCGTAGATCCCAGACAAAGTAAAAATGGTCATGTGCAGACCTCTGGGGACTTGGAGTTCAAGGTTAAGAGACAAGGGACCTGCAAAAGATTATCTGGAATGAGATTTGGTGGTGGTGCCAGCTATTCATCTATTTCAAATCCCTTTTAAAATTATATGAAATAGACTCTAGAAACTTTCATACTTTAAGTTCTGAAGTTTTAAATCAAGTTTTTGTGATTTTTATTTAAGCATAGGATGATGGTGGTTTTAAAATAACTATCCCTGAAGTTTTATTAAAATAACACAGCTGTAAGTAAAGAGTATTACTTTCCAGATCTCAATTTGAAATGAAATGCAGACCTTCTAGATTTTAATGCATCATAAGCCACCAATTTCATAAAATTGCATCCACTTTGCAAAGCTCCTATCACCCCATGGAAGCAGCCCTTTGGAAAGGGATGAAGTATTTGATTTTCTAATGTTCCCATTTAGCCAATTATAGGTAGGTTTTCATATATCGTTTCCTTAAAAATATTACAAAAGCACTTTCTACTACGGTTCTAGTATAGATGGAAAAATTTTTTTAAAATATTTATTTATTTATTTGACAGGGTGGGGGGAGCTAAGGGAGAGAATCTTAAGCAGACCCCGCACTGAGCACAGAGCCAGGGCTTGATCTCTTGACCCTAAGAGCAGGACCCTGAGATCAGGACCTGAGCCAAAACCAAGAGCGGGATGCTTAACTGACTGCGCCATCCAGGCGCCCCTGGATGGAAAATATTAGGCATTAACTGCACGGAAATTAGAGGAAAATTTTCAGAAAATTTCAGATTAGAAGATGATAAGGTTAAAAAAAGAAAACATTTTCCTTATACTTAATGTGGCCTCAATTGCATGAAAACAGCTAAAATGTTGACAAAAGAGATAACCTCTAACTTTAGGAAACGCTACATATAAAAAGAAGATAATTGTTGTAGGGGTGGAAGGCAGTTTTCACTTCAAATGAGACATACATATATTGAGATATTCATGCCAGAGTAACCAGATAACCTCAGCGTAACCTCAATATTTCTACACAATAAGAATGGACAAACCTCTAAATTTTACCAGTTTCCATAACTTTTAAGAGCTCCAGGCTTAATAAATCTACAAAAGGTACGAATTAAGGAAAAGTCAAATGTTGATTTAAATAAAAAATGCCATTATGTAAGATAGAAAAAAAATGAAAGTAGGGATAAAATTCTGAATTATTGCCTAAAAACCCTTTCCAAACACTAGTTTGATACCTATATCTGAGAATGTGACCGCCAACCTCCAAAATGATCCCCTAGCCATCCCTGTCTCCTTGTTCATGTTCTTATATAGTCCCCACCCAATCTGAATAGGGCTGACCTATATAATCAGCAAGATATGAAAATAATAGCATATGACATCGAAAGTCAGGTCATAAAGACTTTGTAGCTTCTGTCTTGCTCTCTCTTAGATCACTCACTCTGAGGGAAGCCAGCTGCCATGCATCATGACACTCAAGCAGCAATTGGAGAGGCCCATGTGGCAAGGAACTAAGGCCTCCTGCCAACAGCCATATGCGTGTGCCATCTTGGAAGTGAATCCTCCAGTCACAGTTATGCTCTTGGATGACCGCAGCCCCAGGTGACAGCTTGACTGAAATCTTGAAAGGTCCTGAGCCAGAACTGCACAGCTAAGATGCTCTCAAATTCTCAGCCCACAGAAACTATGAGACAATAAATGTTGTTTTAAGCCATTAAGTTTTGGAGTAACTTATGATGCAAAACAGAAAACTAATACAGAGGATTTTAGTATTGTTTAAGTCTATAAATATCCTAGAACTCTCTTATTAAAATCAATTGATGAATCATTAACTTAATGGATAATGTTCTTTCTGTCCAAGGATTTTTGATGATTGTCACGTACAGCTCCGGCTTGTGAAACTCCTTTTAATAATGATCACAAACTCACAAAATTTAAGATTATTTGATAATCCCTCACAGAACATTCAAATTATTTTATAACTACAACTAACATGTCAGTGGGTGGTTTTCCATACAGCTGGGCTAAGCATTCCTAGTTCTAGAAGATAAAATTGAAGAGGTTTATTTTCTGTTTATGGAAGAAACACCATTTTCTGAATTGTCTGGAAAAGACTTGAGGTACTTAATAATGGTGGCATTGTCCTTAAAGATCTAGTATTTGGAACTGCCAAAGAGGTTTTCATTTTCCCTAATTATCATGAGTTCGATCAGAAGAGACTTGGTAAAACAGTTAAATCCAAGCATAGACTTTCAAACCCCTAATATAAGCATGGTTCTAATAGCAAATAAAAAAATAAATATAAAACACAGTCTCAATGAATAGGCAGGTGGAGCACAGGGGATTTTTAGGGAAGTGAAACTATTCTTCTGTATGATGCTATGATGATGGATACTTTTGTTAAAATCTAAAGAATGTACACCACCAAGTGACCCCTAAGGTAAACTACGGACTTTGAATGACAATTATGTGTCAATGTTGGTTCACTGATCGTAACAAATGTGCTACTCTGGTGGGCCATGTTGGTGGCGGGGTAGACTGTGGGAAGGGAGGGGGGGGTATGTGGGAACTCTCCGTACTTTAGACTCACTTTTGCTATGAATCTACAACTGCTCTAAAAAATGAAGTCTTTTAATAAGACGAAAAAAAACAGTTTCTGCCATCCAGAAGCTTTATTTGTTCAACAAATAGTCACTTAGTTTTTCTTTTTCTATCCTTTTGCATTCCACCTTTCTGTGTCTTTATGTTTTACATGTGTCTCTTATAAACAGAACATGGTTAGATTTGGGGTTTATTTACTCTAAGAAGCTCTGTCTTTAATGAGGGATGTTGAACCGTTTATGTCTGTTGTTACTACAACTATATGTGATTTCTTTTTACTGAGTGTTCGATCTATCTAGGGTCTTCTTTGCTTCTTTTTTTCCTCTGTTTTCCATTTACTTGGGAGATATGCATCTTCTTTCTATTATTTTAGTAAAAAGATTTAATATACTTATTTGACCTTAAAATTTTGACTATAATCTCATGTTTAGACTCCTCCTGACAATTCAAGGTACTTAGGACCCTTTTACTCTATATGGACACATCCCCATTGTTCCATGCTAGGTCATAAAATATTTAATTCCACTTTATTTTGAACTTTCCCTTCCCCCCATAGTCATTATTGCTCTTATGATTGTGGGGTTTTTTTTTAAACAGTCATCAGTTATTTAAAACCACCAACATGTTTGGGGTGCCTGGGTGGCTTAGTCGGTTAAGCATCTGGCTCCTGATTTCAGCTCAAGTCATGATCTTGGGGTCCTGGGATGGAGCCCGGGGTCGGGCTCTGTGCTCAGGGAGAGGGTGGGAGGGTCTGCTTGGGGATTCTCTCCCTCTTCCTCTCCTCCCCCCCCCACTCTCTCTCTCTCTCTCTCTAAAATAAATATTTTTAAAAATTTTAAAAATAAAATAAAATCACCAACATTTTGCCAATTTATTTGCTCAACATGACTTCTTAGATATTGATCCTTCTTTCTAGATTCTATTTCCTTCTTCCAGAAGTACATCCTTTAATATTAAGGGTTTGTGAATGGTCAACTTTCTCAGACTTTATTAGGAAAAATCTTTATTTCACCTTTAGTTTCAGTAAGTAGTAGTATTTTTTTTAAGTTTTATTTATTTATTTATTTGAGAGAGAGAGAGAGAGCATGCAAGAGGGGCAGAGGGAGAAGGAGAGAGAATCCCTAACAGACTCCCTGCTGAACATGGAGCCCGACACAGGGCTCAATCCCATGACCCTGAGATCATGACCTGAGCTGAAATCAAGATCAGGCACTTAGCCAGCTGAGCCACCCAGGCGCCCCAATAGTAGTATGATTTTTAAAAAATGTTCCTGCTAGCCATTTGATTGTTCTTCCTTAGTCTACATTATCTGACACTTAATTCTCCCTCATTCTTTTATTTATCTCTTTTCTAAACTCACATTAGTATATGTTGAGCATTCTTTTTCTATCCTTCACATCCCTTTAACCTCTATTTCACAATTTCTCTTCTTTTTATCTGTGTAAGCTGAATTCTGGGTAAATATTTAAATCTATATTCCAATTCCCTAAGTATTTCTTTAGTTGTCTTATCAGTGGTTCAATCTGGCTCAGCTACAAATAGCATTTATATAGCCAAAGTATTGAGCTAACTAAAATTATAATGAAACTATGCTGGGGAAAGGGGTTATAAGAAATGTTCGTGTGTGGGGCGCCTGGGTGGCTCAGTTGTTAAGCGTCTGCCTTCGGCTCAGGTCATGGTCCCAGGGTCCTGGGATCGAGCCCCGCATCGGGCTCCCTGCTCTGTGGGAAGCCTGCTTCTCCCTCTCCCACTTCCCCTGCTTGTGTTCCCTCTCTCGCTGTGTCTCTCTCTGTCAAATAAATAAATAAAATCTTTAAAAAAAATAGTCTATGTTGAATCACAGATCTGTACTTCTGAAACAAATAACGCAAGATATTTTAAGAAAAAAGAAAAAGAAGAAGATAGCAGGAGAGGAAGAATGAAGGGGAGTAAGTCAGAGGGGGAGACGAACCAGGAGAGATGATGGACTCTGAAAAACAAACTGAGGTTTCTGGAGGGGAGGAGGGTGGGGGGATGGGTTAGCCTGGTGATGGGTATTAAAGAGGGCACATTCTGCATGGAGCACTGGGTGTTATGAACAAACAATGAATCATGGAACACTACACCAAAACAAATTATGTAATATATGGTGATTAACATAACAATAAAAAAATTAAAAAAAAATAGTCTATTGGGGTACCTGGGTGGCTCAGATGGTTAAGCGTCTGCCTTCAGCTCAGGTCATGATCCCAGGGTCCTGGGATCGCGCCCCACATCGGGCTCCCTGCTCCGTGGGAAGCCTGCTTCTCCCTCTCCTGCTCCCCCTGCTTGTGTTCCCTCTCTCACTGTCTCTCTCTCTCTCTCTCTCTCTGTCAAAATAAATAAATAAAATCTTTTTAAAAAAATAGTCTATTTTTTTAAATTAGCATGTTACACCAATTGTGGTTTGAAAGTACAATAGCAAGGTAAAATGACATTCTCTAGGTACTTGTAGTAAATTCTAAATTTTTGCTGACTACAAATCTTTCACCATTAATTTGCCATGTCGAAGTTTGTAAAAAGAAACCCCTAACCTACATTTGTTTCTATATCCCATGCTATAATTTATAAAGTTCACAAAATACACAAATGCCAGGGGGAAAACTCATGTTGATAAAATGGTTTGATATTTTTAACTGATGCAATTTTGAAAATGGTTTTGTTCGACACTTTTCACTCTTTATAAAAATAGTATTTTTCAAACTACAGCAGTAAATAACAAATCTTACCAGGAACTCAACAAATTTGGAAATACTTGTCCACCATTAAATAGTTCTTTCTACCCACCTGGTTAAGAAGACAACTTTCTGCCCAAAGTGTCAGAAATGGCTTATGGAAAAACAAGAAGGTGGTAAACTCTGAGAAAGCACCTGTTATGGTTTTTCTATTGACTTGACAGAGGTTTGTTTGCTAATGGAAAATTGGTTCAGTTGTAAGATGAATACACTCTGGAGATCTAAGGCACAGCAATGGTGATTTTAATTAAGAGTACCATACGGTGTACTTGAACTTTGCTAAGAGAGTAGATCTTAAATGTTTTCACACACAAAAATGGTAACTATATGAAGTGATAGATGTGTTAACTAACCTCATTTCACAACACATACATATCAAATCATCACATTGTATACTTTAAACTTCCACAATGTTATTTGTCAATTATATCTCAGTAAAGCTGGAAAAAATAAAATGCAAAATTTACCAAAAGGAAGAAAATTCTATTTCCAGGGGCTCATGTTTTATTCCTTTTGGAAGCTATATGTGTAAAATCTCTCATTAATATTTTTATATTGATTATCTGTTGAAATGACAATATTTCATTTTAACAATATGTTTAATTTAATATGTCCTAAATATTTTTTGTACTGATTCTTCAAAAATCTGGTATATATTATACACTAAGAACACATCTCAATTTGCACTGGCCACATTTCAAGTGCTCATAGCCACATGTGGCTAGTAGCTATCATATCTGATAGCCCAGGTCCAAACCATCACCTTTTATGTCCAAGCAAGACTGAAGATTGCAGAAAGGGAATTTACTATGAAAAATGTCAGAAAAGCACGAAAGACTGATCAGACATGCCGAAGTTAACATTTCAGACAAGAGGGCTTCCCTTTCTCTCTCTGTCCAAAAGGCCCCTTGATCAGGATTGAGCTAGAGCATCAGCAAACTTTTCTGTAAAGGACCAGATAGTAAATATTTTAGGCATTGCTGGCCATAGTCTCTGTTGCAACCACCCAACTATGCTGATGCAGCATGAAAGCAGCTATAGACACATTCAACAAGTGGGTATGGTTAAATTCTAATAACACTTTATTTAGGGGCACTAAAATTTGAATTTCATGTAATTTTCACATGTCATAAAAATTTTTTTTCAAACAGTTCAAAATGGGAAAACCATTCTTAGCTCATGAGCCCTGTCAAGCCAGGTGGTAGGCCAGATTTGG
This sequence comes from Callorhinus ursinus, assembly GCF_003265705.2. Taxonomy (NCBI): domain Eukaryota; kingdom Metazoa; phylum Chordata; class Mammalia; order Carnivora; family Otariidae; genus Callorhinus; species Callorhinus ursinus. The sequence goes on from NW_027397078.1 coordinate 31,714,351, forward strand.
CCCACTGGCTATAGTTTTCCAACCCCTGACCTACAGGATGGGGATGAAGGAAGGGAGTGCTAAGAGGTTGTTTTACTTACAGATATTTGTTGAAAACTAAAAACTAGAACTTTGGAAGCTAGAGAAAAAGAATGTAAAAAGAACATAGGACTTAGTGGCCAGCCATCTCTATTTTGACCCTAATTCTGACATGGATACGTTCTCGTACCCTGGTCATATCATTGATCTTCTCTGGTCCTCAGCTTCTTCCTGCCAGCTAAATAATTACCATGGCAACCTCAAGGAGTCCAACAATAGCTCATGTACCCACATTGTGTTAAATCAAAATTGGCAATGTTTTGAACCGAGTCTGCACAAATTTACCATTTAAAATACAAAAGGAATGGCTCTGTTGAGAAATGTATAGGATTGCAGAGACTAATAGGTTTAACACTGCTATACTAATTTGGAAACAATTTGTACTATAACTAAGTCAATAATCATTATCGTTTATGCATTGTAATAAAAAGAAATTCTATGTGACAACCCTGGAGCCTAATTCTAATTGTTATTCATATTTTAAAGAACTAATAGATGAGTGTTTTGAAATATTCAAATTTTCAGACTCTCAACTATTAGTTCAAATATGTGTAGTTGTGCAGTAGTTCACACTATTTCTTATTTTGCCTTTTTTTTTTACAGATCCTCCATTAAATCTCAAGAAGGCAAGCTCAGCCAAACCCTTAACCTAATGTAAAATAACTGCTCAGCCATAAAACCTGAGTTTTCCTTACTGCATTAGATTTCAGAATTAAAGTGCAAATAGAAAGATAATTTGTTGATCCTATTTCCCTATTAAACATTAAGATGACGACTTTTTTTCATAATGACCTATGCCAAGAATTTCAATAACAACAAAAAAGCAACAGAATTAGCTACAAGTTGCCGGTTAAAGGAGACAGTATGGACTGGCCTCCCACAAACTGTTCTCACCTCTATCCCTTCTCCCTTGACTCTCTCTATCATAAAGACTAAAAAGCTAAAGTTGATTTAACTTCGAATATTGTTCAAGTTGGCCATATGATGTGGTTCTGGCCGTGAGATGTGGCAGAAATCCCTGAGCAGAGTTACTTTATCTGAATAAAAATAGGAGAGGCCCTTTGTCCTTCCTTCTTCTCCCTGCCTGGCACATAGAAGTAATGCCTGGACGCATTGCAGCCATCCTGCAACCCTGGTGACAAAAGCCACTTGCTAAGTGTGGCAGAATGGGAAGCTAGAAAGAGCCTGGATCCTTAGACAGTATCCTTGAGCCCCGGATAACAACCTGGACTGTCTCCCTTGGTATTTCTTGTTTTGTGCGAATATAAATTCTTCTTACTGGGCACCTGGGTGGCTCAGTTGGTTAAGCGACTGCCTTCGGCTCAGGTCATGATCCTGGAGTCCCGGGATCGAGTCCCACATCAGGCTCCCTGCTCAGCGGGGAGTCTGCTTCTCCCTCTGACCCTCTTCCCTCTCGTGCTCTCTGGCTCTCATTCTCTCTCTCTCTCTCAAATAAATAAATAAAATCTTTAAAAAAAAATAAAAAAAATTCTTACTTACACAGCCACTGTTTGCTAGGTTTTCTAGGTTTGGGGGGCAGTTTTGGGCAACTAATTGTATTTGGAACTGATAAACAAGCAAACCAAGGCAGGATTTACACATTGTTACACGTTAGTGACTCTCGAACTAGAGCACAGATCAGAATCACCTGGAAGACTTATTAAAATTCAGATTTGGGGTACCTGGGTGGCTCAGTCAGTTAAGTGTCCAACTCTTGGTTTCAGCTCAGGTCTTGATCTCAGGGTTGTGAGCTTGAGCCCCGCATTGGAGCCTACTTAAAAAATAGCCAAATAAATTAAAGTAAAATTCAGATTGCTGGGCTCCAGCCCCAGGGTTTCTAATTCAGTAGGTCTTGGATGGCGCAAGAAATTGCATTTCTAACAAGTGCCCACGTGATGCAGCTGCTGCAGCAGGAGCAACACTTTAAGAACCCCGGGATTACACAACAGCATTTTGTAACATAACACAACGTAACTTAACACCGGATCCTACCTTCTGAGTTCTTGTTTCCCCACTGCTTTGCTTTTTAAAAAATAAATTTCTGCCTGGTCTCCAGACCAAATACTCCTTAGTAATCTGCACTCCAAGTGTAAAATAAGTCACAAAAAGATCAGCAGATATTATAGTTCTGCTCCTGCCTGAAGCTAGAAGATAGGGAAAGAGCTGTCTAGCACTTGCCAGGCTACACTATTTGCCATGTCATTTCCTGGCACATAATTATGCAGCTTGCTGACAACTATTCTACTTTCTGTCCTTCCGTAAATTGTAAATGACAGTTTGGAAGCTGTTGGCTGAAAATTCTGAAAAAGAAATCTTTACAAGGAGAGGCAAGGATAAAAATCACGGTCAATTTAGAGTGGTTGCTGATAAGCTGGCCCTGAGAAGCAGCCTCAAGTTAGATCGCTTTGAAAGAAATGGAATTTCCTGTCCTTCCCTCTTCCCCACCTCCACTCCTACCACTTAGAGTCTCAAAGCATGTGATCCACTCAACAATCCAAATTTCACCATAAAGAGCTCAAAAGGCTCATGCTCGGAAGCCTTCTGCTGCCTGCTAGAATAACACCTGGTTGAATTTTATACTTAGGGTAGAAAGAAAAACTCCTTCCATGCCGACGCATTGCCCTATGCCCACAGCCTGCCCCCCTCCCCATATGACATGTTTCAAAAGTCCACTGCAAAGAGCCATCCTTTGAGAAAAGCAGTTCAGCCATTTTCCAGGTCTAATATTTGGTCAGCTTTAGCTCTCCTCCCGGGAACTGGTCAAAGTAATCCTTCTGCCCTCACGGCTACGTTTTTTTCTTTCCTTAAGCCATGCTTTGTTAACCAGCTAGGGGAGAGGGAGCCATCTAATTCATGCATCGCTCATCCACTCCCCATTGTGTTCAGGATATCAGCGAGTGGGACAAAGTAACTAGCCTATGTTAAGTAACCAAGTCTGGCCAGGCTTCATAGAAACACAGAATTCGGGGACCAGAGCAAAGCTCATTAATCTTCCTAGGAATGACATCTAAGACCCTGACCTTCTTTACTACTCAGTAGCCTGCCCAGTCTACTGAGCTAACAATTCACAGATTCCCGGAACAGACTTTCATGACTGCCTATATTCCTTCAAACATTTGCAGACCCTAGCATGTTAGGGTCCCTGCAGGACAACTGGGTATGTCATGTGTTAAAAAAAAATCCTAGGTAAAAGTCTGAGGCTTAATGAAAGTTAGATCTTTAGTACCACTAATAAGAATGACTCTCGGGGCACCTGGGTGCCTCAGTCATTAAGCGTCTGCCTTCGACTCAGGTCATGGTCCCAGAGTCCTGGGATCGAGCCCCGCATCAGGCTCCCTGCTCCGTGGGAAGCCTGCTTCTCCCTCTCCCACTCCCCCTGCTTGTGTTCCCTCTCTCGCTGTGTCTCTCTCTGTCAAATAAATAATAAAATCTTAAAAAAAGAATGACTTTCTTTGGGGCAACCGGGTGGCTCAGTCGGTTAAGTGTCTGCCTTCGGCTCAGGTCATGATCCCAGGGTCCTGGGACTGAGCCCCGCATCGGGCTCCCTGCTCAGTGGGGAGCCTGCTTCTCCCTCTGCCTGCCACTCCCCCTGCTTGTGCTCTCCGTCTCTCTCTCTCTCTTTCTCTCTGTCAAAAAACAAATAAAATCTTTTTAAAAAATTGACTTTCTTTGTAGGAGTGTTTACTAAGTGCTACAAATCTTCCACTTGCTTTGCGTAGATTAATTCGTTCAATCTTCACAACAACCTGTGTGTCAATATTATCACCATTTTACAAATGAGGTAAGTGAAACACAACAATTTAATAAATCATCCAAGGCCTTCTAACTAGTAAGCACAGGATCTGAGATTCAAACCCAAGCAGTCTTTCTGGAGAAACTGAACTTCATTGTTGTTTTTGGCCTCCTATATAAATGTACTATATCTGAGATTCTGCAGAGCTACTAAAACTTTCTGAGGGGCCCCTCAAAACTTGAAGGTGCACCCTAGGCCCAGTATGTTTTGAAACTCACTCTAGTGCCATCATGCTCCCCAGCATCTGGCCCGGAAACACTTCCCAGCCTTTAGCTATCACCTTTCACAAAGCTCCTAATATGGCTATTTGGCCTCTACCTGAATCAGACTTTGGGAGAAACGGGAAGAGGTCTAAGAAGAATCAGACTGGCCTGCTAACCTTGGGCAACTATCAATAGAAATAAAAATATCACAGACACTGTGAATCAACAGACTTGGGTTCTAGTCCTGACTATGTACTGTCTGGCTTATGTCAGACAAACAAAGCCACCAATATTTATTGAGCATTGTTCTGGCTATCTACTTCTTAGTAACAAAGTACCCCAAAATTAGTGTCTTAAGAGAGCAGCAATCATTTTGTTTTATTTCTTGATTTTGTGAGGCAGGAGTTTGGTCAGGACTCCACTGAGTGATTCCTCTGATCCCCATGTTATCAACTGGGATTCCTCAGTGGTATTCAGCTGATGGATGGGCAGATCTGGAGGGTCTAAGATGGCTTTTTTCACATGTCTGCAGTGATGGCTGTGAGGCTAGCCTCAGTTAAGGCTTTTGAGTAGAGTGCCTGTAGCTGGCTCCTCTAGCATGGTGGAATCAAGATTCTTAGCAGGTGGCTGCTTTCCCTCAAGGTGAGCATTCTAAGAGGCTTGGTAAGCTGCAAGGTGTATTATGTCCTAGCCTCAGAGCTCCCGAATATCACTTTTGCCATAAGCTATTGATTAAGCAAGGGCTTAATCTAGAGACTAAGGGCTTAGTCTTAAACTAGACTAAGTCTAGTCCCAAACCAAGGGGAGGAGAAATAGATTTCACCTCTCAATGGGAGGAGTCACAAAGAAAGAAGCCATGTTTGATCTACTGTAAGCACCTACCTTGTGCCATGCACTGTTCTAGTTGGTGGGAATTCTATAGAGACAAAGACGTACAAGGCCCCTGTTCTCCTGGGTTAGATGTGCACCTTTCAATATAAAATGGAACATTTTTCTTATGAGACTGTCTTTTCCTTGACTGTTCATTTAAGATAGGGCCCTTCTTGATCCCCCAGTAGGATAACCTGGTGCTATCAGAGCCAGATAGTAAGTATTTTTGGCTTTGCAAACCATACCATCTGTTGCAACTACTCAACTCTACTGTTTATAGTCCTAAAGTAGCTATAGACCATTCATAAATAAATGGGCATGACTGTGTTCCAATAAAATTTTACTTACAAAAACAGGCATTGGTCCTGATCTGGCTTGTAGACCATAGGTTGCCAACCCCTGGCCTAGCAGATAGATAATAGATGCTCAAATAAATACTGGTTGAATGGATGATATTTTTTTTTAAGATTTATTTATTTATTTTAGAGGGAGAGGGCTAGAGCACAAGCAGGGGTGGGGGGCAGAGGGAGAGGAAGAGAGAGAATCTCAAACAGACTCCCCAATGAGTGCAGAGCCCAACGAGGGGCTCAATCCCACAACCCTAAGATCATGACCTGAGCCAAAATCAAGAGTCAGACGCCCAACAGACTGAGGCACGCAGGCACCCCAAGTGGATGAATTTTTAAAGCCTGGAATTTGAAGAAGAAACTATAAATGAATACTTGTGTGAGCTTTCATTCCCTCAAATGCTCATCTGTTCCTTTCCACACAGGTTTAGAGAAGCTCAAACTGACATTCAGGTCAGCCCCACAGGATCTCATGGACATCAAGGGTTGAGGTACAAAGAGATCAGGCCATGAGACCCATAATCTAAGCCTGGATTAGGAAAAGCAGTTAAAAAATTTCCAAGTATACACATCATAATTTGTGAGAGATCAGTAATTCAGGTTAAGAACTCAGGAACAGGGACGCCTGGGTGGCTCAGTCGGCTAAGCATCTGCCTTCGGCTCAGGTCATGATCTCCAGTTCCTGGGAGAGAGCCCTGCACTGGGCTCCCTGCTCAGTGGGGAGTCTGCTTCTCCCTCTTCCTCTGCCCCTCCCCGCTACTCATGTGCTTGCATTCTCTCTCACTCTCTCTCTCAAATAAATAAATAAAATCTTTAAAAAAAAAAAAAAGAACTCAGGAACAGAGGGACAGTGTGTCAATTCTAGCAACTGATTTTATATACCATGTTTCATCAACTCTAAGATACCATTTATGGGGGGAAATGCTGACAATTAAATAATGAAACACCTTAGCTGTAAAATGCATCCCAATTTCGGAGGTGTTAAAATGTGGGGGGGGGGGAAGAATGGCAGAGAACTGATAAAATATCATAAATTTCCTTATTCATTTGTCCAGAAAACAAACCAAAGCAAAGTATCATTTATAGAGTGCCTATAAGTCCCAAGCACTTTCCATAAATATTTCTGTGCAATCCTCACATCCATTTAAAGTGGCTCATTATCCTCTCTGCTCTCTGCACGCCTGCCTCCCTAAACCACTTTTGATTTGTTGGACAGGCCATTCTCTTCCCACCCAGGTGCCTGTGAATATTACTGGCTCTCTCTGGACCCTAAGCCCTTTCCCACAGTTCAGGCATCCACCCTTTTGTTTCTGTCTCAAGAAAACATTTTCTAAGCAAGATGCTCATGTTAGTTGTAGTTGAGCAAATTTTAGATGTTATTAACTCTAAGACACACAACCATTATACCACTAAGAAAGAAAACCCCATTGACAATTAAATCATGACCCACTAGCAGGCATAATACACATCTCAATTTCACATATGTTAAAATGTGGGAGGAAAATGTATGCTTTGGAACTGATGAAATCTGTAGTTTGATACAAGTCAGTGAATTTTAGAAAGACTTGATACACGTGCTGAAAGGTAATGTCACTTTCCGTACTATTTCTTTCTGAACAATGGATGAGATGAAGAAAATTTTACTCACCAGAGTTCCTAGCGAAGCTGCAAACAGCAGGAAGGCTCAGGAAGCTCGCCCCTTGTTGGAGAACTTGGAAGGTGAAGCGAGAAACATGAGGGAAGAGTAAGTGGGGGTGAGGGGGGAGAGAAAGTCAGCTAAGAGCTGCGAAGATAATGGAAAGTTCAGGAGGCAATTGAAAATCTTCCTCTATGAGATCCCCAAAGCTGGATTAAATCTCCATGCTAACCAGCCCATATATGGATTAAAAACAACAAAAACAAAACAAACAAACAAACAAACAAAAACAACAGGCAGAGGAACCTTGAACTCTGGTAACTTCAGGGCAGAATCAAGATGACCAACATGAATTCAGCCATGGAGATGGAGGGGACCCTGTGGAAGTCCAGCCTGGAACTGAGAACACAGTGGGAAGAGCCCCACATTTGCTCAAGCTGTGCAACTGTGGGGTCCCAGCCACATTAATCTCCCAGAGCCAGAGATGGATTTGAGGTGATCCAGGACACATAGGTTCATCTTCTCCCTGCTTGGATGGCAGGGGAGCTGCAGTATTAGAATTGTTCTGAAGGTCAAGAATCTACAAGCCAGAGAAGCTAAAGGAATTTGACCCTTGGAATCAATTTAGGGATCCATAGCTGGTGACCACTAATATTTGCTAGAAATATTGATGCTGTGTGCTATAGACTGAATGTGTGTCCCCCAAAATCACATGTTGAAACCCTAATCTCCAATGTGACAGTATTTGGAGGTGGGGCCTTTGAGAGGAAATTAGGTTTAGATGATGTCATGAGGGTGGAGCCTCCATGATGAGACTGATGCCTTGATAAGGAGATGAAGAGACCAGAGTGCATGCTCTCTCTTTCTCTCTCCCCACCATGTGAGCACACAGCAAGAAGGCAGTTACCTATAAACCAGGAAGAGGGCCCTCACCAAGAACCAGACCATGCTGGCATGCTGTTCTTGGACTTCCACATCCAGAAATGTGAGAAATACATGTTTTTGTCTAAGCCACTGAGTCTATGGTATTCTGTTATAGCTGTCCAAACTATGACACTGTAATTTGCAGTCCCAACGAATGGTTCTTCATGAGACCCAGGCAGTTCTGAAAACGACTGGCCAAGCTATCCAGGCTGAGGTGGCAGAATGAATGTACTTTCCAGCCTGTCTCAAATTAGTCTCACAGTGATTTCAAGTAGAAACAGAAGCACAGAATGTCTTCCTAACGGGGTCCAGGAAATTAACCCCAGTCAGGAGGGAGCCACAGAACATTCCCAAAAGCAGAAGATGTGGGCTCAGGCTCTGGTCTGTTTATATTCCTCCTCAGTGTAGGTAGCAAGGGCTCAGTGGCATGGGCTGATGGCCCCCCAGAGACAAAATCCTCCAGCACTAGAGGGCTCTAGACTGACAAAGGGCTAACGGTGGGCAGGTAAAGTACTTGCATAAAGGAAGCCAAGTGGGGAATCTGGAAGCTCCATCTCAAGGGAATCCAGAATCAGGACTTGCTGAGTATTGCCCCATGAAGAAGTAACCATGCACTCCCAGATTTTCCGATAAAAGAGATAAATGGAATTCTGATGTCCATAGTAATTTTCTGGTTCTTTAAAAATTGAAAACTAATTTAATTTTTTTCATAAGACTCTGAGACTAGTCTGAAGAACTGATTTATCCATCAGGCTTCCTGTTCACCATCTCCAGGCAGGGCCTTTCAGGGAAGTCTAGCCCTCACTTCACTCTCTTCTCCTTAGAGGAACCTTCTATAATCACTTCAGAGTAAAGGCCCCAGAAGAGAAGTGCCATATAATCACTTCAGAGTAAAGGCCCCAGAAGAGAAGTGCCACTAAATGTACACTATGGCGTTAGAGGCAAGAGGTAGAGGAGCTACCAGGGGACGCTCTAGCGCGCTGCTCACTACCTGGTAGCAAGTGCAATTGATCGCCCCCCCTCAAGGGGTGTCTTCCGACGATTCTCAGGAAAGTCAGAAAAGGGCAGGATGGGGATCCAGACAGAGGGCAAACAGAGGCCCTGGCCGCAGGAGGAGTCGATTTGAGGATTTGAAGCCCGTAAAGCATTCAGTCTACTTAGAAACTAGTGGAACACCAAGGTGGCTGGACCAGGGTAAATGGGTCAGAGTGGTGTGAGATGAGGCTGGAGGAGTGGGCTGAAGCCAGATCACAGGGTCCGGGGGCGCACGCTATGTGTATGGGCTTCGTCCAAGAGCTGTGGGGAGTTACTGGATAGAAAGAAGCAGGGGCATGGCCTGACCTGATCTGTTTCACAAAGATCACTTTAGAGCAGGGTTTCTCCACATGGGTATTACTGTCATCTGGGGTCAGATCATTCTTTGTTGTGGGTGCTGTTCTGTGCACTGTAGGCTGTCTAGCAGCATTCCTGGCCTGTACCCACTAGATGCCAGTAGCAGCCTCCTCCCCTACTGTGACAAACAAAAATGTCTCCAAACATGTCTAAGTGTCCCCTGGGGGGCAGAAGTGCTGTAATTGAGAACCGCTGCTTTAGACGATGGGTCCAAAGGACACCAAAGGTTGTAGGGAGACCGGTTAGAAGGTGCTTAGAGAAATCCAGGGAAGAAAGAATTGTGACTGAAACTAGTGTGTGGTTTTGAGAGAGAGAGAGAGAGAGCAATAATCATAGTTGCTAGCTTGCCTTACAACAGACTATCTGGTAGGTACTATTAGCACCCCGTTACGGAGAAGAAAACTGAGGGACAGAGAGTTTAAGAGACTTGTCCCCAGTGGGAGAGCCAGGACTCAAGCACAGGCAGGTGGGATATGTTCTGGAGCCAGAATCAACAGGACTTAGTGATGGCATAAGGCGGGAGAAGGCAAAGGGGAATGAATGGAAAGGTTACTCCAGTTTGGGGTATAAGTAATGGTGGGTGAAGGTTACATTTACTGAGCAAAGAATGCTGTAAGAGGAACGGATTGTCGGCAAGAAGAGAGGAAGTAAAAAATTCCACTTTTGGACAATGTTACCTCTGAGGCTCCCATAAGACATCCAAGTAAAGGGATCAAACAAGCAGTTGGGAGTGGCTTAGAATTGTTCTGGATAAAAATTCTGGATTCATTCCCATTTAGAGTTTTAGTTTCAGTTGTGGCTAAGATCATCTACACAGAGTGGAGATGAGAAGGAAAGTTGTGTAACCCTCCTAATGCTTTTTCTGCTCCCTTTTGCTTTCTCCTCCTCTCCTGAATAATCATCTGGCTGACCGGCAACTCTTTAAGGAGATCATAAAGGCCAAGTTTGGCCCTCCAGTCATTCATCCTATTCCACTATTCAAGACACCACCATTATCTGGCATTTTCTTTCCAGAAGACCTGTAACTCAGAGAGGTCTATAGTCTGTTTTTCATATTCCAGGCCATAAATAGCTCTCAAACCCTCAGATTGGTTAAGTGTAGGTGGTGTAATTAGTGACTAAGAGTTCCATCTCGGAAGTCAGAATGCGAGGGTTTGAATACCAGCTCCATAATATATCAGCACATGAAAGTGGGCAAGTTACTCGAGCTCTCCAAACCTCAGTTTCCTCATCTGTCGAATGGGCTTGATAATAGCTCCTGAAGCTCGTTGGCTTGTTTTGAGAAATAAAGGATACACATAGCAGGGTGCCTTGCCCATAGGACCTACTAAATAAACATTAGCTGTTCTTATTAATTCACATGAACTATAACTAAATGGGCCACGTTGCTTGTAAAAGTAAGAGAAGTCAATTCAAAGCACTGACAGATGGAAAAGATCATGGTAGTTCCTCAGCCTAATTAGGTAGAGAAATGCTAGAAGGAGGCAAATTTCTGTAGTGTGGGTAGATTGTGGTTGCCCATGTGGTCAGATGCTGTCAAGAGCCCTGAAAGAGCTCTTTGCCTCATCCGCATACTTCATATTTCCTGACGCATAAAATCCCATTTGCACAGGACAAAGCCTTCCATTCCCGTGTTCAAGGATTTGGGGAGGAGTAAGATGGTTAATGTGATCCTCACCAAGTATAACAAAAGCAAACAAGGCAAACCTCAGAAGACAAATCTCAGCTCCTTCTCAGATCTCTGGACAAGGAATAATTCCTTTGCTTTTGGACAATAAATGGAATGTCTCTTTGTTGCTGAGATGATAACAAAGATACAGGCCTGGGCATTAAGGCTGGGCCACGGAGGCTCTCATTTCCACTGTGTGTCAGAACCACCAAGTGAGATTCTGAATGATACCTATCTATCATTCAGATAGGGACCCACTCTCAGAGATTCTGAGGCAACTGCTGGGATTACACCCACTTTGGAGTACTGTCTGACGGTTTCTTATGGAGTAAACGTACATCTGCCCTATGATCCAGAAAATTCACTCCAAGGTATACACTTAACTGAAATGAGCGCTCATGTCCACCAAAAGACATGCACAAGAATGTTCAAGGCAGCTTCATTTATAGTAACACAGAAATTGGAAACAACCTAAATGTACATGTATAGTAGAATGGACAATATAGTAGACACATGCCATGGAATACTACACAGCAATGGAAAAGAGCACACGTCTGATACCACAGCATGGGTGAATCTCACTAGTAACATTGAGTGAAACAAGCCAGGTACAAGAATACTCACTCTATGATTCCATTTATATGAAGTTCAAAAATAGGCAGGATTCATCTATGGTGAGAGAGAACAGAAGAGGGGTAACCCTTGGGGGAAGGTGATGAATGGGAGGTGTTCTTCTGGGGTGCTGGGAATGATCTATATGTTGACCTGGGTAATGGTAACAGAAGTGGATACATACGTAAAAATTCACTATGTTGTCTACTTAAGACTTTTGCTCTGTGTGTGTATATTTATTTATTTATTTTAAATCTCAATTACAAATAACCTTCAAAATCTCAAAATTATAAGTGATTCTCAATATATGGCCAGAATCGACAACTGCTACCACCAGGCTACCATGACGGCCAGAGTATTGTTCTCCTGCCCACTCCCAGCTTTGTCCTCAATTTCACCACGTCATTCCTTGCTCTTATAAAACCGCCCACGAAGCTTCCGAGAGGCCAACAGAGAAAGCACTAAGTGCATCATTTAAAATTCCTAGCAAGGCTATTATCTTCACTAATTCAGCTTTCCTGCATTCTGCCATTTGTTAATGGGTGTTGAAAATTCTCTTGTCAGTCTTTAAACTCTGCAGGTGAGGCCCATATGTCCAGGAAGAAATCTATGGCATAGGGGCGCCTGGGTGGCTCAGTCGTTAAGTGTCTGCCTTCGGCTCAGGTCATGGTCCCAGGGTCCTGGGATCAAGCCCCGCATCGGGCTCCCTGCTCCATGTGAAGCCTGCTTCTCCCTCTCCCACTCCCCCTGCTTGTGTTCCCTCTCTCGCTGTGTCTCTCTCTGTCCATTCACAATAAATAAATAAAATCTTTAAAAAAAAAGAGAGAGAAAGAAACCTATGGCACAAACAGCTCTTAACATTCCCCTGGTTTAGAACTTGTGAAATGTCTCTTCTATTCCCGTGTTCAAGGATTTGGGGAGGAGTAAGATGGTTAATGTGATCTTCACCAAGTATAACAAAAGCAAAGAAGGAAAACCTCAGAAGACAAATCTCAGCTTTTGGACAATAAATGGAATGTCTCTTTGTTGCTGAGATGATAACAAAGATACAGGCCTGCGCACTAAGGCTCTGTCCATTCGCAATAAATAAATAAAATCTTAAAAAAAAAAAAAAGAAAGAAAGAAATCTATGGCATAAACAGCTCCTAACATTCCCCTGGTTTAGAACTTTCCCTGTCTTCACTGCAAGTCCAAGCAAGGAATTATGAAAAATTAGAAGTATGTAGGCGCCTGAGAAATAATCCACCCTGAGGCCTAGACAGGTGAAGTGATTTGTCTTCTGTCACCCAGGAATCTCCTGACATTCGCAGTACCTTGACGCCCTGACACTTTGCCATTAGTGTGCATTTCTGACTATAGAAACTGTCCCCAGAGCCACCTGGTGAATGCTGGAAGTGATAGCAGAGGTCTTGGGAGGTTTGGTTTTTGTCTACTGAACGTTTTCCCACCCAGGCATTAGCTAAAAACACACCTTTTATCTTTAGCATTACACTCTGTTGACACGGCACCAATAATCCTAGGGCCCTTGTGTGTGCCTGGTCACTCAGGTGAGGGTGCCAGGTTACCCCAAGCTATGTCAGTCTGAAAAGTGAACAGTGAAAGAAGGGTAGAAACGTTACAGTGCAAAAGACACTAATCAGATATAGGGCTGTAATCCAAATTTGCCTCCCAGTTGATGTTAAATCATTAACCAGTTTGTTAATCTATAAAATGGGGAAATGAGGTAGGCTTCAAGTATTTCAAATGAGACAAGGCTTATGAAACTACCTAAAGCCTCTACCCAAACATCCAAGGCTCTCTCCCTTTTCTTCATGCTGCTAAATGGGCCTGTGAAGTCAAAGGAGAACAGAGGTGCGAATGTGCTGATGGATGGTTTCTCTACTAACATATTTTCCAGCCAAAGACATCTTGTTAATAAGCTACTGTGTATACTATAACATATATTTCACAGTTTATTTACCTCCTGCAGGATGTCAAAATAATTGGCCTATAATATTTCTAACATATAGTCAGCCATCTCTGGATTTATTACGTGAATATACGTTTGCATAATGATGACTGAATTTACACATCATGCATTCTTCCAGAATTTAGGCTTCCATTACTCTTTCTTTTAAAATCACAAGTCTTGGGGCGCCTGGGTGGCTCAGTCGTTAGGCGTCTGCCTTCGGCTCAGGTCATGTTCTCAGGGTCCTGGGATCGAGCCCCACATCGGGCTCCCTGCTCAGCGGGAAGCCTGCTTCTCCCTCTCCCACTCCCCCTGCTTGTGTTCCCTCTCTCGCTGTCTCTCTCTCTCTCTCTCTCTCTCTCTGTCAAAATAAATAAATAAAAATCTTTAAAAAAATAAAAAAATAAAATAAAATCACAAGTCTTGTTACAAAATGCAAGAGTCTCTAAGCATGGTTACCATTTTCTTCAGCATAAAAATAAGTGATAGCAGCAGGGTTCCAACTGTTAGCCTAGAGATGAGAGATTAGTAACCACTGATAACAAACTTGGAATTTTTCCTGCATTGGTCAGAGAAGAGATGGTCATGGCAGCAACCCTAGCCTCAGTAAGACGGCAGAACACCTGAGGCAGAAGCCCTGCTACCACCACCATTTTATCTGTTGGTGGGAAAGACTTTGCCTACCCTAATCCAACGGGAGTGGAAATAGAGAGGAAGTGGCCCCAGTAGATACTAAGCTGGCACTGTTGCTTGGCTGTCCCAAAGCCATTCCCAGCCCCATTCTCCCTTGCTGCCTCACACTAGTGCTTTCACATATTCCCTTTGCAGCTCTGGGTTGCTATATGACCCAGCTCTGGCTCATAAGATACAACTGAATTCTTACCTTTATTTGTCCATAGGGTATATCCCATTATATAGTCAAGGGGTGCCTGGGTGGCTGGGTCAGTTAAGTATCTCTTGATTTCAGCCCAGGCTGTGATCTCAGGGTTGTGGGATCGAGCCCCATGTTGGGCTCCATGCTGGGTGAGGAACCTGCTTGGGATTCTCAATCTCCTACTGTCTCTGCCCCCCTCCCCTCAGGGCACACACTCTCTCTCTCTCTCTCTCTGAGGAAAAGAAAAGGAATATACGGTCAAATCACTGTGTTTTTTTTTTTTTTAAGATTTTATTTATTTATTTGACAGAGAAAAACACAGCGAGAGAGGGAACACAAGCAGGGGGAGTGGGAGAGGGAGAAGCAGGCTTCCCGCTGAGCGGGGAGCCCGATGTGGGACTTGATCCCAGGACTCCAGGATCATGACCTGAGCCAAAGGCAGACGCCTAACGATTGAGCCACCCAGGCGCCCCAAATCACTGTGGTTTTAAAGTCATTTGAAATACTTTTTGTCTCTGTACTTTTTGCCACTGACTTATTATACTTTTGGACTTGTTTGTTTTATTTTGCCTTTTTACTTTTAGGAAATTTTTTTTTAATTTAATTTTGTTTAGAGTTACGTAAAATGCTGGCATGATTCCAAAGTCAAATCTACAAAACATAATATATCAGAAAATCCAATTTCTATCCCTATCTCCTCTACCTGGTTTCCTCCTTCTTCCAATGTGTAGCTATTTTTAAAGTTTTTGGCTTATTTTTCCAAATTTTTTTTCCTTTTCTTTTAAAATAATTTTAGATTTACAGAAAGTTGCAAAGATAATATGGAGAGTTCTTCTATAGCTTTCATTCGGTTTCCCCAAATGTTACATCTTACTTAACCATGGAAATTTCTCAAAACTAAGAAATTAACATTGGTATAATATTATTGACTAAACTACAAACTTCTTTCAGATTTCATCATATTGTTGTTGTCCCACTGAGGTCTTTTTCCTGGGCCAGGACCCCATCCAGGATCCTGCATTAGATTTAGTTGTCATGACTCCTTAGTCTTCTCCAATCTGAGATGGTTTATCAGTCTTTTTTTGCCTTTCATGATTTTGACACGTCTGAAAAGGACTGGTCAGTTAGATGATGTAAAGTTCCTCAATTTGAGTTTAAATGATGGTCTTCATGGCTTTATGCATTTTGGGCAAGAAAACCATCAGGAGGCACATGATGTCAATTAACCCCATTACCAATGAGTTTAATTTGGTTAAGGTGGTGTCTGCCTAGGTTTCTCCACTGTAAAGTTATTATTTTTCCCTTTGTGATTACTAAATATTTGGGGGGAGATACATTTAAACTACGCAAATATCTTATTTCTTGTTAAACTCGCCTTTTTTTTCTTTTTGAAGCTGGGTGATGAATACTTGCAGATGATTGTATTTGTGTGTGTTCCAAAATTTCCATAACAAAGTTTTTTTAAATAGCTTTATTGAAGTATAATTCACATACTATATCTGCTTAAGCTTTTCTCCACTAATTTTAAAATCCATTATTAATTTTTGCTCAAAACAATTATTACTGTAGCTTTTGCCAAATGGTGAGTTTCTATTTCCATCATTCTTTCCATATTATTAAAATTTCATCAAAAAAATAACTTTTTCGTCTCCTTCATTTATCATTTTACTCAATTATTTACTTATGTCAGTATGGATTCATGGATAGTTATCTTATTCTATAGGTTATAATCCATTACTATCATTATTTGTTTTGTTGCTCGTATTTTCTCAGATTTGGCCGCGAGAACTCCTTCAAGTTGACTCACATGGCCTTTCAACCCATCCCCATGATTTTTTAGCACTTTTACTTTCTGATACCACAAGATGTTTCCTGTATTTTCCCTGCCCCAGCCCTAGAATCAGTCATTTCTCTAAGGAGTCCTGGTTCCTTTTTCTAGAGAATGATTTTTTAAAACCAAGATTTGGGCACTATATGTGCTCCTGGATACTGGGGTGTCATTGAACTTCATCAAAATTATTATTATTATTTGCTCTGCAAAAGGTACTGTTAAGAAAATAAAAAGACAAGCCACAGACTGGGATAAAAATATTTCTAAAACATACATCTGATAACGAACTTGTTCGTAGACTATTAAAACTTCTCAAAATTTTCATAGTAAGGGGGCATCTGGCCGGCTCAGTCAGTACAAGCATGCGACCCTTGATTTCAGGGTCGCGAGTTCAAGCCCCACATTGGTGTAGAGTTTACTTAAAAAAACAAAACACAACAACAACAAAAAAACCTCAACAGTATGAAAACAAACAACCCAATTTAAAAAATGGGCCAAGGGGGCACTGGCTCAGCGGGGAGTCGGCTTGAAGATTCTCTCCCTCAACTTGTGTGTGTGCACACACTCTCTTTCTCTCTCTCAAATAAATAAATAAATCTTTTTTAAAAATGGGCCAAGAATTTGAACAGACTTCACTAAAGATACACGGGTGGCAAATAAGCATATGAAAAGATACTCAACATTGTTAGTCATTTGAATATGATATGCAAATTACACCACAAGGAGATACTACTATACACCTATTGAATGACGAAAATTGAAAAACAAAAACTGACAGTACCAAGCACTGGCAAGGATGCAGAGCAACTAGAACTCTCATACCCTGCTGGAGGAGATACAAAATGGCATGGAAGACGGTGTGGCAGTTTCTTATAAAGTTAAACACACACTTAACGCACAAATCAGCAATCCCACTTCTAGGAATTTACCCAAGAGCAATACAAACTTATGTTCACACAAAAACCTTACATAAATGTTTATACTGGTCTTATTCATAATCACCAAAAACTGGAAACAACCCAAATATTCCCCCTTGGAGAATATAGAAACAAACCAATACCCTCATATAATGAAATCTACTTACCAATAAAATGGAATAAACTACTGATAAAACATATATAACAACATGGATGAATATCAACTGCATTATGCCAAATGAAAGAAGCCAGACGCCAAAGGCTACACCCTATATGATTCCATTTACATGCCATTCTGGAAAAGACAAAACTATAGGGATGGAAAACAGATAGATGTTTACCAGGGACTGGGGTTAGGGTACAGAATAATTACAAAAGGGCACCAGGGAATTTTTTAGGTCAATGGAAATGTTCCATATCTTGCTTGTCACGGTAGTTACGTAAAACTTAAATGTAACAGGTCATGATGGTTACAAGCATTTGTCAAATTACATAGACCTATATACCAGAAAGAATGAATTTCCCATATACAACTTATTCCTCAGTTAAGAAAAAAAAAAAAAGGCAGGGAGGAAGGCAGACAAGAAATTCAAATCACATTTCTGGAACTCCAGATTAACTACGTCTTGTCAAAGGCTGCCCACAAACGTAACAGGGTGCCATTTAAATTTTCTATATCTTTTTGTGTTTCAGTGATCATAAGCCTGGAAATAGCCATGAAACATCATGTGGCTAAAATGCCTTGTACATTTGGAACAGGGTTTGACAAGAAAAGATGAGAAAAGCAGCTATTCTTCTCTGCCGATAAAAGGTGTAAGAAGTAAACCATGTTAAGAGGCTTAAAGACCTGAGCTCTGGCAATCTTAATTTAAGAGATGCAGGTGGGCCAATTACTCCCGTTGAATAAAAGGCAGAAAATCTTCCCCAGCTTTGTTCAAGCCAGTGAGTCACTCTGAGTGAATCTATTCAGAATGATTCCTCAAAGTAACAGGCATGGCTCATTACTGTGGCAGAGAAGAGGTGTCGGCCCCGCTCTGAAGAACTTTCTCCCCTCTGTCCCTCTCTAAACCTGAAGTCAGGCATGTTTTCATCCTAATGTCTTTTTCCCCTCTCCCAATTAAACCCACATCTCCTTCTCCATCCCTTACAGCCATTCTGTACTAATTAGGCCAACAGTTTGCAAACTGTGGCCCACGGGCCAAATCCAGCCCGCTGCATGTTTTTGTACAACCTGTGAGTGAAGAATGGTTTTTCCGCATTTTTTAATGGTTGAAAAAAATCAAAAGGAGGCTAATATTTCATGAAACAGGAAAATTATATAAAATGTGAATTTCAATGTCCATAAACAAAGTTTTACTGGAACACAGCCATGCCCATTTGTTTCTGTATTATCTATGACTACTTTAGCTCTCCAACAGCAGACTTGAAAAGTGGCAAAAAACAAAGAAACAAAAAACATGTCACCCACACAGCCTAAAATATTTACTCTCTGGCCCTTTACAGAAAAAGTTTGCCGACCTCTAATTTAGGTATTTTCATTCTCTTGCCCATATGCTGATGTCTACACTACAAGTTTGTAAAAAGGCAAGGCTCAGCAGCATCCTTTATGCATTTGATCATGTCTCTATGACATTATAACCAATTGTACTCTTGCATAATACTTTTTGCTGCCACTAAGCAGAATAAAGACATGTAACATTGTAGTAGGAAAAGAAATAATTTGAGGCAAACAGTGGATTTCTTGTTTCTAAAACTATCTACTCAAGGATTCCACTGTTAAGAGTATTCCAGTCTTGGGGCCCCCCGGGTGGCTCAGTCGGTTAAGCTTCTGCCTTTGGCTCAGGTCATCATCTCAGGGTCCTGCATCAGGCTCCTTGCTCAGTGGGGAGTCTGCTTCTCCCTCTCCCTCTGCTCCTCCCCTGCTTATGCATGCAAATGCACGTGCACTCTCTCTCTCTCTCTCTGTCAAATAAATAAAATCTTAAAAAAACAGAAAAGGACGATGAAGGGACAAAAACAATTGGTGCTAGATGCCAACGTAACATTATGAATAATGTCAATGCCTATGTACATGAGTGCCAATTTGATTGATGCTGAAAAATGAATGTCGTAACATTTTTATATTTAGAAAATTCACCTATTAAAGGACCTATCAAAGGGTTTTCTTTGATTACTGATTGTTGCTGAGACCTATTGCTGGAGAACCAACCAATACAATGAACTTTGGTTTGCCTCAGAGACAGATCCAAGACTATAAAAGAAATAGGAATGACTCAAGCTTATGCTTTCTTTTGAAGACTAAGAGTCCTGGATAGAAGGGCCAAGCTGAGAATGGCAGGTGCGGGGCAGGGCAAGCTGGGAGGCCAAATTCAGCCAGTTAAATGGTGATTAATTTCACTGTCACCTTTGACCAATCCATTTCCAAACCAAATATCTATTATGAATTCGTTTATCCATTCAATAACCATTCCCTGGATGTATACTGCGTACGAGGCCATGTGCTAGGCACTGGAGATTTAATAGCACTGAATTAGGG
Organism: Callorhinus ursinus; assembly: GCF_003265705.2. Classification (NCBI taxonomy): domain Eukaryota; kingdom Metazoa; phylum Chordata; class Mammalia; order Carnivora; family Otariidae; genus Callorhinus; species Callorhinus ursinus. The sequence continues at coordinate 31,733,981 of NW_027397078.1, forward strand.
GCCAGAGGCCTTAAATCTAGTCCTCAATCTAATGTTAACCAGTTGTGTAAAATGGGCCAATGCTGCTTTATGAGCTAGGTTTTTTTGTTTTTCTGTTTTTTTAAAGATTTTATTTATTTATTTGACAGAGAGAGACACAGTGAGAGAGGGAACACAAGCAGAGGGAGTGGGAGAGGGAGAAGCAGGCTTCCCGCGGAGCAGGGAGCCCGATCCCAAGACCTTGGGATCATGACCTGAGCCGAAGGCAGACGCTTAAGGACTGAGCCACCCAGGCGCCCCTATGAGCTAGGTTTTAAATTCACAAATGTTCTCTCTCCATTCTAATACAATTCTGTGAGTATGCCTCTTGAGTGTTCTTGGCCCAAATCAGGAGAATCTGTTTCTTCTAAGGCAGTGACTGAAAGGTTCAGAATTCTGGGGCACGTGGGTGGCTCAGTCAGTTAAGCATCTGACTCTTGGTTTTGGCTCAGGTCATGCTCCCTTGGGTAAGTCTTGGCCTCAGACAAAGAGATCTGCTTTGCTCTTTAATACCTAAAATGATTAAGAATAATGACCTCTGGGGCGCCTGGGTGGCTCAGTCGTTAAGTGTCTGCCTTCGGCTCAGGTCACGATCCCAGGGTCCTGGGATCGAGCCCTACATCGGGCTCCCTGCTCCGCGGGAGGTCTGCTTCTCCCTCTCCCGCTCCCGCTGCTTGTGTTCCCTCTCTCGCTGTGTCTCTCTCTGTCACATAAATAAATAAAATCTTTTTTTTAAAAAAAAGAATAATGACCTCTGAAAAAGAAAAAGAAAAAAACCTCTGATATCCAAAACTAATCTGATATTCACGATTAGACGTCAATATTTTTACACACTCATCTAATACAGCCAGGCCGTTTTTTTCTCCTGTTGGATATAAACAAACTGACAGAACACCAGTCTCAAACAAGGTTTCTCTGAGATCATGATAAAATTAAACAAAACAAGGCCACTTCATAATTCTGATTAAGCACAAACAAAAACAAGGTCACTGTGCCATCCACAAAACACCCAATCAGAAAAGTAGCCTAGCTTGCTGACAGCATCCAACCTAAACTTCTGCTTCCTTAGACTCCCCACTAACTCAGCAACTGAAGCCCAAATCCTATAATATATTCTTTCTAACACTCTCTTACTGAGGGTACCCCATGGTTCCCTGCAATAAGTGATAAACCCAACTTATTTAACTAAGTGTGCTTTCAGTGGTCTTTGGCTAAGGGGCACTGACACCTCCAAATACATCTTTTCCTCTCTCATCTGGAGCACCAAGAGACAGGCTGATAGAAATATTACAAAGGTACAAGCGTACAAAAATTCTCATTACACACAGTAAGCTACAAAGACTTGGCAGAATGACCCTGCACTCCAGTTGTCCCTTTTGTATCTTTTATTTAATTATCTCTTGGAAACGGAATCTCCCAAACCTGATCCATAAAAAGAAGAAACTGGACTAGAAGGGAATTTCCCAAACCGTGCTCTTTGGGAAACCACTGTCCCTTCACATGCTGATAGATGTTTCCAGAAAGGATTCTGTGGAAAAACAAGTCTGAGACGCTCTGCATTCTAGAGTAAATCCCCTGGTATAGCTCCAGTCCTAGTTCTATAAGCTACTTTGAGAGACTATTAAACCTCTCTTTACTTAAATCTCAGTTCCTTATCTGCAGAATAATTCTTAGAATATGCCCTGCCCATTCCCCATTGTTGGAGAGCAAATGCAAAACATGACGAGTATTTCAAAAACAGGAGAGCCCTCTGTTCAGGCAAGACACGGAGGCAGCACTGAATCTGCTGAAGAGATCCTTTAGGGCCAAAGCCTAGTCCAGAAATCAGGCCGAGAGGATGCATATGTGTCCTAGAACTAGCGTACTGAGGAAGGAGAGGCTGAGTCTTGTCCAGGGCTATGGCTGGGTGACAAACCACCTGAAAACTTGCAAAAAACAGCCATTAATTATATACATGGATTTTGTAGGTCAGAAGTTTGAATAGGGGATCATGCGAACAGCTTGTCTCTGCTCTAAAACGTCTGGGACTTCAGCTGGGGAAGTCTCAAATCCGGGAGTGACTCCATGACAGAGAGCTCCATTTATTTATCTTGAAGTCTTCCTCACTTCTCTGTCTGGTAGTTGAGGCTGGCTATTAGCTGAAACACTTACACATAGCTTCTTCATGTGGTCTCTCCACGTGGACACATCTGAGCTTCTTCACAGCATGGTGGCTGGGCTCTAAGAGAGCGAGAGGAAAGCGGATGGCGCACTTGTGGTCTATCCGAGAAGCCACATAATGTCACTTCTGCCATACTTTAATGGTTAAGGAAGTCACAAAGGTCCATCCAGTTCAAGAGGAAGGGACACAGACCCTACCACCCAATACAGGGAGTGTCAAGGGCACACTCTAAGAAGAGCATGTGGGATGGGAGACATTGTTGTGGCCATCTCTGGAAAATACAGCCACCTTCTCTGGGGCAGATGCAAAGTCAGTGAAGGAATATGGGTTCTTAGAGCCCAGCTGGAGGAAGAAGTAGAAGAAGAAATCAAGACTTTTCTCAGATTTTAAGCCTAGGTGGAAAAAAGAATAACCAACAAATAGGAAAGTTTGAGTCAGAGCTAGTTTAGGGGGAAAGATTATTTCAAAAGATGTTCCCGGTAGCTCGGCCCTTTGAATTTGGACATCTGAGCCTGTTTACTGGCAGAGATAATGGAGCCAAGAGGAAGGGTAAAGATAGAAAATGGAAGAGGGAAAATTCACAGGGCAAGATTCTGGAGGAGACAGATATGACCAAAATACTTGGTGGAGGTTTAATTTCACAGGGAGAAACTCTATTTTTCTGCAACAGGAAGAAATAAAAAGAGAAGATGGGAGAAATAGAGCAGAACTCAGAGACAGACAAGACATTGTGAAGTGGAGAGGAGGGAAAACATGGTAGAATGGCCTATTTTCTAGGGGTAGTAAGAGGTAAGAAAATCTATTGGAACTAAGATGAGATGTCTTAAGGTCCATAAGGAGTAGTAATGACCAGGCAAGACACCAAATAGGACCTCTATAAGATATGACTCAAGTATTTCTTACTTTTGAAAGAAGTTGAAGGACTGGAAAAACTACAATTACTGTTGATGCCGGATGAGGGATATGTGGCAATGTATTATACTGTTCTCGCTAGTTATATGTATATTTGAAATTTTCATAGTAAAATATTTATTTATTCACTTACTTATTTTTAAGTAGGCCCCATGCCCCGAGTGGAGCCCAGCACGGAGCTTGAACTTAAAACCCTGAGATCACGACCTGAGCCGAAATCAAGAGTCAGACGCTTAACCAACCGAGCCACCCAGGTGCCCAGTATACTTATCTGTTTTTTTAAAAGAAACTAATAAAATTTCATTCTTACTTGTGTGTTGTCAATAAAAATGTTTCCCCTAGGTCAATGGCTCTCAACAAGAGAAAGGATTTTCTCTTTGTCTTATACATATTAGTGTCCCATACAAAAGTACAATCAATTCAAATGTACCCATAAAATCCTTTGCCTAATGCTTTTTTAAAATGCCAGTCACATACCTCAGTCAAGTTCTGAAATAATTTTGCTTATTTCACCTAAGAGCACATTATTACTTTTTGTTGAAGTAAAAAAATTTTCTTTTTATTACCGTCATTATTATTTCTTCTTTTTTTTTTTTAAAGATTTAATTGACAGAGATAGAGACAGCGAGAGAGGGAACACAAGCAGGGGGAGTGGGAGAGGGAGAAGCAGGCTTCCCACCGAGCAGGGAGCCCGATGTGGGGCTCGATCCCAGGACTCTGGGATCATGACCTGAGCCAAAGGCCGTGGCTTAACCAACTGAGCCACCCAGGCGCCCCTATTATTTCTTTTTATTATTTAAATTCTTTTTAAAGATTTTATTTATTTGAGCGAGCGAGCTAGAGAGAGAGAGAGAAAGAGAGAGAGAGAGCTCGAGCACGGGGCAGGGGAGGGAGAGGGAGAAGCAGACTCCCCACTGAGCAGGGAGCCCAACATGGGGTTCAATCCCAGGACCCCAGGACCCCAGGACCATGACCTGAGTCGAAGCAGATGCTTGAGTGAGCCACCCAGGCGCCCCTCTTTTTATTGTTATTATTACTTAAGACAAGTTGGTTGCACATTGACTTCTATTCTACCCTCTCTGCAGCCGTACCCAAGTGAAGAATATTATAGGGCTTCTACTCTTGCTAGATTTCTTCCTGGCACTGGAGAAACATTGAGCTGGCAAAATAAATAGCTCAAATCTCAGAAACATATTAGAGTGATAAGGAATCCTGTATGCTTGAGAGCTCTAATCATCAGCTCATTTATATTCTTGGGGATTGAAGGAAACATATTAAGAAAAGATATTCTTGCCCTGTACAAAACTGTCACAGTCAGCTGGCAAGAAAGATTGAAGACTAAAGAAGTACCCATGAAACAGCCCCTTGGTTTCCCGAAGCATGTCAGCAACACCCAGAATTCATCAAGTTCATGGTTCCACATCTTGGATTGTGAAAAGTGCCGAGGCAATGTGCATGATTTTGACCTTTAGTCAGTATCTCTTTTCTGCATTATATTAGGAATAATGAGTTGTCATAAACAGCATGTGGCTCAAGCCAAACTCTGAGAAAATTGCTGATGGGTTTTAGAAATTTGACTGCAAGCAACTCAAAACCTTCAGATGATTTTTTGACATACTGCAAGTATCTTAAAAGTAGAGTAGCCTAGCTTTCTAACTTTAGCTCTCACCAAACTAACCATATGATGACCAGACTCCCGCTCAGGTAAGAAATGCTAGAATGAAGAACATAAGTAATACAGTGGATGAAAAAAGACCTGAACAGGATAGAAGGAGAGGGAGAGAGAGCCAGAGAGATTAATGAAAGGGAAGACTCAAAAGCATGTACTCGAAGTATGAGGGGTGGAAGACGTCATGCACCCCTTGCTAAGGGATCGAAGTATTTCTTTCATATCAGGACAGCAATGCAAAGACAGAAGACAGGAAATGTTTCAGTCAGATACGTTTGGCTAGGCAAAATAATGTCTAACTTCACTCTCAATGGCCTTTGACAGTAACTGGAAGAATGCAAAAGAAAAATTACTGATTTCAAATGACAGCACCTTCTGACACCATTCCTCCCTTGATTGACATTAATCATGAGTTACTGTCCATAAAGACATTTTTATTTAATGAAGAAAGAAGGCATATGCCACCTTATGTTAGCATTTTACTAAACAGTAGTTCTGGGATTCATCTGCATGTACTGCAGACTCTGTCTGGAGCACTGAGCCGGATTGCGACACCTTTCGTAAAGAGGTTTAATACACGACAAATCAGGGAAAAGAGAAAGATTGAGAATGAGGCTGGAGTGAGACCCATGATGATTTCTTCTTCACGTTCCCTTGCTTCCTTAGTGGCTCTCAATTATCAGCCCAATGTCCATATACACTCAGTGGCAAGGGAAGAGTCAGCCCATCCTTTCCCTTTGGGTTTTAGTGAGCTCCCCAAAGAGCTAGTCGAAGAGTTGGTTTTGGACGGACCCCATGGAGATGCCACTCATGGTTCTGCCCTTGTCAAATTGTCCCAGGAGAAAGCCTTGTCCATGTCGAGGCACACCAGTACCACCACATAGCCCTGTACCCTCTGGACCTGTGCGACACAGACCCCATGGCCCCAGTATCGGAGGCAGGGCCTACGGTGGTCCAGCTCCAAGGCCTGACAGAGAATAACTCTTACGTTCAAAGAGCAAGGAGTAGGTGCAGACATTATTAACTCAGCAAAATTGATTCCAGGCCTTGAACATGAAGCAAATGTTGAAAGGCAAATATAACTTTTGTGTCCAGGCCTCCCTTGCATGGTAGACTGAATAATGCCCCTCCCTAAAGATGTCCATGACTTCATACAAAGAAGCTGTGGATGTTACCTTACATAACAAAAGAGATTTTGTTAAATTAAGAATCTTTTAAAAATTACTTTTTAAATTTATTTGTCAGAGGGAGAGAGAGGGAGAGAGAGCACAAGCAGGGGGAGCTGCAGGCAGAGGGAGAAGCAGGCTTCCCGCTGAGCAGGGAGCCTGATGATGCGCGGCTCGATCCCAGGATCCTGGGACCATGACCTGAGCCGAAGGCAGACACTTAACCGACTGAGCCACCCAGGCGCCCCTGAAATTAAGAATCTTGAGATGGGAAGACTCTCCTGGATTATCTGGATGTGCCCTTTCTATTCACAAGGATCCTTGTAAAAGGGACACAAGAGGAGTGAGTCAGAGTCAGAGAGAAAGAGATACGAAAGCAGAAGCAGGGGAACAGAGAGAAATTGGAAGATGCTACACTGCTGGCTTTGAAGATAAGGAAAGGAGCCATGAGCCAAACAATGCAGGTGACCTCTAGAAGCTGGAAAAGGCAAGGAAACAGATTCACCCCCAGAGCATCCAGAAGGAACACAGTCCTGCAAACCCATTTCGGACTTCTGACCTCCAGAACTGTAAGATAATAAATTCGTGTTGTTGTAAGTTACTAAATTTGTGGTAATTTGTTACAGAAGCCATAGGAAGCTAATATGTCAACAGCCTATGCAGACAAGATGAGATTGATTTACTCCTGGTCCCCAAATTATAACTTAAGTCCTATCTCACTTGTCACTAGAAGTCTAGGCTTTGTTTGACTTCCCTCCACAAATAAAAGGGAAGGTTTATTCCTTCTCGGAGTTTGCCCTGGTTGTTTCCCTCTGACTTAGTCCCCTCCTGGTTCAAAGCCACTCCTTCCCTCCACCCTTGGGGCCACTGAGGACCCTGCTGCGGGTCACTGTCCTCCCCCAGGATTCATTTACCCTGCATTCCCACATCACTCCCTTGTACTGCTCTGCCCAAAGCATGGTCCTGATCACCTTCCTTAATTTCCAAAGTGAAATGCAAGGCTGCAGCTTGTGGCAACCAGAAACTATTAATAAGAAATAATAAAACTACAAGTTGAGGGAGGTACAAAACAGAGGTAACTGTCTTAGGCTGGGTTCCCTAGAAGCAGAACCTAAGATGAGAATTCTTGGGCATGTGATTTCTTGGGAGAGAGAGAAGAGGAGTGAAGGAAGCAGGTTGGGGCAGAGGAAGGGGTGAAGTAATCATGAGGTCTCACTGGGAATTTCGCTTCAACCTAATCCCACAGGGAACGCTGGAGTACAACTGCCCCAGAGGACAGTAGTACTTTGAAGGCAAAGGAGCCGGCCTTGTGTACCTCTGCGTCAGTCAGTCACTGGCCATTGCCACTCAGCGGATAGGGTAACACAACTTCCCAGATGAGGAGACTCCCGTTCTGGTGAGGACAATTCTCCAGAGAAAGAGGCACCTGTGAACCGTTGGCACACCACACTCACAGCAGGTACAGAATGGGGCACAGGCCCTTAAAGAGACAGGGATCTGAGTGGGTACCAGCAGCATCCATCACAATGACTAAAACAGAGCTCACAACCGGTCCCAGAAGAGCAAGTCAGGTGCTTGACAGAGTTAACCATATTCATCCTTTTTCCACTTTCTTTCCACTCCACCAACAAAAATGTCTTTGCGCTGGCTCCTCTCCCTGGAGTCAGAGGTCCCAGAGACATTTCTTTCTTGCTTAAAGACATCACCCAATCCTGTTTCAATTCCAGGAGTTTCCAAGATGATTGACAGCCCTATTCCCCAATCTTGATCCTAGGACTCCAAGAAGACACTGGAAGACAAAAGCTCCACATTAGTACATTTGGCCAAGTCCGACTTACATAAAATTGAGTAATATGCATGGATGGCACCAACAGTCCAATCTAAGTTGAGCCAACGTGAGTAGCAGGGTTCATTTCCCTTTTACAGCCTTTCACTCCTCCTTGGGGAGGTGAAGGTTAGTCCTCCACTTTATTCCTGCCATACACAAACATCTCCATGAGAATAAGAATTAACATGCAGGCACTGAAATCTATAAGCCCCTTCTTAGGGAAGAACGAATCACCAAGAAGTGTTATTCATCCTGTAGGTGGCAACCCATTAGTAGTCCTGAGGAAAAAAACTAATGAAAAGGGGTAGATCAGAAAGATCAAAATTCATTTCAAATAACAAATGTACATATTGCTTCATGGAGCAAGTCTTTGTTTCAGTTATACCTTCATATATATATGTATATTCAAACATTTGGATGTTTAGAGTCATGACATATTTCTTATGGGCAGGAATCAAAAAAAAGTTGGGGGGTGCCTGGGTGGCATGGTCCACTGAGCATCCGACTCTGGGTTTCAGCTCAGCTCATGATTTTGGGGTCATGGGATGGAGCCCTGAGTCAGGCTCTGTGCTCAGCAGGGAGTCTGCTTGAGATTCTCTCCCCCCGCCCCTCCAACTCACGTGCATGCTCTCTCTCTAAAATAAATAAATAAGTCTTTAAAAAAAAAGTTGGGGGGAAGAAAACCCTCACCAATTTAAACACTCATTCTAATATAGGCTTCTTGATGTCACTGGAGGTTTAGAAATCTCCATTTCTTGTTGTGGGTTTTATTTCATGGCTATGAAAGAGAAAGATCCATTTGGGTATTTATTTTCCCCAAAATGACACAACTCTCAACTCCATTCCACATCCTAAAGGTGAACAGAGCTCTACTTCTCTACAAAGGCTGCTTAAAGCTTTGAAATTATAACATTATGGGTTCAAGTGGGTAGAATTATGTCCCCTAAAAAGATATGCTCAAGTTCTAACTCCCAGTACCTGTGACTGTGACTTTATTTGGAAATACAGTCTTTGCAGATGTAATCAAGTTAAAGTGGGGTCATAATGGATTAGGGTGGACCTCAATTCAGTGACTGGTATCCTTACATAACAAGAGGGAAATGTGGACACAGAGACACATAGGGAGGACACCAGGGGACTACAGAGGCAGATATTGGAGTAATGTGTCTACAAGGCAGAGAATGCCCAGGATTGCTGGCAACAACCAGAAGCTAGGAAGTGGCAGAGAAAGATTCTTCCCTAGAGCCCTGAGAGAAAGCTGGCCCTGCTGACACCTTGATGTTGGACTTCTGGCCTCCAGGACTGTGAGAGAGTAAGTTTCCATTGTCTTAAGCCACTCAGTTTCTGGTAATTTTTTATGGCAGTCCTAGGTAATTAATACATGGCTTCTCCTACTTCCATCCTCAGCACTGAATTTTCGAAGATCTTAGGAAATATTTACATGTATCTGCTTGAATATTCATAAAACATCTCTGAAAAGAAACTGACAACACTGGATGCCTTTGAGAAATGAAATGGATACCTGCAGGATAAGGCAGAAAGACTTTTTACTATAATACCCTTTTGGATTTTAAAGATTTTATTTATTTATTTATTTATTTATTGGGAAAGAAAGAGTGGGGGGCAGGGACAGAGAGAGAGAGAAAGAGAGAGAATCTCAAGCAGAGTCCGTACTGAGCTTGGGCTCCACGTGGGGCTTGATCTCATGACCCTGAGACTGTGACCTGAGCCAAAATCAAGAGTCGGACACTTAACCAACTGAGCCACCCACGTGCCCCACCCTTCTGAATTTTAAAGATTTTTTTTTTTTTTTTTTTTGGAGAGAGCGAGAGAGAGGACAAAAGCAGGATGAGGAGCAGAGGGAGAAGCAGACTCCCCACTGAGTAGGGAGCCTGATGCCGGGCTCTATCCCGGGACTCCAGGATCATGACCTGAGCCAAAGGGAGCCACTCAGCTGACTGAGGCACCCAGCCGTTCCCCCCACACACCCTTCTGACTTTTAAACCTTGTGATACGTAGGGCGCCTGGGTGGCTCAGTCGGTTAAGCGCCTGCCTTCGGCTCGGGTCATGGTCCTGCTGGGGTCCTGGGATCGAGCCCCAGGTCGGGCTCCCCACTCAGTGGGGAGTCTGCTTCCCCCTCTGCCTCTGCCCCTCCCCCTGGCCCTTCTCTCTCTCTCTCAAATAAATAAAATCTTTTATTTATTTATTTATTTTTTAAAGATTTTATTTATTTATTTGACAGAGAGAGACACAGCGAGAGAGGGAACACAAGCAGGCAGGGTGGGAGAGGGAGAAGCAGGCTTCCCGCAGAGCAGGGAGCCCGACGCGGGGCTCGATCCCAGGACCCCAGGACCATGACCCGAGCCGAAGGCAGGCGCTTAACGACTGAGCCACCCAGGCGCCCCTAAATAAAATCTTTTAAAAAAAGGACAAAATAAAAATTTAGAAAATTTATGACTCAAACTTGACCTACCTGGGATATTTCCTCTCTTCTCCCACAGATCACTGCTGATGGAAACCCACTGCATCTTCTTAAGCAAAAGGGTAAAGTCTTGGGGTGCCTGGATGGCTCAGTCAGTTGGATGTCTGCCTTCAGCTTGGGTCATGATCCCATGGTCCTGGGATCAAGCCCTGTGTCCAGCTCTCTGCTTGGCAGGGGGCCTGCTTCTCTCTCTCCCTCTGCTGCTCCCCCGCTTATGCTCTCTCTCTCTGTCAGATAGATAAATAAAATCTTTAAAAAAAGAAAAAAACAAAACAAAAGGGTAAAGTCTTAAGAAGATGGATCTCCCTCTTTCACAGAGAACCCATGGTTCATGCCATTTCCCTTTTGTACCACAAACACAGGAAGGTTAACTGTCCAGTCTTTTTTTTTTTTTTAAGGTTTATTTATTTGAGAGAGAGAGAGAGAGAGAGCAAGCATGAGCACGGGGAGGGGCAAAGGGAGAGGGAGAGAGAGAATCCTCAAGCAGACTCCATCCATGCTGAGTGCAGAGCCCGACACGGGGCTCGATCTCATGACCCTGACATCATGACCTGAGCCGAAACCAAGAGGCAGATGCTTAACCCACTGAGCCACCCAGGTGCCCCCAAATGTCCAGTCTTATCCTGAAATATCTTTAGTCATCTGCCTCTCTCTTCCAAGCTATTTCCACGAGGATAGAAAGGTGGTACAATGCTGGCAGCTGAAATAATGTTGCTCTCCATGATATCCCTTAATTACTGACTTAAATGAAGAGCCATTGTTACACTTCCTCATTTAAAGACATATGAGCAGATAATTCACATGGATGACTTAAGAAGAACAAACTCATCAGACAGTTTGAGACTGAATCCAACAAGGTATATGTAGTGAATTATATAATTTGAAGTGTTGGACAAAATGGGCCTGAGGGTCTTTCAACATCAAAGCCTCCAGTGGAGAGGGATGCAGTGTAACTCAGGCCCTTCAGCAAAACACTCCTGTAAGACAACTCTACACAATATTGGTGATCAATGCATATTTTATGAATCGAATCAAATTAAAAGGCTAAAATGAAGAATGAGAAGAGTCTTTAGAATTCTCAAGCATGTTTCCTCTGTAATGCTCTAAAAATGAGCACCAGGCTCTCTGGGTTGGAATACTGACTTAACTTTGCCATGATTTTTCTATGCTTCAATTTCCTCACCTGAAAAATAGAGTAATCATATCTGTCTCTTAGGGGTTGTTGTGGAGATCAATCGAGGTTCAGTATATGTAGTAGCTGCAGTTGGGGCTCTGCCTGGCTCCATGCGGGGCTCGATCTTCTTTCAGCTGGATTCCCAGCTGAAAAGAATGTTGGCTACCCCAGCTGCCCTCCTCTGCAGAACTGCCCTGGGTTGAGTAGCCATCTCCTCCTTGAAGTTAGCCCCTACCCCATGGCCCACAGCCAATGACCAACTGATATGGAGTGCAAAAGAGACCCTCTCCTCTCCAGGCAGGAATGACTCAAAGGTATGCCTTGCATTTCAGAGCCTCTCTTTAAGGAAGGGAGATCACTTCCTTGTTTAGCTTCCCTCACTCCTTTCCCTTCTTGCTTTCCCCCCTTCTCACAGGTTATTCCTGAAGAACACTCCTGCAATACATCCCATACACCTGACTTTCTGCCTCAGGCTCCACTTCTAAGGAACCCAAGCTAAGAGAGGAGGCAAAGAGCTTCAAAGTTAAGTGTATAAAGAGTCAATCATTTTCACTGTTATTACTTAATCATTCAAATTTAGGGCAAGCACAAAAATCAAAGGACCTCTGACATGCTCTAATCCAACCCAAAGGCTTACATAGCAAAGTGGCAATATAAAACCCCAAAAGAAAGAAAATTACTTGAGCGAGCTTACTCCCAGTGTAATGCTGAGGACATAAATCAGGAGCCAGAAAGAGCTAGACTAGCCCCACTTAATTTTTTTAAGACTAGAGACCCTGGGGGCACCTGGGTGGCTCAGTCGGTTGGGCGTCTGCCTTTGGCTCGGGTCATGATCCCAGGATCCTGAGATGGAGCCCTGTGTCAGGCTCCCTGCTCAGCGGGGAGCCTGCTTCTCCCTCTGTCTGCCGCTCCCCTGCTTGAGCTTTCTCTCTCTCTGTCAAATAAATAAAATCTTTAAAAAAAAAAATAAGACTAGAGACCCTGTGGTATAACGCCTAAAATTAATATTATGTGCTGCTTTGACATCTGGTAAAACCAGGAAGTGGCTGACATGCAAGTTCGTCTCCCCACTCTGCTATGGAGGATAATGTCCTCCAGCCAAACAATTCTCCTTCTACAGGGATTGAGCACAGCTCCTGCGTATCCCTGAGTGGTGGGTTGCCGTTCCCTGCCAGCCTTTAGAACTATCCAAATGAGCCAGTCACATACTCCCACAGGAACGAGGAGTCACCTCACCCTCTTGATACCATAAAGCCTGCCTCTCACAGCCCCTGGTTGTTCATTCTGCTCCTGAATGCAATCCCCATGTAACCCTACATGGCATGTGGTATTCTCCTCCCCCAGACTGTGAGTATATGTGACCAATAAACTGTTGTCCATCTCATCTACCCAGTGGCGGGTGTTGTGTGTTCAGCCATCCCCAGAACCCTAGGTTGGAAATTCCTCCATCACCAGTGGGGTGAAATGGAGGCAATTAAAACAGACCCTTATTATCAGGGCTTGTAAGAATTCTTACAGTTTTTTAAACTTTGCCATTGTTTTGTTGGGCAAATGGAGAATTTTATATTTTCATATATGAAATCGAAAAAAGGTGTGTGTGTGTGTGTGTGTGTGTAAAAGAAAGAAAGAAGGAAAGAAGGAAAGATGGATACCTGGGTGGCTCAGTTGGTTAAGCATCTGCCTTCGGCTCAGGTCATGATCCTGAGTCCTGGGATTGAGTCCCATGTCGGCTCCCCTGCTCAGCAGGGAGTCTGCTTCTCCCTTTGTCCCTCACCCCGCTTGTATTCTCACTCCCTCTGTCTCTCAAATAAATAAATAAATAAAATCTTGAAAAAGAAAGGAAGGAAGGAAGGAAAGAGAAAGAAAGAAAGAAAGAAAGAAAGAAAGAAAGAAAGAAAGAAAGAAAGAAAGAAAGAAAGAAAAGAAAAGAAAAGAAAGAAAAGAAAGAAAAGAAAGAAAAGAAAGAAAAGAA